>NC_043008.1:45492072-45494572 GCF_006345805.1 Octopus sinensis
GGCCTGAGGGCCTTTCTCTCCCAGGAATGACAAGATGTGAACGAGGACAGGCGAGGTCCCTCCTGAACCTCATCAACACCCTGTACATGGAGCAAGTAATACTCCAACCAACCAGGGCAGGTTACATACTGGATCTCTGCTTCACAAGTAATATAGATCTTATCCATAATGTGAAAGTGACACCGACACTACTCTCGGATCACAACATGGTAGAGCTGACCATGTACGGGCCAAAAGAGAGCACGGTCATGCAGCCTACAAGAAACCCTCAGAATCTTTCCAGCTTGAACTACCATAAGGCAAACTGGAAACAAATTGAGAAAGAGATCCTCAAACAAAACTGGCCTAAATATCTCTCCTCGCCAGACATCGACGTGAAACTTCAACAATTCATGTCTGTAACGCAAGCCATATGCTACAAATGTGTCCCAGAGAGAAAGGCCACTATACACAAGAAGAAAATCCCCAGAGAGAGGAAAATTTTAATGAGACGGCGTACAAAAATTTCAAATCGCCTAAACAAACAGATTGAAAGCAGTGAAAAGTCCCGCCTGAAAATAAAATTGTTGGAAATTGAAAAATGTCTGCAACTCTCCCATGAAAAGGAAAGAGCAGACAAAGAAGCCTGGGCTATAGACAACATAAAATCTAACCCCAGAGCTTTCTACAGGTATGCCAAAGAAACAGCTACAGTGCACTGTAGGATAGGGCCACTCCTTGAAAAGGATGGCACACTTACAGGAAAACCAATGAGGGTAAGTGAAATACTGAATGAGCAATTCAAGAGTGTTTTCACTCCACCCCTCGGGCATTTCCAAATCACCAATCCAACTGACTTCTTTACCACTGCAGATATAAAATCAGAGGCGGCGACGATAAATTACATCGATATAAAGGAAGACGATGTAATAAAGATAATAGAAATATTAAAATAACTAAGTCTCTCTAAAAGAGAACAGCGGCAGCGTTCCCGGAAAATAATAGTTATCGCCATACTAATATGGCATTCTTATAAAAATAAGAAAAAAGCTGTCCGCTTATTAGCTCCATGAGGCCATCGCCTAAGTTAGCTATTTGATACACAAACTGTATCCATATAACCTTCGAACAAGGGAGGTCAGTCGCTCCACACTACTTGACCGGCAGCTACAGACGCGTTTCGGAGTATTGCCCCTACGCTGCATTGAAAAGGGGCAATACTCCGAAACGCGTCTGTAGCTGCCGGTCAAGTAGTGTGGAGCGACTGACCTCCCTTGTTCGAAGGTTATATGGATACAGTTTGTGTATCAAATAGCTAACTTAAGGCGATGGCCTCATGGAGCTAATAAGCGGACAGCTTTTTTCTTATTTTTATAAGAATGCCATATTAGTATGGCGATAACTATTATTTTCCGGGAACGCTGCCGCTGTTCTCTTTTAGAGAGACTTAGTTATTTTAATATTTCTATTATTGAAAACAAGTCGATGTATTCCATCGAAACTAGGTAAATAAAACCATCGAACAGAGATTGTCGGAAGCGACACCTACTGGCTGGCTACGCTGCATTGAAAAGGGGCAATACTCCGAAACGCGTCTGTAGCTGCCGGTCAAGTAGTGTGGAGCGACTGACCTCCCTTGTTCGAAGGTTATATGGATACAGTTTGTGTATCAAATAGCTAACTTAAGGCGATGGCCTCATGGAGCTAATAAGCGGACAGCTTTTTTCTTATTTTTATAAGAATGCCATATTAGTATGGCGATAACTATTATTTTCCGGGAACGCTGCCGCTGTCTCTTTTAGAGAGACTTAGTTATTTTAATATTTATTATTGAAAACAAGTCGATGTATTCCATCGAAACTAGGTAAATAAAACCATCGAACAGAGATTGTCGGAAGCGACACCTACTGGCTGGCTACGCTGCATTGAAAAGGGGCAATACTCCGAAACGCGTCTGTAGCTGCCGGTCAAGTAGTGTGGAGCGACTGACCTCCCTTGTTCGAAGGTTATATGGATACAGTTTGTGTATCAAATAGCTAACTTAAGGCGATGGCCTCATGGAGCTAATAAGCGGACAGCTTTTTTTTATTTTATAAGAATGCCATATTAGTATGGCGATAACTATTATTTTCGGGAACGCTGCCGCTGTTCTCTTTTAGAGAGACTTAGTTATTTTAATATTTCTATTATTGAAAACAAGTGGATGTATTCCACCGAAACTAGGTAAATAAAACCATCGAACAGAGATTGTCGGAAGCGACACCTGCTGGCTGGCTACCGCTGCATTGAAAAGGGGCAATACTCCGAAACGCGTCTGTAGCTGACGGTCAAGTAGTGTGGAGCGACTGACCTCCCTTGTTCGAAGGTTATATGGATACAGTTTGTGTATCAAATAGCTAACTTAAGGCGATGGCCTCATGGAGCTAATAAGGGACAGCTTTTTTCTTATTTTTATAAGAATGCCATATTAGTATGGCGATAACTATATTTTCCGGGAACGCTGCCGCTGTTCTCTTTTAGA
>NC_043008.1:45505592-45508092 GCF_006345805.1 Octopus sinensis
ATACTCTCCTCAATACTGCTCCAAGAACACACACCATAAATCACAACAGGAGACCCCACATCAACAAAGAACAAAAACTATATACTAGCTACCGTCCCAACCACCGCATTATTTTTTAGACCCAATACGCAAACACAGAGACACAAGATAGCACCAAACAAGCAGGAGGAACCAAAAGTAATAAAAATTATCAATCTAACTCACAAGGAACTAACAGCAAACCAAATAAACATACTTTCCAAAGGACTCAAGTTTACACCCACCCCCACAACACCCCAACTACAATGAAATGAAAGAAGACATCGTAGAATTCTGCAGAAAATTAAGACTTACTGAGGAGCTATACGATAAATACAACGAGGACGAATCGTTAGCCAGAAATAGGAGTAACTAACACCCCCTCGAAAGGTAAGAACATAGCACTTGATGATTTCTGTGACCACATCAAATTACCCATATCAACATATGCACAAACAAAAACACAAACCAAACTCAGCAAAAAAGAATGGGGCTGAGTTGAACAAATTAAAACTAGATAAACAAAACAATCAAAGAGGCCGATAAAGGGAGTGCTGTTGTCTTAATGGATACGACATTTTACATAACTTTGGTACTTTCTATGCTGGAAGACACAACATACTATGAAAAGGCACAAAACTACAGTCAACAAAAAATAATGAGGGAACTAAAATACATATTAAACCCATACAAAGCAGGGCTCACCGACAAAGAATATGATTATATGACCAATTTCACAAGCAAAACCAGCCAATTCTAAGATCCACAAAAGTGAGAAAATAAGCAACGCATGCAAGATAGCTACAGACAAAATAATTAAAGTCCCTAATCCTAATGACCTCAAATTGAGACCCATAATAGCAGGTCCCGCATGCGAAACCCACCGCCTCAGTAACTTTTTAGACACCCTGTTAAAACCACTCCTCAAACATGTCAAAAGCTATATAAGGGACGACTTAGATATGCTCAATCACCTACTGAATACTATAAGCAAAAACACCATACTGGTATCCTTCGATGTAGTCAACCTCTACTCCAATTTCCCCCACAACCTAGGACTAGAGGCAATCCAATTCTGGCTAGAAAATCACGCCAACGAACTACCACATCGCATCAAAAAAGAATTCGTGATAGAAGGGGTTAAATTCATCCTGGAAAATAATTTCTTCGCCTTCAATGACAACTTCTACCGACAAAAATCGGGGACTGCGATGGGTACACGAATGGTCCCCTCCTTTGCCAACCTAGTCATAGGATATCTAGAGATCAGTCTGTATCGTAAGGTTCTAGAAAGATATGGCAGCCCTTTCTCCATCTACATAGAAAACAACTGGAAGAGATATCTAGATGACTGTTTCATCCTTTGCCATAAAAATATAGAAAAACTCATAGAATTCCAGGAAATTTTAAACAGACTGGACGTAAACATCCAATTCACGATGGAATATAGCCAGCAACAACTCCCCTTCCTCGATATCCTCATTAAGAAAGCTAATAATATAATAGAAACAGACATATATTATAAGCCAACAGACTCTAAGCAATATCTTCCATTCAATTCATGCCACCCCAGACACACCAGGATGAATATCCCCTTCAACCTAGCAAAAAGGATATGCACTATAGTCTCATTCAGCGGTGGTGCCCCAGCATGGCCGCGGCATTCGGGCTAAAACATTTTTAAGGATTTAAGGATTTATATATATGTATATATATATTTGTATTTATATATATGTATATATATATATAGTCAATGTTGCTTAGGACAAGTGTCCTCCAGAGGACCATCATGGTTTCTTGTTCTCTTGTTCTAAAGGTTCTGAGAATCCACCCGGCCAGTCGTCTACATTTCATTGCCAATTTAGCAACATGTACACGAAAGGTTGCGTCATCACTCAAGTAAATAACCAGGTCACGCACTGATTGTGCCTCTGGGATTGCAATTCCTCCGGGTCCAGTGCATTCATTGGGTATTGCATTTAGTTTTGCATGCTGATAGTATAAAGCTTGAAACGTTTCAGCATTGAACTGCATGCTATTCTTTTCAGCCCACTTGTAGATTTTGTCCAGCTCACATTGCAGGCGTTTAGTATACTCAGGGTTCTGTATTGCCTGTGAAACTTTTGTATCATCTGCATAACTTGTGGTCGTGGCTCTCTGCGTGGCTGAGGGCATGTCTGAGAGGGCCATTATGAACAGTAGTGGTCCCAGAACAGTGCCCTGCGGAACACCGCTCACTATTTGCGTGTTAATGGAAGTGGCTACTACCACCTGACTTCTATCTTTCAGAAAGTCATGAAGCCATTCTCCCAGTTTTCCAACTATGTTGAGATCACGCAGTTTGTGACATATCATTCCATGATCGACTTTATCAAAGGATTTTGCAAAGTCGAGATATATCACTTCCACATTTGAGTGGTTGAGCAGCCGTTTCAGCACCCAGTCATAGTGTTGTAGGAGCTGAGTTAAACAGCTTCTCCCT
>NC_043008.1:45515592-45518092 GCF_006345805.1 Octopus sinensis
ATAACCAGGACAACGATCTTCAAGACCATCTCTTTGCTTCGTGAACTGCAATGTTATTTGATGGTTATTTCACTACTTTTCCATAGGGTTTGTCGAGCGGGTAAAAGTTGTCTCGCTGGCTCATTGTATCTATAAGGCCTGTTTAATATCAAGATTTCTAGAAAGGAAGTTAGGGGTCAAAGAAAACAGATAGAAACAACATAGAATATGTTCAACTGCAATTTGTCTTTCCAAAATTTAACAATGTCACTTTAAAATATTATTAAAAGCTTGACTTAGAGTTGTCCCTCCTCCTGTGATATCTATATAAATTATATACTTCACGGTATGTACTTATTACTCGGAAAATCTTAGTTCAGTCGTTTGGTGGTGGCTGGTGATGCTAGCAGGAATCTGATCACAGAGTTACTTCAATTATATTATTAATGTGCAGAATGCTAGCTTTAGAAAATAATTTGTATAAAGTTTTTATAAAGAATGCTAATGTACACATTTAGAAAAGAGAAGCATTAATGGAATAGGAACTGTATTAGATTCAGTCATTAAGCATTAAATACGAGAGAGGCTGATTCTGTTGTAGCACTGTAGCTGGCTGTTTCCAGATCTTTGTATTTGGATAATTTATCCGTTTCTTTGAAACATATTTTCATCTGCTATAATTGATACTTTGATTACGGCTAAGTCTCTTTGACAGACTGCTTGTGTACAGCTTATAAATACACACGCACGCACGTGCATTTGTGTAGGCCTTTATAAGCTCCATTTTCTTTTTAACTTGGTGCTACATCCCTCCTATTTCGACGCGTAAACACACAGTTTTGAATTCGTTTGTATTCCTGAGAAGAGATTGCCTATTTCAGAATGAAGACTCCGAATGAAATGTTAACTGTTGTACGTGATGACCCCTTATGATTATAACTATGCTCATTTAAAGGTACACACAAAACACACATTCATACCTATAATTTTAAACCTGCTTGTTAACAACTAAAGCCAAAGCTGGCATCAAACAGGAAGAGATCTTGATGAAATTTACAAGTTAAACTTATATATATGATACCCTTAAACTTCCTGCCTTTAAGTATATCGCGAAAGGCGTGGCTGGAGGCCCAGCATTCCAAGTTCTTTTATAGGGCTTAGAAAAGCTGAAGGTCCACTGCAATAAGTGTGTGAATATGTTTAATAAAATCCTCATTAACTGATACTTCTGTATTTTCTTTTGTCCATGGCCAAGAACATTTCAGCGCCTCCTCGTCTCTTTCTTTCTCTCTCCCTCTATCTGTCTGTCTGTCTATCTGTCTCCCTCTCTCTTTATATATGTATATATATATTACACATGTTGGAATTACTTTTTAAATTCGTAATTGTACAGCAGTTAAGCTGGGGCACTACTTCCATGGGTTTTTCTCCCCCCTGGTAATCCCAACATGGGGGTTCTATGTTGGTACATATTACGCTGTATATTTTACAAGTTTTACAAATCCATCTGGCTGCACCACTGGTGTTGCCTTTCACCGGCGGTGTTGTGTCAAACGCAGAGACACAAACAGTTACACACACATACATTACCAAGCTGCCCTCAGTAGGTATCTATCTACTTGCAACCATTAGGGACACAACTTGTCCTTAAGTGGGATCGAACTCAAAACGAAGTACTTGCTCGGCATGTTTCGTATGTCTGCGCACAGAGACACGTACATATATAGATGCACACACAACACAGACTTTATATATATATATATATATACATATATATATATATATATATATATATATATATATATATATATATATATATATATATATATATATATATATATATCGATTTTTCAGTATATGTGTTTCTGAGCAAGGATGTGTTTATTTTTATTAATAGGTCAATATACACAGAAGGATACAAATGTCTGTATATTTAAATCTACAGAGAAACAAATACATATTCAATAGCGATAGGTGTTTAACTTGAATAGAAATACTCTTGGCAATATTGTTCTATTCTCGGCAGTCTAGTAGTACTCAATATATATCTTACTTCTACATTTCCTTTCAAACCGTTCTTAAATCAGTTCAAAAGGAAATAGGAGCTAAAAGAAAAGAAAAAAAATTAATCGGTCTATCCTTTTTAATTAAAGACATCGGCCATTTGTTATTTGATCGTAATCTGTGGGTAGATGCGCGTGAATATGTCTTGTCTGACAACTCCACTCTCGCTTGAATATTAGCAAGTGTTATCACTTGCCTGGCAACTACCACCGCAACCCTCACCGAAATCTCAACGGTGTGCTAGCACTAGCTAGTTGTTCGTATTGTTCAACTGGCTAGAAGAGATGAGGACGTCTATGGCGGGATTTAAACACAAACCATTTCTTTCATGCTTCGTGCCGTTTTATATTTCCATATTACTCCTTTGGACTTTTGAGTATTTTTTCTAAGTAGATTAAAATGAAAAAAAAGAAAAGGACAAAATAACGTATTTGGATTCATAATCATGCATGTATAT
>NC_043008.1:45520592-45545592 GCF_006345805.1 Octopus sinensis
GTGTACCCCGATCACATATGAAACTGAATATAGAAGCGAACGGGATGCTTGACAATTCCGGTTTTGTAGTCTTGTTGACGAGTGAATGTATTTTGATTTTAATATACCAGAGCCTAAAGGGTCGATAAAAATATCTGCAATATGTTCTAGAATATATTAATGAATATTTGTTTCTGCTAGTTGTATTCTTGCTAGTGTTCTGAAATCATTTCAATGTATACCGCAGGCCATGTCTCCTACCTAGTTTGTATTATGTCCCTGTGTAGTCTTTCACTGTATCACCTGTGTAACACTACATTTTTAATTTTGCTCGTTATCTATGGTAGTGAGCAACTACACGGAGTAGTTGCTAATTGCATGTCGTCTTCTTAATTGTAAAAGACTTCATTGTGATACAATGCCTCCGATTCTTCTGCTTTCATTGGACGCTTTATTTCGGATTTCAATTTGTTAACTAGTTCCTTTGTCGATGTATCATTTACAACAGTACTTGCCAGGAACTTTTATAGCTGGATTTCAAACTAGTTTTCGTTCCGTTATATGCTGATTCAATCGCATCGTCTGTATTCAAAGAATACCTTTTGGTGGATGAAATCTTGTAGGCGCTCTGTCAGGTTGGAGCGTATATTTCTCGTGAACCTTATGAGATCTTTCACTAAGGTTTTCTTGCATGAGCAACACAGGCAAATATCAATGTAACATGCTAGGGTCAGTCCGAGCCCTCTGACTCAAACTGTATTAAAGGAAAGTGTATGGAGGTTTGTTGGATTGCTTGTAGTTTTTCTTGAAAGGTAGAATTTACATATATATATATATCATTCAGTGGAATAACTATTATATTCCGTCCAACGGGAGTGTGGCTTTAAGTTTCAAATTTGAAAATAAAAATGTAATACAGTGATTTTGGATTTGTTAAAGATTTAGCAAGATAGCCATATGGTAGAAATAACATCTACCATTTCTTCACATCAAGTAACACTGACATCAAGTGAAAATAATGGCTAACAACTCTCATCGTACAAGATGTGACGGATGTATAACAAGGACTAAATTTCTCAGAAATACTGCCTTATAAGACCACCCTTTCAATACTACCTAGATGGATTTTATAATAAAGTACCAAATGTTTCTAACAAAGTTAGATTTCAAAATACATTCTATATTTCTTGGTTCCCAGTAAACTTCCACTCAACTTATAGTTTTCAAGACAACCATGGAATTTTCGCGTATGTTGCTAGTAATTTACAAATAGCAAGTTTATCTCAAAATTTTCCTGTCACGCAAAATTATCCCGTCATGCTTATACGAATAGTTATCCACCACGTGATCTGTATATAATCCTAACATAAATAATCTTTTTAATAACACAAATACTCATATACTGTCGTTGATTCATAACTGTAAGTTAAGTCTGATAGAAAAAAAAATTAGGAAAGAAAGCATCGCAACCATGTTTATCGGGCTTATTTATGAGTAACAAAGGCTATATTAGCTAACATGTCTTGTTATTTGTAGGAGATGAGGTACAATTTTTGGCCGGTCATGACCACGTGCTGGATTTCTCATTGATTCAATAAATTGATAAAGTATCAGATATATTAGCTAGTAGCTATATATAAGCAAGAAGTGCCTGGAAGACAATAAACAGACCCCTTAACGCAGACATAATACAGAATCAACTATAAAGTCATCCGCAACAGCCAAAATAATCGAAGCATTTACGGTTGATCGTCTATTGGAATATAGCAGGTACTTACCTTGGGTGAAATACATTCACAAGTGATCTTGATACCATATTATATATATATACTACTCAAATGCGGATGTGGTTTGTTGCCAGTTATTTTTAATCAACTGAAATATGCTGATATAACACTATAAAGATCAATTAAAATGCTGCCCCCTACCACATGCAATAAAATATCTTTCCTAACATAGAAGACAACGAAAGTCGGAAGTTCATACATTTGGGGGGGGGGAATTCCCATCAGATTAGCAGTTATTTATTTTTCTAATCGATTAATAAGCAAGAAGTAAATGAATGTTTATCCTCTATGAAGCTCTAGCGATGTTGTTTTCTTTTTGTGTACAATGTACGTGGAATGTTTATTGATTGAAAACTAGCAATGCTACAGTTAGAACTATTGATTCTTCATTTTAGCACCACACACTACATATATATAACACAATTTGCATATTTTATTTTATTAAGTCAAGCATCGAACATTTCTTGATGACTGTAACGATATTTAACCTCATGCACTGGCAACACAGGTCTCAATGCTGGCATGGAAGTAATTAATCTAATTTATTAATTTTTTTGTCTCGTCAACTCATTACATTTTGCAAAAACTAGTACTGAACAATCTTCTTATTGAAAACAGTATTTAACAAACATTGAGTTGTTCTCTATATTTCAGTAGTGGGCCTAAATCCGTCACTACCGGTTTTCGCTGTCACTGCCTGCAGAGACAGACCACCATTTTGGGAATGTTTCCCTACTTTCTATTACATGTCATGTTAACATCCTCCATACTTATTATTCCCCTCTCAATCAAACATTAAAAATTTTCTCAAGCTTTGAATTCCCGATCGAAATCTTTTTTTTTTCAACTTTTGTATCAGCAATTAGCAAATTATCTCTACAATGATGCGTTGTAGTTGTTTAGCTCCACGCTACTCTTTCTCGGACAAAATTCTAGTCGAAAGAAGTGCATCTCTAACCACAATATCAGATATGACCTTCTTCAAGATGATACGGTGTAACCTGATGATTTGTTTGCTAGTTCTAGCAGGCGAAGGTACCGCATAAATGGCTTCTTTGTTCATTATGATATCGTTTCCAGACATGACGAACGAACTGTACCTGCCACCGCATACAAGATTAATACTAATGGTGTTATTGTTTACGAGTAAAAACGGGGAAATACTTAGCGTATGTGAACACTTACACTAATAGTGTATACTCAATAGTTGAATAGACTATATTACTCATCTTTTACTTGTTTCAGGCATTAAACTGCAGCCACCCTGGGGTACCGCCTTGAAGAGCTTTTTGTCGAATGAACCGCCTTGTTCTAGTTTAAAGCCTAGTGCTTATCCCAACGGTCTCCTTTGCTGAAATGCTGAGTTACGGGGACAACACCGGTTCTCAAGCGGTGATGGTGGAGAAACATACGCACAAAAACTCGCGCGTGCACACACATACAGATATGATGTGTATATATATATAATATATATATATATATTAAAACATTATTGGTGAATGAAGAAATGGAGCTGAACGCAGATTGAACAGAAATCGTTTTATTTCATTCTACACGTGTTTCGAAAGGCGGGGGGTTTCCTTGTCAAGGTAGGCTTAGATGAACACACACACACACACATAAACATAACAAATAATATATATAATTTCTTATTTTTTTTCTTTCTGCCACCCAAACGGTTATCACGGCAGTAGCCACTGACAGCCGACCGAGCAAACGCACACACGTACACAAAAAATGTTTTCTACCCCTACGCCAACACACACAATATATGAAACAGTATACACACACACACGTCTCTAAGTAGATTTTTCTCGCCCCTTATAAAAACATCCAATATTCTTTAAATAGTCAGAACTTTATTCTCGGTCACAAAGAACGTCTATAACCCTCACCCACATGTTTGACCGATGCCTGAACCTGTTGAATTCTTCAGCCACGTTTCTCACATACACTGATAAACCGTTTCGCCATGGGCTCTTAGGAGCACAGTTCGATTTGTTTTTTGCTCTGCCTCTGTTCTGTTTTTGTTTTTCACGGATTTCTTTTTTCTTCCTGAAGAGAAAGACACAATATGGTCCCATTATTCAATCGGATTTTGGTAATTTGTGCCTTTCGAAACACTTGGTAGAATGAAATAAAACGATTTCTGGTTCAATCTGCGTTCAGCTCCTTTCTTCAATTACCAATAATGTTTTAATTTCAATTATCCGCACCACCGCACGGTTGCTACGCCAGATGGTTTGTACCTCCAACCGTGCTGTTCACTGCTGTGATTTTTGCTACTAAGTATCGGTTAACTTTTGTGATTACTCTACTACAAGATTATTCATTTTCTATTTCACATAATATATATATATATTATATATATATATATATATAAAGGGCTTCTTCTAGTTTCCACTCACAGTGTGAAACACTTGCCCAAAGTGCCACGCGGTGGGACTGAACCTGGAGCCGTGGTGTTTGGAAGCAAACTTATTTCCACACAGCCACGCGTACGCCTATTAAGCCACGTCTAAAGAATAAAGCGATTTATGTAGGATAATCTATTTGCTGTCCTGAAAATAGGTCATCAGGACAAAAAAATGCTGCAACATTGAAAAATGAATTGCATGGTACAAATAATACCTATATAGCGATTTATTGTTTACCACCATGTCTGTTATGTTCTTGTTAATTTCTGATCAAAGACATTCAAATAATGACTCCATCTCTCCAGTTTCAGACTACCCACAGAACGTTATCTAATGATTATTTTGTTTTTAAAACTGATTTGAAAGAAGTTTAGTCGTAATTTCTTGGAATCCACTTAACTCTGTAGAGGTGTTGTGGCAGTCTTTCAAGTTGCTGGCAAAATCGTTAGAACAGCTAACAAATTGGAATGCCGTATTTAGTTACATTCTTTTGTGTTCAGACTTCAAAACCGGCAGTGGTTGATTTGGTCTTGTATTCTTTCGGGTCAGTAAAGAAAGTACCAGCCATCTATTTTTTCCCCATATAACGACTGTTCCTTTGACCAAAATTTCTGCCGCTCTACCTAATTGCGACAGTTTTATTTTCATATATTGTCTTCTACCAATTCTTGTTAAGACTGTTGCTGCGCAGAATCATTCGCACGTCGAGCAAAATTCTTAACGGCGTTTCGTCTGCCGCTACGTTCTGAGTTCAAATTCCGCCAAGGTCGACTTTCCCTTTCATCTTTCGGGGTCGATTAAATAAGTACCAGTTACGCATTGGGGTCGATGTAATTGACTTAATCACTTCTCCCAAATTTGAGGCCTTGTGCTTCCAGTAGAAATGATTATTATTATTATTATAGGCAGCGACATGGCAGAATAGTTAGCAAAATGCTTGACGGCATTTCGTCTGCCGCTATGTTCAGAGATCAAATACCACTGAGGTCGACTTTGCCTTTCATCTTTTCGGGGTCTATAAGTTAGGTACCAGTTATGTATTGGGGTCGATGTAATCAATTTAACCTTTTCCTCCAAATTTCAGGCCTTGTGCCTATAGTAGAAAGGATTATTATTATTATTATTATTATTATTCTTCTTATTATTATTATTATTGAGAGAGCATCACATGTCATCAGAATGACACTGGGGTACATATATATCTTTCATGGAACTTTATCAAATACAATTGCAAGGAATAATATAGGCTTAAAAGAATAATTAACGCCCAGAGCCTTGGAAATGATCAGTTCAACATCCTAGGTTTCAAACGAGAAAATAGGAGTGATGTTCTTTAGACTGAAGACGGTGCGCACGCGCCTGTGTGTGTGATTAATTAGCAGACACCCTTTTGGGGCAGGAAATAATTTGGCCTCTACTCCAAACAGAGTGGATCACAAAAGACGCAGGGGCGTTTGGACCTATTTAGGTGAGACTAAACTTACTTATTGTCTCACTTGTGTTTTAAATATATTTTTATGGATTTACTGCGTTAATTCAATTTATAATCCTTCACACACACACACACACGCGCACACACACACACACACACACACACACACACACACACACACATACACACACACACACACACCTTCGTTTCCATTTATCTTGTTTTTATCCTACGCCCGCTTCTTGTAATCTCCTGTAATGCAGTACAGAACGTTGTTCGACTACGAATGTCCCCTAGTGGCAGTGAAAGAAAGTATAATTATTGCTATTGTCACGAGCAGCAGCGGATGTTTTCCTTCCGTCTTCGGTTTTCTTCTTTCTCATTATCTTTTCTCAGCACAAATATTCATATACGTTATCACCACAATAAATACCAGAACCATTACCAATACTACCATCACCATGACCACCACCACCACTACCACACCAACACCACGAACATCATCAGCATTATCGTCACTATTACCGCTAATACTATCGTCAGTTTATGATGACCTTTGGTGGATTTCTCCTTCAAGATCCATTTCTGATGTGCATTCAGAAAAAATTGATATAAATAGATACAAGTAGAGCTAAACATGTACTTTCAGTTTTAACTGTTGTCTCTTTGTCGTGGTTAGTCTACACACAAACGCGAAGCATTTCAATTTATGGCTCGAACTAATATCAGCATTTTCTGGGATATTTCTTCCTTGTCTCTAATTTATAAAACCCGACGAAATTCTAGTTTCTCTCAATTTTCTGGTTGTTTTCATTTTGTGTCCTTGTATATGTAGTCCGTTTTCAGAAATACAATGTGTCTCAGGATCATATCTGTTTCGACATTCAGGTAGTGAATTGGGCTTTTCTTACTTAAAAATTGTATATGTACACACACACAGAATTCTATCCACCACCTCTCTCTCTCTCTCTCCCTCACACACAGACATATATGAGCATACATTCAGGCATACATACATATATATATATATATATATATATATTATATATATATATATATATATATCAGCATCATCATCGTTTAACGTCCGCTTTCCATGCCAACATGGGTTGGACGATTTTGACTGAAGCCTGGCGAACCAGATGGCTGCACCAGGCTCCAGTCTTGATCTGGCAGAGTTTCTACAGCTGGATGCCCTTCCTAACGCCAACCATTCCGAGAGTGTAGTGGTTGCTTTTTACGTGCCACCGGCACGGGGGCCAGTTAGGCGGTACTGGCAATGACCTCGCTCGAATCTTTTTACACATGTCACCGGCACAGGTGCCAGTAAGGTGACGTTGGTAACGATCACGCTCGAATGGTGCCCTTTGACGTGCCACCGGCACTGAACCTAGTTGGCTGCTCTGGCAAAAATCATGCTCGGATGGTGCTCTTAGCACCCTATTAGCACGGAGAGAGAGGGGGGGAAGAGAGACAGAAAGAGTGAGAGAGAGAGAGAGTATTATATCTACCTGGTCAATATTGAAAAACTTTTAGCATGTCAGCACTTTTGTTTCAGTAGCCGTTCAAATCAGAATTTTAGCGGTAAATCAGCCATAGCACTTATTGTATATCCCCATTGCATTATATCATTTGACGCAATATTATCTGTACTCATACATATGCGCACACGCAGTGTATATATATATATATATATATATATATATATATTATATATATATATAGATATATACGCACACACGTGTACGTACAAATATATACATACAAACATATAGATATATATGTATATAATATGATTCTGATATGTACATATGCATCGACACACGTAAATATACATACAAATACATATTTGCATGCATGTACACATACTACACGTACATAAACATGCCGGTGTTTGCGTGTGTGTGACCGTCTGTGTGTTTGTGCATACACGTGGAATTATAAATACACACATATTCATTTTAGAAAACGTTTTAGTAATGTCTTGATACGTTGACAAAAATTGAAACTAAAGACAAGAAAAAAAATAAAACATTTTCTTGTATGAAAATTTATCACTTTTGGGAAAACCTAGTGAAAAGTGCGGATTATCAGAGACTAGATGAGGGAACATTTGTATGCATGCGCTTCTAGCTATTTTTGGATTTTCAAAACACGTGTGCGTATGTGTGTGTGTGTGTGCCTGTATGCACACAAGCATATATACGTATATATGCATATACCTATTTATATATATATGTACGCACTAACACATGTATATATACATATATATGTGTGTATATATATATATATAATATATATATATAATATATATACACACAAACATACACACATACACGCAAACATTTATATATATACACAAACATACAAACATATATATATATACACACACAAGCACAAACATGTGTGTGTGTGTGTGTGTGTCTGTGTGTATGTAAGTATAATTGTGTTGCATACAATTTTTAATTTTCGGATTTTTTAAATATGCTAAGCCACTGGTTTTTATTGATTAATATAAATTTCTAACCTTATTATTTAATTTATACATATATACATATATATATATATATATATATATACACTAAACCGCAAAACAAATGCGAGACATGTGTGACTGTGAAATATGTTTTAATTTCATTATTTCAGAGATAAATTTTGATAAATCTTATAAGGTCAATTTCTTGGATACACTTTGGCCACAGTCTATGGGTAGTTGTTATGTATTCTGATAGTGGTCAGAGCTAACACATCGAGATTGTAGGGCGTGACAGTTTAATATCATGTATGCCCTCCCTGGGTGGTCAAAATAGCCACACAACGTCGGCACATGGAGTACATGAGGTGGTTCACAAAAGCCATTGGCCCCTATGTCCACGCATTGAGGAAAGCTGCCTCGAGTTCCACACGATTTGTCGGCCTTGTGAGCACCTTGTTCAGCCGTCTCTAGATTTCAGTTGAGTTCAATTGGGTTCAAATCCTGACTGAGAGCCGGCCCTGGCCGTGTGGGTTGGAGCACTGTAAAGGACTCATAGTGGACTGGCAATGTACATCCGGGAAGATGTCATACCCGTGGTCTTGCTATCACACTCAAATTCAGTCTGTGACACTCCGGTGGTTCACATTAAACAGATGAAAATAGTAAGATGTACCACATATCGCCCACCAGATGTTCCAGATCATGGGGATTCATTTGATGACAGCCCCCAACATATGAAAGAAGTATTAACCAAACTGGGTGATAGCCTGCACATAGTTCTTGTAGGAGATTCCAACTTCCCTAATGTCAAATGACATGAGGGCCGCCTTCCCTCAGGTTTGTCACTGTACGACCTGATTAAAATGCTCTTTATGGAGCAAATAGTGCTCCACCCAATAAGGCGAAAAATGTCCTGGACCTTTGCTTTACAAAAAACACGGTGCTCTTCCATAATGTTCTGGTGACACTGCCTATTTTCTCGGACCATAACAATAGAACTAACAATGTATGGTCCGCAGAATACTACAGCCATGCAGGCTACTAGTAGTACCCAACTCCTTCACAAAGCTGATTGGAAGGGTATCGAGAAAGAGGTCATGGAACATAACAGGTCTGACAGTCTCTCTACAGAAGACATTGACATAAAGCTACAGCACTTTATGACAATCGTGCATGACATCTGCAGTAAGTTTGCTCAGAAGAGAATTCCCAACCATCAGAAAGATATAATACCCAGGGATAGGAGGATTCAAATAAGAAGATGGGCAAAAATCTTAAACCGTCTAAATGGGCTACTAAAGGATAACAAACGATCCTATCGCAAACAAACATTGCTCCAGATTAAAAATGAACTCAAATACCCCCATTAAAAAGAGAGTGTGGATAAAGAAGCCAGGGCTGTCCCCAATATTAAGACAAACCCTAAAACATTTTATAGATATGCAAAAGAATCTGTTTCAGTACGGTACAAAATAGTGCCACTATTCGATGAAAATGGCTCACCGACTGCAGACCCCAATGATGATCAGTGAAATACTGAATGTGCAATACGACAGTGTTTCCACCACTCCATTGGGACAATTGTACGTAGCTATGACTGATGAGTTCTTTGGCTCCACCGAGCTACACAACGAAATGTCAATTATCGTTAACATCAAAATACAGAAAATTGATATGATATCAACCGTTGATGAAATGAGCTCAAGCTCAGTCACAGGTCCTGATGGATTCCCAGCAATCCTCCTGAAGAAATGCAAAGGGTCTCTAGCAAGACCACTTCAGATTCTCTCCATGATCTTGCTCACAACTGGGAGACTTCTCAAAAAGTTAAAAGAAAGACATAATATGCCCTATCCGTAAGGGAGGTAGTTGAGCAGATGCTAGAAGTTATAGACCTGTCTCTCTAACCTCCCATGGCACAAGGTCATGGAACGCATTGTCAGGAAGAAACTAATTGCTTTCCTTGATGATAATTCCTGCTTCCTGACACCCAGAATGGCTTTCACTCAGGCAGAAGCTGCCTTACACAGTCGTCTGGACGACTGTTCACAACTGTGGTCACCCTACAGTGTCAGATTAATAGCAGAACTTGAGGCGGTTCAGCGATGTTACACAAGGAAGATTGCTTCAATGGAACAGCTGAGCTACTGGGAGAGGGTGAAAGAGCTAAGACTCCCTGGAGCAAAGAGGGGTGAGGTATGCAGTTATATATGTGTGGAAGACACTGGAGGAAGCTGGCCAACTACTAATAAATTGTTGGTTTTACTATACACAGAAGCTGTTCCACAGTAGCCATTGTTAAATACGTCCATTGCTTCAGCCGAAAAAGAATCGCGCACGAACATGGCGGTCCACTCTTTCTTCTGCCGACACGATCTGCGCGGATGGCTGTAAAATTATTCACTCTCACTTCAGCTTCCAAGTGGAAGTGATTGAGATGGGTTTGTGAGGACGAAAAAAGGGATATCGTGTGGATGGTCATTAACCCAGTCCGCAATAAATTGGGTATTGATGGAAAGGTTGATGCCTTGTGCATTGACCAAAAATGTTGAGGCGAGTGGTGACTACTTCTGACTCTTTTGGTGATTTGCTTGTTAATGGCAGCAATGGGAGTTTGTGGAATAAGGTGGTGGTGAGGTGACATTGTGTGTCGGTTAGAAAGTTCTTTTGTAGCTCTTTTGCCAGATTCATTATAGCTAAAAAGGAATTCCGTTTAGAGAACTAAAAATGTTTGTGGTTGAGGGTTTTGTACTTGTTAGGGGGTCCCGTTTGTATTTTTATTTCTCCGACGAGTCTCGGAAGATGGGTAAAGGGACAATTAGGCTGTAGACATAATCTGGGATCTATTCAATTTGACGGCCAGATTTTTTATTTTTTCAACTAAACACTTTGAAACTTCGGATACTGGTGGAATGTGACGCATAGAAGAGGATTTACCCTTAACGTTTTTGAGAAAAAATTGTATTCTAGATGTTATTTCGTGTTAAAGTTGTATTTGGTAATTTTAACCTATCAATGACGTGTATCAGCTGAAGAAAATTACTGCTACTGTTTGCGAACAACTTACGGGTCCATATATATATATATATATATATATATATATATATATATATATATATATATGTATATATATATATATAAATTAATTAGAGATAAAACCACTATTAGGCAACTCAACAGTGATAGACATAAACCAAAACATAAAAAAAACAAACAATAAATATAAATAATATAATATATAATATATATATATAAAATATATAATTTAAAATTTAAATTATTAAAATCTAAAATTTTAAAATTTATATTTATATGTGTGTGTGTGTGTGTGAGTGTGTGTGTATATATCCATACACACACACACATTAATAATAGGCAGATACATGTGCACGTGCGTATAGAATCACGGGCGATATTCATACTGTACTCACGAGAAATCATTTCCTTTTCCCACAGGTTATTGCAGGTAGAATGGGGTCAAAATTAATCTTCTGTTGATTTCTTATCGCAGATTTCACAAAAATTAGGAAATACAATTTACGGATGTTTGAGTTAAGATGGTTTGTTTCTTCAACTACTTACTAAACAGAGCAATGGAAAACACGTCCAGCATATATGTGTGTATGTATATAGATTCATCATACATACATACATACATACATACATACATACATACATATATATATATATATTATATATATAATATAATATATATATATATATTATATATATATATATATCTATATATATATATAATTCGTTTTGAATTTGGCTTGCCAGATTTGTTATGTGAGTTCGTGTGTTGAAGCATATTCTTTTGTGTCTGGGGTGAGTCATTTCCTTTTTGTGCCTTATAGTTTAACACACTCACCGGTAAAAATTCCACTTATTTCTTATTTTTATTTTCCTAAAATTTTTATTTTCCTAAAATTTTCGTTGCGTCTCGCAACCTTTTCAATAGTCTTGACTTTGTCCGTTATTTACACTGCGTTCCGTCTTTTTATTTGTGCGCATGTGTATGGGTCAGAGTGTGTGTGTGTGTGCGTGCTTCTGCATATATGTATGCATGTATGTGTGTATGTATGTATGTATGTATGTATGTATGTATGTATGTATGTATGCATGCATGTGGGTGGAGGCGCAATGGCCCAGTGGTTAGGGCAGCGGACTCGCGGTCATAGGATTGCGGTTTCGATTCCCAGACCGGGCGTTGTGAGTGTTTATTGAGCGAAAACACCTAAAGCTCCACGAGATCCGGCAGGGGATGGTGGTGATCCCTGCTGTACTCTTTCACCACAACTTTCTCTCACTCTTACTTCCTGTTTCTGTTGTACCTGTATTTCAAAGGGCCGGCCTTGTCACTCTCAGTGTCACGCTGAATATCCCCGAGAACTACGTTAAGGGTACACGTGTCTGTGGAGTGCTCAGCCACTTACACGTTAATTTCACGTGCAGGCTGTTCCGTTGATTCGAATCAACCGGAACCCTCGTCGTCGTAATCGACGGAGTGCTTCCATCCATGTATGCATGTGAGTGTATGTATATATGTGTGTATGCATATGTATATATGTGTGTGCATCTGTATGTATGTATTCTGCATATTCATGTGCTTGCATGTCCGTGTTTGAGAATTTTTTATGTATGTGTGTGTGTATGTGTGTGTGTGTGTGTTTGTATATGTATGCACTTCTGTGTCATTGTGTATGCGTGTGTGTGTGTGTTTTGCAACTATGTACCCTGTTTGTATGTTTGGATGTGCATCTCCAGATGTGTGGACGAGTGTCTCCATATGTGTCCTTGTGTGGAGTAAAGTGTGTGTGTGTATATATCGTCATGTGTTTCAGTCTCCATTTGCGTATGTGTGCTTGTCTGTTCATATAACCTATGTACCTAGCCGTCTGGATGTTGATCTGTTTATTTTCATATCCATATGCTTACATACAAGTGCATATACACATATATACCCCCTACACACACACATACATCTATCTACATAACAGTCTACTTACTATTCTACTCTACCTGTGTAAACTGTGGATATGGGGTATTAATCTCCTATGTGTATTTCCTATTTGGTATTGGGGAGCTTTCATTTATAAGGACGTACTCCAGTATTTGTCTGAGTGTTGGGTCTTTTGGGTGTTTGGATAAGATGCGGATGTCAAGTTAACCCAAGTTGCCTCCATGGTGGTCTTTGGCATGTTGGTAGAGTATGGAGGACTGTTTTTTGTCGTCATATTGTTTCAGATGTACATTTAATCGTTCCGCAATGCTTCTAGATGTCTCTCCTATGTACGTAATGTTCATGTCTTTACAAGCACCTTCTATGCATTTTATGCTGTAAACTACATTTCGAGTTCTACAGTTAATGCCAGGGATAATCCTACATAATATGCAGTTATCATTGGTGTATATGGTATTCTCAAGGGATGCGTCCTATATAGATGTGATCTGACGGAGTTCCCTGGCTTTCTAACAAGCTTAATGTTGAGTTTGATCTCCTTCAGGGCTTTCCTAACTCTACGGGCAAGTTCTCCATTGGCTGCGACCTCCACAAACATCACTCCTTGATATTTGTCGATTTTATAACACCTGTTCACCCTGTTTGCTTTGTCACCAGCTCTTCGTATTCTAGCGTAGGTACCACTGGTTTAATTGCCCCTGTTATCTAACTTCTATCTACCACCCCTGTATACTCGAACTCTATCTTTCTGATCATATCCAGTAATTGCATGCGTTGCATGAAGTATGTACATGTTTCTTCGTATCATAGGGTTTGCATAGCGTGGACACGTTGTTCATTATCCTAAGTCTGCTATCAGTATGTTAATTATCATGTTGTGTGACAAAGCTGAGTTCTTGTGAACAACATATTTTGAAGTTATGTAATAGGAGTGGAAGAGCTGCACTCTATTGTCCAGAGTCTCTAACCAAAGTTCAATATCAAAGAGAGGTAGTCTTTTGTTGGGGTGCCTAGAGGGGTAATCTATTGTTACCTTGATACTTTGGTGGATGGAGTTAGCTAGTTTCAGGATGCTCTCCATTACGTTCTTCTCAGTTTTTTAATTACCGTCACTAGAGTTGGTCCTAACTATGATATTGATGTCATCTACATATCTATTGCAGAGTACAAGAGTTGTGACCCACCAGGCCATGAATATGCCGGCCACATCTCCAGCTACACTGACACCAATGGCTGCACCATGAACGTGCATGTATAGCTTTTTGTTAAACTTTACTGTGTAGTTCTTCAAGGTGGTTTCTACACTGGCCTCTATTGCATGTGCAATCATTTCTTTCACCTGACAGTTGTTCTCAGGGTTTTGAGTGGATGCAGTCCAGCCACTCCAGCGCTCTGTGGTGCTTTTCTTCACTGTTGAAGTGATGGTGGGTGATCTTCCCTTCTGTAACTTGGTGGGGCAGAATCTACTAAGGTCATGGTCATCTAAATAGTTACTGTCATAGAATAGTCGGAGGAGGAGGCCCAGTTCCCTGGTGTTGACCTTACGGAATTCCACTTCACTCTCACAGATTGCTTGAATGCGTTTCTCCACAGCCAAATCTATGTCTATAGATGAGTAGAGTGAAATTATATCCATACTACCCTCTATACAACCTGTGAGGTCGTTGGTGTGGTTTCAAGTACTGATTTTACTGAGGAGATCTTCCGTACTCACACAGACATCCGGAGACATCTCTATGAGAGGGCGCAATACATGTGAGAGGAAGTAGGACAGTCTATAGTTGCTGGAGATATTCGTCCCGCAAACTGATCTGGTTGGGGGGAGGGCGACAGGGTTTATGTAAGCTGTCCATTGACAGTCTGTACGACTTGACCGTAGGCAGGCACACTAATTCTCTGTTCCTAATCCACTGTTTTAGTTTTTGTAGGCCTTTGTCAACAGATGGACTGAGTTGGTGGGTCCCTTCCTCACTATGTTTTTTAGAGGATTTGTTGTATCGGTCTAAAATATGTCGGAGTCTATTTCTAGCTAAGGAGATCTTTGCTTCTGTTTCAGTGTCAATTTGGGGTGGAATACATAACGTTTTGTTAACGGGTAAATCTGTGGGGTAGATTCTCATCATGTCATAAAATTTGTTGTTAGGGTTATAGAAGACAGAGTGTAGAGTGTCATTAACGTTGTTGTTGTTATAGTTGCTGGTATTTTTATTGCTGTTGCTGGTGGTGGTAGTTCTTGGTTTGTGCCTATTGTTGTAGGTGGTGTTGTTGGTAGTGAGGTGGTTGATCTGGTTGTTGTCGTTGTTGTTGTATATATATATATAAAATTTCAAATCGCCTATACAAACAAATTGAAAGCAGTGAAAATAAAACTGTTGAAAATTGAAAAATGTCTGCAACTCTCCCATGAAAAGGAAAGAGCAGACAAAGAAGCCTGGGCTATAGACAACATAAAATCTAACCCCAGAGCTTTCTACAGGTATGCGAAAGAAACAGCTACGGTGAACTGTAGGATAGGGCCACTCCTTGAAAAGGATGGTACACTCATAGGAAAACCAATGAGGGTAAGTGAAATACTGAATGAGCAATTCAAGAGTGTTTTCACCCCAACCCTTGGGCATTTTCAAATCACCAATCCAATTGACTTCTTTACCACTACTGTTCATAATGGCCCTCTCAGACATGCCCTCAGCCACGCAGAGAGCCACGATCACAAGTTATGCAGATGATACAAAAGTTTCACAGGCAATACAGAACCCTGAGGACACTAAACGCCTGCAATGTGAGCTGGACAAAATATACAAGTGGGCTGAAAAGAATAGCATGCAGTTCAATGCTGAAAAGTTTCAAGCTTTATACTATCAGCATGCAAAACTGAATGCAATACCCAATGAATACACTGAACCCGGAGGAATTGCAATCCCAGTGGCACAATCAGTGCGTGACCTGGGTATTTACTTGAGTGATGACGCAACCGTTCGTGTACATGTTGCTAAATTGGCAATGAAATGTAGGCGACTGGCCGGGTGGATTCTCAGAACCTTTAGAACAAAAGAACAAGAAACCATGATGGTCCTCTGGAGGACACTTGTCCTAAGCCACTTTGACTATTGCTCTCAGCTATGGTCACCATCCAGTGTCAAGTTGATCACAGAACCTGAGGCGATCCAACGTAGCTACACGAAGAAGATAGCCTCTGTGCAGAATATAAGCTACTGGGAAAGACTCAAGAGATTAAAACTCTATTCCTTGGAGCGTAGGCGAGAAAGATATGCCATAATATACATCTGGAAGATCCTGGAGGGACTTGTCCCAAACTTTGGCATCGAGAGTTACACAAATGCCAGAACTGGGCGCCACTGCGTGGTGCCTAGGACTCCAAATTTGCCATCAAGATGTAGGACAAGATACTGTGATAGCCTGGGCTTCCGAGGCCCACAGCTCTTCAATATCCTCCCGAAGAAACTAAGAGACATGCATGGGGTGGATGCAGAAGTTTTAAAATGAAACTGGATCTCTTCTTGTCAGGTATCCCAGATGAACCAACTTCACGACAGGAGGTGCAGATGAGGGCAGCTGCATCGAACTCTCTCATGCACCAAATGGCAGTTGCTAAAAAGCGGTGCCCCAGCATGGCCCCAGCTCATAAGCTGAAACTAGAATCAATCAATCAATCATATGTATATATATATACAGATGTAGGCAAGTTTAAAGACAGCCTTATAAAAATAGAAGAAGTTCTAGTCACACTAGAACAGCACATAAGTGTACTTCTCATGGGAGACTTCAACCTGCCCAATGTCAGATGACCCGAGGGCCTTTCTCTCCCAGGAATGACACGATGTGAACGGGGACAGGCGAGGTCCCTCCTGAACCTCATCAACACCCTGTACATGGAGCAAGTAATACTCCAACCAACCAGGGCAGGTAACATACTGGATCTCTGCTTCACAAATAATATGGATCTCATCCATAATGTGAAACTGACACCGACACTACTCTCGGATCACAACATGGTAGAGCTGACTATGTACGGGCCAAAGGAAAGCATGGACATGCAGCCTACAAGAAACCTTCAGAATCTTTCCAGCTTGAACTTCCATAAGGCAAACTGGAAACAAATTGAGAAAGAGATCCTCAAACAAAACTGGCCTGAATGTCTCTCCTCGCCGGACATCGACATGATGCTTCAACAATTCATGTCTGTAATGCAAGCCATATGCTTGTGTCCCAGAGAGAAAGGCCACTGTACACAAGAACAAAATCCCCAGAGAGAGGAAAATTTTAATGAGACGGCGTTCAAAAATTTCAAATCGCCTAAACAAACAAATTGAAAGCAGTGAAAAGTCCCGCCTGTAAATAAAACTGTTGGAAATTGAAAAATGTCTTCAACTCTCCCATGAAAATGAAAGAGCAGACAAAGAAGCCTGGGCTAGAGACAACATAAAATCTAACCCCAGAGCTTTCTACAGGTATGCCAAAGAAACAGCTACGGTGCACTGTAGGATAGGGCCACTCCTCGAAAAGGATGGCACACTCACAGGAAAACCAATGAGGGTAAGTGAAATACAGAATGAGCAATTCAAGAGCGTTTTCAATCCACCCCTTGGGCATTTCCAAATCAGCAATCCAACTGACTTCTTTACCACTGCAGATATAAAATCAGAGGCGGTGACGATAAATTACATCGATATAAAGGAAGTCGATGTAATAAACGCTATAGATGAAATGAAAACAGACTCAGCTATTGGCCCCTATGGATTCCCGTCAATCCTCCTAAAAGTATGTAAGAGAGTCCTAGCAAGACCACTGCAGTTCCTCTTTCAGAGCTTCCTTGCAGCTGGCAAACTTCCAAGAATACTTAAGGAAGGTAAAATATGCCCTATTCATAAAGGAGGTAGCAGAGCGGAGGCCAAGAACTACAGATCTATCTATCTCACCTCACACATCAGCAAGGTCATGGAACGAATAGTCAGAAGGAAACTAATCACCTTCCTTGAAGAAAATGACTTGCTGCCTGACACCCAACATGGTTTCCGACCAGGAAGAAGCTGCTTAACTCAGCTACTACAACACTATGACTGGGTGCTGAAACAACTGCTCAACCACTCAAATGTGGAAGTCATATATCTCGACTTTGCAAAGGCCTTTGATAAAGTCGATCATGGAATGATATGTCACAAACTGCGTCATCTTGGCATAGTTGGAAAACTTGGAGAATGGCTTCATGACTTTCTGAAGAATAGAAGTCAGGTGGTAGCAGCCAATGGGGCCACTTCCATTAACCCGCAAATATTGAGCGGTGTTCCGCAGGGCACTGTTTTGGGACCACTACTGTTCATAATGGCCCTCTCAGACATGCCCTCAGCCACGCAGAGAGCCACGATCACAAGTTATGCAGATGATACAAAAGTTTCACAGGCAATACAGAACCCTGAAGACACTAAGCACTGCAATGTGAGCTGGACGAATATACAAGTGGGCTGAAAAGATAGCATGCAGTTCAATGCTGAAAAGTTTCAAGCTTTATTACTATCGCATGCAAAACTGAATGCAAATACCCAATGATTACACTGGACCCGAAGGGATTGCAATCCCAGAGGCACAGTCAGTGCGTGTGACTGGGTATTCACATGAGTGATGACGCGACCTTTCATGTAAATGTTGCTAAACTGACAATGAAATGTAGACGGCTGGCTGTTGGATTCTTAGAACCTTTAGAACAAGAGAACAAGAAACCATGATGGTCCTCTGGAAGACACTTGTCCTAAGCCACTTTGACTATTGCTCTCAGCTATGGTCACCATCCAGTGTCAAGTTGATCACAGAACTTGAGGCGGTCCAACGAAGCTACACGAAGAAGATAGCCTCTGTGCAGCATATGAGCTACTGGGAAAGACTCAAGAGATTAAAACTCTATTCCCTGGAGCGTAGGCGAGAGAGTTGTCGTAATATATATCTGGAAGATCCTGGAAGTCTTGTCCCAGACTTGGCATCCGAGAGTCACAAAATGCAGCCAGAACCGGACGCCACTGCGTAGTACCAAGGACTCCAAATTTGCCATCAAGATGTAGGACAAGATATTGTGATAGCCTGGGCTTCAGAGGCCCACAGATTCAATATGCTCCCGAAGAACCTGAGGGACCTACATGGTGTAGATATATATTATATATATATATAGATATATATTGATATATATATATATATATATATAGATATATATAGATATATAGATATATATATATATAGTTATATATATATATAGATATATATTTAGTGAAGGGAAGAAATGGAGCTGAACGAAGGCACCGTCAAATTAACGGGATTCTGCAAAATTCTTTCAGATGTCCCCATTGACGCCGGCACACATTTCTTGCATACAATTGAAACCTAAGAGAATTAACCCCTTCAAATCCTAAGAGAGGAAAAAAATTTTTAAAAAACATTTTTGGGAAAATTTTGAAAAGATATTTAAATTAATTTTGCAAACTGACCATAGACGGACACACAGACACGACCAACAAAACAGCAGTTCTCTTTCCCTCTACCCGCTGCTTGACAGACTCCCACACTTACACAGGCGTGCACACACATACATGTAGGCAGGGTCCCACACCTATATAAGATATCCTTAATTCTTAAAACAATCTGAACATTAATTACACAGAATATATTCACACCATTTGGTTTTCAGTATTTCTCCCACTACCAGGATTGACCGCTGTCTGAACCCGATTGATTCCAAAGGACATTTTCGTCGGCCTCCATCACCACCTCCCAGACGTCAACGTACAGTGAGAGGACAGTTTGTGCTTTCATGGGCTCCCTAAGGAGCGCTTTGTTCCACCATGCTGCGCATTTGTTTTGGATTTTAATTCCTGGATTTTCCTGAGAGAATCTGAAAATGGTCTCCTTATTCAATCCGCATTTGGAAATTTGCGGCCTTTGAAACATGTGTAGAAGATAATAAAAGGAATTAGGTAGGAATCTTCGTTCAGCTCCATTTCTTCCTTCAAAAATAATTGAACTTCAATTATCCGCGCTAAGGCACGGTGAGACACCCCAAGGTCGTAACTTCAACGTGTCTTTTCTGTGTGATTTTTGCTCCGGGATCGGTTAAATTTTGAATAATCCTTAACAAGATAATTCATTTATCCATTTCAATAAATATATAGATATATAGATATATTATATAGATATATAAATAGATATATATATAGATATATATAGATATATATATTATATATATGTATATACTATATATATATAATATATATATATATATATATATAAATATATAAATGATATATATATAAATATATAGATATTATATAGATATATATAATATATATATATAGATAGATATATATATATATATATAGGGAGATATATATATATGGTATAATATATATAGATATATATATACATATATATAGATATATATATTACATATATAGATATATAGATATATACATATATATATATATATATTATATATATAGATATATATATATATACATATAGATATATATATATACATATATATAGATATTATATATATATATATACATATATACATATATATTATATATAGATATATATATATATATATATAGAATATATATATATAATATATATATAGATATATATATACATATATATAGATATATATATATATACATATATATAGATATATATATATATCCATATATATAGCTATATATATACATATATATAGATATATATATAATTATCTATATATATACATATATATAGAAATAGATATATATACACATATATAGATATATTTATATACAATATATATATAGATATATAATACTATATATGGGTATATATATATAAGATATATACAAATATATATAATCTATATAATATTATATATATATATAGATATAATAGGATATATACATTTATAATAGACATATATATATATATATATATATATAATATATATATATATATATATATATATATATAGATATATATATAGATATATAGATATTTATATAGATATATCGATATATAGATATATATATATAGATATATATATATATATATATATATATATTATATATATATAATATATATATATATATATATATATATATACTTTATTTTAAGCAGCAGAAAATTCAACAAAATCTGTTATCTGAGTTCTCGTTGCCGTTCATATATATATATATATATATATATATATATATATATACATATATATATACATACATACTTGACTTTGAGACTCAGTCTCAACGTATGGTCACCACTATTCACCCTACGTGATACCCCCTCACCACTATCCACACCGCCCTTGCCAGAGCACGGTCCGTGGACCGTGTATCTGCTCTCTCTCCCCGAACCCGCCCTGTAGTCTCCCGCCTCCCTTTTCCCCTCATTACCACCCCACGACCCTACGTCTCCAACGCCACCATTCGTCGAAGCTTTCCGTCATCTCCAGTCCGACCGTCCACTTCACACCTCTTCCCTAACCGACCCCTCCCCTCTTTCAAACGAGCCCACAACCTTCGAGACTTTTGGTCCATAGCTCCTTCCCTGACCCTACCTCCCAACCCGGCTCGTTCCCCTGCTCCCGCCCACGTTGCCGCACTTGCCCTTACCTCTCCAACACCACCCGCCTCACTAGCACCACCATCGACCCTATCCCATCATCCACTCCTTCACCTGCACCTCCAGCAATATTATCTATTGCATCTCTTGCTCTCTCTGCAATTCCTTGTACATCGGACAAACGGGACGCCGCTTGGCTGACCGGTTCGCAGAACACCTTCGTGACATCCACCTTGCGAACGACACACCGGTCTCACGCCATTTCCGCTCCACCGGTCACTCCTTGCAACACCTATCTGTGTTCGGTTTGTCCTTACACAGAGGCCATCCGGATTCCCGTTTGCGCCGTGAACAGGAATTAATCTTCTCTCTTCGCTCTTATACGCCATTTGGTCTCACAACTCTCCCCCCCTCCTCCTCTAACCCCCCTCTCCCCCCCTCCTCACCTATCCTTTCTCCCCCCGACCCCTACTTTCTTCAGTCCCTTCACCTTTCACCCCTACTCCCCTTCCCTTCTTCCCTCTTTCTCCCTCCCTCTTCCCCTTCCCTCTGCTCCCTCACTCCCTCTTCCCCTTCCTCTCTTCTCCCCCTTCCCCTCTTTCCTCCTTCATCCCCCTCCTCAACTTCCTTCTCCCCCATCGTCTCCTCTTCCCCTTCTCCTCCCCCTCTTCTTCCCCTCCCCCCATTCTCTCCCCCCTCTTCTCCCCCTCCCCCTCTTCTCCTCACTTCCCTCTTCCCCCCCTCCCCCTCTTCTCCTCACTGACACCACATGACTTTACACATCACATCACATATGATGTGCCATACTAATACACACACCAACTAATACATACGAATACGTACTAATACATACTAGTACATACTAATACTTACACCAACCCTATACATACACACGTCCAGACCCCGCATACGCACTTATACTCCTCTCACACACACACACACACACCTATACATACCAATACGTACTAATACATACTAATACATACTAATACATACACCAACCCCATACATACGCACGTCCAGACCAATCTTACGCACTAATACTCTCTCATACACACACACACACACACACACCACACACACCCGATACATACTAATAAATTACACCAACCCTATACATACACAATCCAGACCCCTCCCACGCACTTTTAGCTGGTCACTCAACCCTTTTATCAACCCTATTATCTCCCCTTATTTCGCTCTCGCGTCTCGTGTTTGATCTTTGACCTCTGGCCGAAATCAGATCGCCATGTTGATTCGTTAGCTACTGCACGCATTTTTTTTTTCTCTCCTTCTTTCTGTGTTTTTCTCTCTCTGTGTATCTTTCTGTTGAAGAGCGTAGGCTCGAAACGTTAAAGACTTGTTTTATTTATATTTCCTGAGCGCCATACTAATACAATTGTTCGTTTGTCTTCCACCTGCCTTCGTCTTTTGTTTATTTTCATAAAGCTTCCCGTTACATATATATATATACATAGATATATATATACATATATATATATATACATATATATATATATATATATATATACATATATAATATATATGTATACATATATATATTACATATATATATATATATATATTACATATTATATATATATATATATACATATATATATATATATATATATATATATACATATATATGTATATATACATATATATATATATACACATATATATCTATACATATATATATATACATATATATATATATATATATATATATATTTTACATATATGATTTTGATTTGATTTTGATTTTCCAGTTTCAGCTAATGAGCTGTGGCCATGCTGGGGCACCGCCATTTGGTTTGCTACACGGTTTTACCTCACGGAAGCTTTTTAGCAAACGCCATCTGATGCATGAGAGAGTTCGATGCAGCTGCCCTCATCTGCGCCTCCTGCCGTGAAGTTGGTTCATCCGGGACACCTGACAGGAAGAGATCCACTCCTACTTTAAAGACATCCGCATCTACACCATGCAGGTCCCTCAGGTTCTTCGGGAGGATATTGAAGAGCCGTGGGCCTCTGAAGCCCAGGCTATCACAATATCTTGTCCTACATCTTGATGGCAAATTTGGAGTCCTTGGTACTACGCAGTGGTGTCCGGTTCTGGCATTTGTGTGACTCTCGATGCCAAAGTCTGGGATAAGACCTTCCAGGATCTTCCAGATATATATTACGGCATATCTTTCTCGCCTACGCTCCAGGGAATAGAGTTTTAATCTCTTGTGTCTCTCCCAGTAGCTCATATGCTTCGTGTAGCTTCGTTGGATCGCCTCAAGTTCTGTGATCAACTTGACACTGGATGGTGACCATAGCTGAGAGCAATAGTCTAAGTGGCTTAGGACAAGTGTCTTCCAGAGGACCATCATGGTTTCTTGTTCTCTTGTTCTAAAGGTTCTAAGAATCCAGCCAGCCAGCCGTCTACATTTTATTGTCAGTTTAGCAACATGTACATGAAAGGTCGCGTCATCACTAATGTGAATACCCAGGTCACGCACTGATTGTGCCTCTGGGATTGCAATCCCTCCGGGTCCAGTGTATTCATTGGGTATTGCATTCAGTTTTGCATGCTGATAGTATAAAGCTTGAAACTTTTCAGCATTGAACTGCATGCTATTCTTTTCAGCCCACTTGTATATTCGTCAGCTCACATTGCAGGTGCTTAGTGTCTTCAGGGTTCTGTATTGCCTGTGAAACTTTTGTATCATCTGCATAACTTGTGATCGTGGCTCTCTGCGTGGCTGAGGGCATGTCTGAGAGGGCCATTATGAACAGTAGTGGTCCCAAAACAGTGCCCTGCGGAACACCGCTCACTATTTGCGTGCTAATGGAAATGGCCCCATTGGCTGCTACCACCTGACTTCTATTCTTCAGAAAGTCATGAAGCCATTCTCCTAGATTTCCAACTATGCCAAGATTACGCAGTTTGTGACATATCATTCCATGATCGACTTTATCGAAGGCCTTTGCGAAGTCGAGATATATGACTTCCACATTAGAGTGGTTGAGCAGTTGTTTCAGCACCCAGTCATAATGCTGCAGGAGCTGAGTTAAGCAGCTTCTTCCTGGTCGGAAACCATGTTGGGTGTCAGGCAGCAAGTCATTTTCTTCAAGGAAGGTGATTAGTTTCCTTCTGATTATTCGTTCCATGACCTTGCTGATGTGTGAGGTGAGAGAGATAGGTCTGGTCTGTAGTTCTTGGCCTCCGCTCTGCTACCTCCTTTATGAATAGGGCATATTTTACCTTCCTTCAGTTTCTTGGAAGTTTGCCAGCTGCAAGGAAGCTCTGAAAGAGGAACTGCAGTGGTCTTGCTAGGACTCTCTTACATACTTTTAGGAGGATTGCCGGGA
>NC_043008.1:45550592-45560194 GCF_006345805.1 Octopus sinensis
GTCATCGTAGCAACTGAAAGGGCCACTATGAACATCAGTGGCCCCAAGACAGTGCCCTGTGGGACACCGCTTGTTATTTGCGTTTCCTTGGAGGTGGCTCCATTGCTCACAACTGCTTGTTTTCTGTCTTTTAGGAAGTTGTGCACCCACTCTCCAAGTTTTCCGCCTATGCCGAGACCACGCAGTTTGTAACAGATCATACCATGGTCGACTTTATCAAAGGCTTTTGTAAAGTCAAGTTATATTACATCCACATTTGAGCCATTTTGTAGCTTTTTCAACACCCAGTCATAGTGTTGCAGGAGCTGTGTTAGCCAGCCTCTACCTGGTCGAAATCCATGCTGGGTGTCAGAGAGCAAGTCATTTTCTTCAAGGAACATGATTAGTTTCTTACGGACTATTCATTCCATGACTTTGCTGATGCGTGAGGTAAGAGTGATAGGCCTATAATTTTTAGCATCTGCTCTGCTACCTCCCTTATGGATAGGGCATATTACCCCCTCTTTCAATTTGACTGGGAGCTTACCACTTGCAAGAAAGCTCTGAAAAAGAAGCTGTAGCGGTTTTGCAAGTGCTCGTTTGCACGATTTGAGAAGGATCGCTGGGAATCCATCAGGTCCAGCAGCTGAGTTTGTGTCAATCTCATCTATGGCTAGTGTGATATCATCATCTCCGATGTTGATGTACTCAACTTTTGCCTCTTTGGCCGCAGGTAACGTGGCAACGAATTCTTCTGGGTTGTTTACTTGCCTGTGTCCTAGAGGTGTAGTGAACAGACTTTGGAACTGTTCGTTCAGTATTTCACTTATCCTCGTGGGATTTCCTGTGAGAGAGCCATCTTTTTGGAAGAGAGGTCCTATTCTCTGGTGCACTGTGGCTGTCTCTTTGGCAAACTTAAAGAAAGCTTTAGGGTTTGATTTTATACTTTCTATTACCCAAGCTTCTTTATCTACTCTCTCCTTTTCATGGGACTGATGTAGACTTTTCTCAGTTTCCATTAGCATTCTTTCGAGCCGAGACTTCTCAGCACTTTTGGTGTGCTTGCTCAGGCGGTTCGCAAACCTTGTCCGTCGTCTCATAAGAATCCTCCTTTCTCTAGGGATCCTGTTTTTGTTCTTGTGTGTTCTGGCCCTGCACACTGGGACATATTTGTCACATATGGCTTGTATTATGGACATGAAGTGTTTGTGTTTCATGTTCCATACATAGACAGCTCTATTATGTTGTGATCCGAGATCTTTGTCGGCATCACATTAACATTATGGATAATATCCATATTGTTTGTGAAGTATAGCTCCAGTATATTATCTGCCCTTGTTGGTTGCAGAACTATTTGCTCCATGAAAGAGGCATTTGTGAGATGGAGCAGGGACTCCACCTGTGCGTACTGATGGTGTGTCATCCCTGGGAGTTCTGCCCCCCCCCCCTGGCCATTCCACATTGGGGAGGTTAAAGTCACCCATGAAGAATACACTGTTGTGTTGTTCAAGGTTGGTGAGGACTTCTCCTATTTTTGTTAGGTAATCTTCAAACATGCCTGAGTGTTTTGAGGCAACTGGTGGGCGATATGTAGTGCACATGACGATATTCAGTTGTCTTATGTGTACAATTTGAGTTTCACATACTGAGTTTTAATATACTGAGTTGATATAAATATATATTTATATATATATATATATATATATATATATATATATATATACATACATATATAAACATATATGTATATATATAATATACATATGTACGTATATCGTAGTATACATACATACATATGCATATATATGTATGTATATATACATTTACACATATGTATATATATACACCTACATTTACATATATATATATACATATGTACGTATATATATGTATACATACATACACATGCATATATATGTATGTATATATATTAATAAATGAAATAAAACATATGCATATATATAAACATATATGTACGTACCTACCTCTACATGTACATATACACGCATATATGAGTACAGGACACCAAAGGGACGTCGAACACAAAGAGAAACGAAAACATAGACACAAACCAAAGGAACTGGACATTTTTTTAAAAACAACAAAAAATGGAGTACAGGACAATTAACACAACGAAAAAAAACCCTTCTCAGTCGCTAAGGTTTCATCTACTCTACGTTTCGAAGGATAAAAGCGAGACGTATCTTCGACAAGAAACTTTCCTTCCTGCGAAAAGCAAATCAATTAAAATTCTTAGATATTTCTGCAGAGGGGTAAAAAATGGTAAAAAAATGGTAAAAAAACAAGACATAAGTACGTATATATATGTATACATACATATATACACACACACACACATATATATATATATATATATATATATATATATATATATATATATATATATATATATATATATGCATATATGTATGTAAATATATATATGTATATATAATATATATATATATATATGTTTAAATACTGTCTTAGGTCCGCTACTCTTCATAATCTACATAAACGAACTTTCCAGTGTCGTACATTACTGCAAAGTGAAAATATTTGCTGATGACACCAAGCTCCAGTAAATGGTCAATAAAGAAGCGGACCGAACTCAACTCCAGTCTGATCTATATGCTGTGAGTCAATGAGCAGACAGAAACAAAATGCAACTGAACGAGGGAAAATTGGAGCTGATGCATTTTGGAAGAAATTCCTCACTGAAACAGCCATACTCTCTTCCTTCAGGGGAACTGCTCACAGCCTCTAACAACATCTGAGACCTAGGTGTAATTGTTGATGACGATCTCAGTTGGAGTGCATATATCAACAAGAAGGTCGATATAGCTCGTACAATGAGTTCCTGGATCTTAAGAACTTTCCGGTCCAGAGAACAAGGTGTCATCATATCACTTTTCTCCTCCTTTGTACGGTCACACCTCGAATACTGCTGCCCACTGTGGTCTCCCCATACAAGACAAAACATCTCGAGGATTGAATCACCCCAGAGAGCACTCACTAAACGAATTGAAGGCATGGCTGCTCTCGATTATTGGGATCGACTTAAAGCCTTGAAACTCTACCCTCTCCAGCGTCGCTGTGAGCAGTACATCATTTGTACGATGTGGAGAATATACCGCCACCTTTGCCCAAACGACCTGAACATAAGCCTTCAAGGTCCAACCAAGACTGGGACGACGGGCTATACGTCCCCTGCCCAATTCAAGATCACAGCATACATATACACTACAACATAATTTCTTTTCCTCAACAGGCCCTGCCCTATTTAAAATTGTCCCGAAAGAGATCAAAGAGGAAAAGGATCCCATCAACTTTAAACGGAGTCTGGATAGATTCCTTCAAAGAATATCAGATAAGCCACCAATAATTGGATACAACTCACCCAACAAAAACTCGCTACTTGAATGGACCATAAGCAAAACTTGACTTAAACAGGATTCAAATAATCCTATCAGGTGGTGCTATTAAGTTAGACATGGCCTGGACCAATCATTGGTCGAAACACATCTAAGTTTATCTAAGTCTAAGTTTATATATATATATATATTATATATATATATATATATATAGATATATATATATATATATATCAATGTAAGATCCAGAGATCGAGGCGTAGAAAGAAAATCAGATTCAGTCAATCCGTAGTAAAATAAAAAAACAAGTTTTAGGAACAATAGTTTACTTAGACGAAAGGTGTGAATCTTCTTAGCTGCAACACGTACCTCGTACTTTTGAATTTTATCAACGAATCCTTGACATGAAGTGTTCTTGGTGATATACACCACATTCGGATTTCAGAACTTCTGAGGTTCCACTCGATTTGAAACACACACACACACACACACACACACCACACACACACCACACACACACACACCACACACACACACACACACACCACACACACACACACACACATATATATATATATATATATATAGTAATTATGCAGTACTTTTACTAGTTTCATCTTTTCTCCATGTTGCTATATGAAGATTTAGGTGTTTTAGAGTCGGTTCATGGCTGCTATTTTCAGCATTGTGGTATCTCGTTAATACCCTAAGTTATAATTTTAATAATTATTACCTTTGAACGTTATTTTTTCCATTCTGACCACTTGATAAAATCGTTGTTTTATTTTAATTTAATTATCTTATTCTTATAAATATATTATATTTAACACACTATATATATAATATATATATATACACCACACATACATATGTACAGCACATATATATAACACACACACACACACAAACACACAACACCACAACACACACACACCACACACAATATTATATATATATATATATATAGTAATTATGCAGTAACTTTTTACTAGTTTCATCTTTTCTCCATGTTGCTATATGAAGAATTTAGGTGGTTTTAGAGTCGGTTCATGGCTGCTATTTTCAGCATTGTGGTATCTCGTTAATACCCTAAGTTATAATTTTAATAATTATTACCTTTGAACGTTATTTTTTCCATTCTGACCACTTGATAAAATCGTTGTTTTATTTTAATTTAATTATCTTATTCTTATAAATATATATATATTTACACACATATATATATATATATATATATATATACACACACACATACATATGTACAGGCACATATATATACACACACACACACACAAACATATATATACACACACATACATATATACATATATATATATACATATATATTATATATTTGGCATATACATAAACATACATATTCTTATATACATACATATATATATATATATAATATACATATATATATATGTACGAATGTACACACACATATATATATATATATATATATATATAGATATATATATTATATATATATACATATATATATATATGTACGTATGTACACACGTATATATATAGTTATATTAAATAATAAATCTGAATGCATATAAATATGTATATATGAATGTATATATATGTACTCATGAATACCTGTGTACAGGTATATAAATATATTATATTTGTTTATAAACCTTTATGAATATTCAAATATATACTACAACCATACACACATACCCATATATGCATACACAACTGGACATATATGTGTAAGTATATATATATATGTATATATATACACATATAAACATATATATGTTTTAGACTTGAAAATTAAAGAACTATAAATTCTGATTCGGCAAAAGTATCCAACAAGTGGTACTCCTCTCTCTCTCTCTCTCTCTCTCTCTCTCTTTGCATTATATATATATATATATATATATTATATAATATATATATATTATACATATATATATATATGTACGTATGTACACACGTATATATATAGTTATATTAAATAATAAATCTGAATGCATATAAATATGTATATATGAATATGTATATATATGTACTCATGAATACCTGTGTACAGGTATATAAATATATTATATTTGTTTATAAACCTTTATGAATATTCAAATATATACATAACACATACACACATACCCATATATGCATACACAACTGGACATATATGTGTAAGTATATATATATATGTATATATATATACACATATAAACATATATATGTTTTAGACTTGAAAATTAAAGAACTATAAATTCTGATTCGGCAAAAGTATCCAACAAGTGGTACTCCCTCTCTCTCTATCTCTCTCTCTATCTCTCTCTTTGCATATATTATATATATATATATCTATATATATATATATATATATACATATATATATATACATATATATGTATACATATAATACATAAGCCTCTATACCGTTATCCCTCACCACGAAGGACTGCAGGCACTTCAGCACTTTCTCGACCTCCGCTCCAACCCTGAACCTGACACCTCCACACTCATTCGTCTGGCCGAACTTGTCCTTACTCTTAACTGCTTCTCGTTCACGGGCGAGTTCTACCATCAGATCTCGGGAGTGGCCATGGGAACGCGAATGGGCCCCAACTATGCGAACCTGTTCGTTGGCTATGTTGAGGCCCAAATGTTCTCTAATTTCACTGGTCCCACTCCTGAACTATATGGTCGTTACATTGACGACATTATCGGTGCCACCTCACTCTCCCGTGAACATCTAGATTCCCTCCTCTCTTTCGTTCAATCTTTCCATCCAGCCCTCCACTTCACTTCCACTATCTCCAACACCTCTGTCTCCTTCCTCGACATTTCGGTTAGCATTCTTCACTCCACTCTTACCACCTCCATTCACTACAATCACACAGACTCACACTCATACCTCAACTTCTCTTCCTCCCACCCAGAACACACCAAGCTTTCCATCCCCTATTCCCAATTCCTCCGTCTACGTAGGCTCTGTAGTGACGACCATGACTTTGAGACTCAGTCTCAACGTATGGCTCACCACTTCATCCTACGTGGATACCCCCTCACCACTATCCACACCGCCCTTGCCAGAGCACGTTCCGTGGACCGTGTATCTGCTCTCTCTCCCCGAACCCGCCCTGTAGTCTCCCGCCTCCCTTTGCCCCTCACTTACCACCCCACGACCCTACCTCTCCAACGCACCATTCTTCGAGCTTTCCGTCATCTCCAGTCCGACCCGTCCACTTCACACCTCTTCCCTAACCGACCCCTCCCCTCTTTCAAACGAGCCCATAACCTTCGAGACCTTTTGGTCCATAGCTCCTTCCCTGACCCTACCTCCCACCGCTCTCCCCTGCTCCCGCCCACGTGCCGCACTTGCCCTTACCTCTCCAAACCACCCTCCTTACTGGCACCCATCATCGACCCTATCGCATCATCAACTCCTTCACCTGCATCTCCAGCAATATTATCTATTGCGTCTCTTGCTCTCTCTGCCATTCCCTGTACATCGGACAAACGGCAAGCCGCTTGGCTGACCGGTTCGCGGAACACCTTCGTAACATCCGCCTTGCGAACGACACACCGGTCTCACGCCATTTCCGCTCCACCGGTCACTCCTTGCAACACCTGTCTGTTTTCGGTTTGTCCTTACACAGAGGCCATCCGGATTCCCGTTTGCGCCGTGAACAGGAATTAATCTTCTCTCTTCGCTCTTATACGCCATTTGGTCTCAACTCTCCCCCCTCCTCATCTAACCCCCTCCCCCCTCCTCATCTAACACCCTCTCCCCCTCCTCGTCTAACCTCCCCCCACCCATACTTCTCTTCAGTCCTTCATCCTTTCACCCCTATTCCTCTTCCCTCTTTCTCCCTCCGTCCTTCTTCCTTCTTCCCCTTCCCTCTTCCTCTCTGCTCCCTCACTCCCCTTCTCTCACTCCCCCTCTCCCTCTACCTCCTCCTCCTCTCCTTCCTTCTCCCCATTCTCTCTCCTCCTCTTCTCCTCTCCTTCCCCCTCCTCTTCTCCCCCTTCTTTCTCCCCCCTCCCCATCTTCCCTCATCTCCTCTCTCTACACTACACCATACGACTTTACACATCACATCATATATACATACACACGTCCAGACCTCTCATACGCACTAATACTCTCTCATACACACACACACACACACTCTTATGTTGGAGCGTGGTCATTTAACCCTATTATCTCCCCTAATTTCGCTCTTGCGTCTCAAGTTTGATCTTTGACTTCTGGCCGAAATCAGATCGCCATGTTGATTCGTTAGCCTCTGCACGCATTTTTTTTTCTCTCCTTCTTTCTGTGTTTTTTCTCTGTGTATCTTTCTGTTGAAGAGCGTAGGCTCGAAGCGTTTTATTTATATTTCCTGAGCGCCATACTAATACAATTGTTTGTTTGTATTCCACCTGCCTTCGTCTTTTATTTATTTCCTTAAACCTGCCTCGTCTTTTATCTATATTCATAAAGCTTCCCGTTATATACATATATATATATATATATATACATATATACATATATATATATATATACATATACATATATACAAATACATATATACATATACATATACATATACATACATATACATATATATACATATATATATACATATATATACAATACATATATATACATACATATGCATATACATATATACATATACACAATATATATACATATATATATATAGACATATATATACATTATATAAGATATATATATATACATTATATAATACTACTGCACTCTCTCCAAATAATGCCAATCCATTGCCGAGATACTGCAGAAACAATACTGCTCGCTGTTTCAGCAATCCTGATATGGCCGATCTTGGCTGTATCAGTGATGTCAACCCCCAACACACTATATCGGACATAACGTTTAGTGCCCCTGATGTCTTAGCGCCGATAAACGAAATAAAACCAATTCAGCAGTAGGCCCCGATAGGTTCCCTGCTTGTGTCCTGAAGGTGTGTCGACACCAACTTGCATCTCCCCTTGCTAATCTGTGGAGAAACTCACTGGATGCTGGCTTATATTCCAAAAAACCTTCTGTCCCAGTCTGTTGTCCCAGTTTTTCAAAAATGGAAACAAGTCCCTTGCAGGGAATTACCGTCCGATCTCACTCACCTCTCATATCATCAAGGTATTTGAGAGGGTGGTGAGATCTCGAATAACCCAATTTCTGGAAAGCAACAGACGGCCGATCTCCAACCAACATGGTTCCGTATGGAAGGGACTGCCTAACGCAGCTCCTGCATCACTTTGAGGACATTTTGAGAGCTTTGGAGAGGGCTCCAACACCGATGTCATCTACCTTGATTTCAGTAAGGCCTTCGACAGGGTCGATCACAAGATCCTATTGAAAAAACTATCCAACATTGGTGTCTCTGGAAAGTTACTGAAATGGATCAAGTGTTTCCTGACAGACAAATCTCAACATGTTGTAGTTGAAGGGGGAAAATCAAGCCCAGCCAAAGTCAGTAGTGGCGTTCCGCAAGACACTGTGCTGGGCCCACTTCTTTTCATCATTTACATTAATGATATTAATGACATCATCAAGCACAGCAACATAAAAATCTTTGCAGATGACTCCAAGCTACAGAAGGTCATAATTAGGCGAGTGACCGGACATGCCTTCAGTCAGATCTACTGGCTGTTATCCAATGGGCAGAAAAACAATATGCTGCTGAACGAGGATAATTGGAGCTAATCCACTTTGGAAAAGAGGATGCCCTGAAACTCCCATACTCCCTTCCTTCAGGTGAACTCTCTCGCGGCGTCCAACAACATCAGAGACTTGGGAGTAATTGTGGACAACAACATAAGCTGGGCCCTCATATAAACACCAAAGTTGACATGGCCCGCAGAATGTGTTTCCTGGATTCTCAGAACTTTCCAGTCGAGAGATATCCACACCATTATCCTTCTCTTCTCCACTTTTGCCGACCCCACCTTGAATACTGTTGTCCACTGTGGTCTCCCCACACAATACAAGGTATCATAAAAGTTGAAGCACCTCAAAGGGCAATCACCAAAAAGATAGATGGCATGACAGGCCTCGACTATTGGGGTCGACTAGAAAAGCTAAAACTCTATTCTCTCCAACGTCGTCGTGAGCGCTACATCATCTGCGATGTGGAAAATATTCCATCAGCATTGCCCAAATGATGTTGGCATCACCTTTAAGGTACATCCAAGGCTTGGGCCCCGTGCCATCCGCCCAAACAAAAATCGCACTCTCATCTCATAACAACAAGA
>NC_043008.1:45572794-45592794 GCF_006345805.1 Octopus sinensis
CGATCGGCCTAGCAAGGTAATTGAAGTTATTTGCATAATATCGAGAATGTTAAAATGTTCCCAGAAACATTTACCACAATACATGGTGCAGAGTAACGTAAAAGTTACAGCAAAAGATATTGCTATCAATGCCGACATATGAACGCTATTTTGTGACGCAATATGGGTAAGTGGTGACCGTCGGTGGAAGGTCAGGTAACTTCTCTATGAATAATTAGCTATGAAACCTAAATACAATAAACCTAGAGCCGTGAAACTCCCTCCAAATGAGAAATATCAGCTGTTACATATGTAGAGTTTATGCCATGCGAAACTAGAAAGTTAGGCGAAAAACATAGTAGCAGAAGCAACATCAAAATAAGCAGTAATCGAAGCAGCGATTAGCGCAACCGGTCTAAATCCCAGAAACTGTGCACCTGATTGCCTCGTATTCTGTTTAGGACGGAGAAGAGGTCAAAATGGTGGTTGGTGTGGGAGAAAAAGCAAGTAAAGAATTGAACGTAAAACAGAAGAATGTTTTTCCCTGAAAGATAAAATGACGTTCATGTGTTTGCGATTGATTCAAGCTGGGTCTTTAGAAAGTTTAAAATATTGAGGTTGTACTGTACAAAATTGAAGTTTTACAACTTATTTATAAGTCGGCATTTGATAGGGCATTATGATTCTTCATAATGTGAAACAAAGTAACTTAGAGAAAAGTATTGTTACTATTTCAAAGCTAAAAGTCTTTAAGCGCGTCTTGGTTTACATCTCTTTTCAACATATGTGACAAGTGGAGTGCTTCCAACTAAAACAATTGCTGCTTTTGGACTAATGTATGGGTGGGTTACTGAAGACTTTCTTCGTGTTTATTTCATGAAAATGATATTTTGGGAGTAAGATTTGACATAATTTTTTAATTCACTGTTTTTAATTTACATCAAATTTTTAGCTTATTCTTAAATATATTGTAAAAAGCTTTTAACACCACGTTTTTTATATGACAATTTTTATTCATCCCGCTGCCACGTTTATTATTAACCCTGTTTATACATTTATATTTGTGCATTTGAAAAGTCTTCTGTGTTCTATAAACAATCATCATTTTAATATGTTAGCAGAAGACTAGCAATTTTAGTGGGGAAGAATGAGTCGGTTCACTGAACCCCAACGTATTACTGGTACATTATTTTATCACCCACAAAAGGTTGAAAGGTTCAAAGCTTGTAAAGTATCGGGAGAAATACCGCAATACATTACTTCGAAGCTTGTAGCGATTCTACTGACCCACCACGTGAATAATAATAATAATAATCCTTTCTACTAAAGGCATAAGACCTGATATTTTGGGGGTGGGGTCCAGTAGATTACATTGATACCAGTATTTCACAGGTACTTAATTTGTCGACCCCGAAAGGATGAAGAGCAAAACCGACCACAGCGAAATCTGAACTAAGAATGTAAAGACGGACGAAATACCACTTCGCCCGGCGTGCTAACAGTTCTGCCAGTTTGCCGCCTTAATCATCATCATAATAATAATAATAACAACAATACTATTATTATAGAAAATAAAACGTTTTGAATGGTACAACAATGCACTATAATACAAGCAATGGGCTATATGCTTGTTGTAATTTAGTCATCCATACTCTGATAATATTTCTGAATAAAATTCCTTTTTCAGAAATAATATCAGACTATGGATAGCTAAATTACAACAGGTATATAGCCCATTGTTTGCATCATAATGCATTGTTGTACCATTCAAAACTTTTATTCTTTACAAACAATGCACAATGCTTCAAGCGAACTACAATACTCTCCTATACTATTATATTATTATTATTATTTTATTATTATTATTATTATTATTATTATTATTATTATTATTATTATTATTATTATTATTATTATTATTATTATTATTATTATTAAGGCGGGTAGTAAGCAAAATTGTTATTACGCTGGGCGGATTTCTTAGTGACATTTCGTCCGTCTTTATGTTCTGAGTTGAAATCCTGCCGAGGTTGGCTATGTCTTTCATCCTTTCGGGTTCGATTAAATAAGCACCAGTTAAGGCATTGGGTTAATGTAATCAACTTAGCCCCCTCCTCGAATTTTCCTGTCTTGTACCAAAATTTGAAATTAGTATTATTTTTATTATTGTTATCATCACCATCATCATCGTAGTGTCAAGATGACTGATTTTCTTTTCAAAACCCCTCTACCGAATGAAATTTATGTTAGCTTACATAAATAAATGTAATTGTTGAAAACGGGCAGTGGGCTGCACTCGATATTCGGTGGTGCGCAGCAAAAAGAAAAGGGGTTTGTTCGACTAAGTTTTACAATTTTATTTGGCCATATTACATTTTCACATCCAACTCCTACACTTAATTAGTTTCCCACTACAAAGCTACACGATGGCTGTAAAACAGCACAAGGCAAAACACTAAAAAAATGTAGAAGAGGAAGAATAAAATGAATTGTATATCTAGGAATGGATAAAATAAATGTATCGAACCTGAAGTATGTAATGTAAAAGATAGGAGCAGTATTGACCACATTAATAGCATCTATTACCTGATATTGCGGCCCGTTCATATAGCGGCTCTCTGCAAACAAACCTTCCGCAAACATAAAATGAACAAACAATGTTTGGACCTATTATAATTATAAATGAAAGAAATGTAGATGGGTAAATTTTTGTAAAATCAAGCAGTACTTTGCTGCCACAGGAGCTAACCCAGAAGAAGATGAAGAAAAAGATTAGTTATCTTTACGAAAAGTGGGAACCGAATGAAAATTCCCCTCACGTCAAGTAGTACAATAAGCATTGCAGGACATCAAAAGCTACCACAATTCAAAGAGCCAACAACCACTACCCTAACTGATGTACTTTATTAGTGAAAACGCTGAGGTTGAAACTGTCAGACATACCTTCGACTGTATATTTGTACTACAGTACAGGAGATGAAGAAACACAAAAACCACAATAAGAGTAATTGGGCATGACGTAGGTGCATAACAAGTGGTGGATTTATATTGCAGTAAGGAATGATGTACAAATCAGTTTTAGCAAAAAGTGATATGGGGGTAGGAGTGTAAAAAAACGGACTTGCACGTCTTCATGACCCCCGAAGGTCACCAAAACCAGATCGGAAATGTCTCTGTGCATTCTATTTGGTAGAAAACAATGGGTAAGAAACTGCTGATAGCCTAATTATATATATTGCGATAAAAGACATGGGTCTGAAAGCTCCGAGGAATTGTGGGAATATTAAGCAAAAAGAATGAAAAGAATATAATGAAAGTAAACAGCAATAACAAAAAACAACAAAATCTAATTTCCCGAGTACCTACAGTCGAAGCAGTTGGGATGGTCTAGAAAGTATCTTAAGACTCTGTATCACAAATAGAGGTTCAATTACAAAGTCTCATAACAGTGCCAGCCTGTTGTGCACATCTTCATCGACGAAGAATAATAAATACGAAGGGAAGAAGAGGAAAAAATAGTGAAAACAAAATACATAGCATTAAACAACGAACTTGGTAAAGAGGAACCATTTTTCTAAACGTCAGCGAGATATCTCTTGAGAAAAGTAACGAAAGAAATGCAGAGAATGAAGATGAAATAAAAGTCATTGGTTTTTGAAACTCAAAGAGGTAAGAAGCGGAAATATACATCTGTGCTGCAACAGACTCTGCGAGGAAGTTTGAAATTCACAATAGGGTTAAGTTTAAAATGAAACATGCAAAAGATAACCAAATAGTAATATTGGGATATTATACCGAACTGTGAAAAAGAAAAAAAAAACACTGCAACATGTTGGTGTAATTTAATAACAAATGTCTCAAAATACTTACTGGTACACTCGGTTGCACTTGGACATAAGATGAGAAACCGTAAGTGAACTGAGATGTGGTCTATATAACTCAGAATAGCAAGAAAATACTTCATGTATTTCTTTAAATGATATCTACTAAATAATTGTATGGGTACAAGTTTTCCTTTACTTTCGTGCAGATATATGAGTATGTGCATATATAAGCATAAAAAGAATTAGAGAGAAAAGATTGTCAAATATATGAGCCAGGCAAATGGGCTAAGATACTTAAATATGAAAATCAAAACACTATTCCTGTTGTCATAGAAACGCCATTGATAACACGAAACTCATTTTGTTCAGCAAATTGTAACGTAAGAAGTGGAAGTCGTATAACAGGGTGACAGAAAAATGCCAGACTCTTTTCTGCAAGTAGTGTGTGAGAGTTGAACAGGCTTTTTATCTCTAGATTTCAACATATTAATCCATTTGCCATAATCAAAAGGATTCTTCTTCTTTACTACTACTACTACTACTACTACTACTACTACTACTACTACTACTACTACTACTACTACTACTGCTAATACTACTAATACTACCACCACCACCACCACCACCACCACTACTTTTATGTGAGAGCAGCGTATGCCATCAAAGTGACGCTGGGGTGCAAATAAACGAAGTCCAATATACACATCATGACTATCCATCTGATAAGGGAGCACCAGACACATGCATCGCAACCACATGTGCGCAATATGGGGATCTCATAGCAAGATAGCAGTGCATGACCTTGCAGGTGGGGCCCAGTTAAAATTTTCATCCCGCGCAAAAGTTCCCTGAATAAGGTTTGTTTGAGTATGTTGAATGAAATAGCCATGTTTCCAGAGGTGAATTATACAAATCCCAAAGAATCCCTCTCAACTCATGGCTATGATGCTCCCCCACTACTTCTGCTCGTGATCAGAGATGCACATATCTTCCACTATTAAGGAACATGCTCAACTGCTTAAGGTCAAGTAACTGACAAGCAAGTATGTGGTATGGAGCAAAATATTTACTGTAGATCATCTTGTACAAGATAATACCTGTACGCGGTAACACTTCCAATAAATTAAGTTCAAAATCCACGAGAGCCTGCTATTGCATCAGGGTATAAATTATTATTTATTGTTATTATTATTATCATTATTAATATTAATAATAATAATAATTCCGCCGAGGTTGATTTTGCCTTTCATCCTTTTGAGTCGATAAATTAATTATCACTTGAGTACTGGGGTCGATGTAATCGACTTAATCCTTCACCCAAAACTTCAAGCGTTGTGATTTTAGTAGAAAGTATTATTATTATTATTATTATTATGAGGGTGCATGGCTTAGTGGTTACGAATGATAGCAAAATTGGCTGATTCCTACCGAGCTCAGGTACTAGGAAATCCCCAAATGGCAGAAATTCAAAAGATAGTTCTCATGGCAACTGCCCATATCGTACGTAAAATACTGTATATGTAATCTCAAATTTTAAAACAAACTCATAATTTTCTTATATTTTATTAAACGTTTTTTAGAACAATACTGTATGATACCCTAGACATAACATCAGCATCAACTTCTAACTTTTTTTTGATGTCTCTGGGTGAGACTTGGAGTCAACTTGTACAAATACAAAGCAAAAGTTAAACAGAATAGTAATACTACTACTACTGCTGCTACTGCTACTACTACAACTACTACTACAACTACTACTACAACTACTACTACTACTACTACTACTACTACTACTTCTTCTACTACTACTACTACTACTACTACTACTACTACTACTACTACTACTACTACTACTACTATTACTACTACTATTACTACTACTACTACTAATAATAATAAAAATAAATGCCCTGATGCAGTACCAGACAGTGGCTCTCGTGGCTTCTGATCTTAACTGATTGGAAGTGTTATCATGTACGTTGTTTTGTCTTGGTATAAAGGATGGGATACAGCAAATATTCTGCTCAATACCAAGGATTTGCCTGTCAGTTGTTTGACCTTAATCAGTTGAGCATGTCCCTTAGTGGCTAATGATATGTGAATCTCTGACCACGAGCAAAATTAGTGGGGGAGCATCATAGCCGTGTGTTAAAAGGAATTCTTGGAGGTTTGGATAATTCACCTTTGGAAACATGGGTGGTTCGTTCAACATCCTTAAACAATCCTTATTCAGGGACCTTTTGAGCGGGATGGGCTACTCGACCTGAAGAAAATTCTAACTGAGCCCCACCTGCAAGGTCATGCGCTGTTTATCTTGATATGAGATGACCATGTTGTGCACATATGGTTGTGATGCATGTTCCTGGTGTACCCTTATCAGACGGGTAGTCATGATGGGTATACTGGGCTTCGTATATTTTACCCCAGTGTCACTTGATGGCACGCACTCTCTCAATAATAATAATAATAATATTTTATTATTATTATTATTATTATTATTATTATTATTATTATTATTATTATTATTATTATTATTATTATTATTATTATTATTATTAAAAGTGAACGAAATACCAGAGAGATCAGATGAAGAAAATTTTGCAGGACAAGAAAATGCACAGCCAGTTCTTCAAGACTAAAGATGAGATTGATTGGAATAGAACCTGGCATTAGCTGCAGAAAAGAGACTTAAAATGGCCCACTGCGGTATTAGTGTGCTGTGCTTTAAAAAAAGCTCTCAGAACAAACCCCTCCAAATATCACATTGATAAAAGCACTGAAGGATGTGCTCTGAGAATATACATATCAGGACAAACTGTGAAGATAGGGTACATCTTATTAGACACATGCATCAACCCAATTGTGCCAGACATGGCGACCTCACACCAAAGTTAGCAGCACAGTTAGTGTTTTATTCGAGTCGAGTAGCACATCCCGCTAAAAAATTCTCTGAATAAGAATTGTTTAACGATGATAAACAAAACGAGTATGTTTCCAGAGGTTTAGAGCAGAATGTCTACTGTAGCCCATCTTTTACACCAAAGCAAAACATATAGATGATAACCCTTCCAATCAGTTAAGATGAGAAGTCATGAGAGCCATTGCCTGGACAATTGATATTATCATCATTATTAGTATTAATAGTTGCAGTAGTAGTAGTGGCAACAATAACAGTAATAATAATAGTTTTAAATTTTAGCGCAAAGCCATTTTCGTGAACCGAATACCCTAAGCACTAATACTTATATTTACCGACCTTGAAAAGATGAAAGTCAAAGTTGACGGTATACTGCTGCTGCTGCTACTACTACTACTACTCTACTACTACTACTACTACTACTACTACTACTATACTACTACTACTACTACTATTACTACTACTATACTACTACTACTACTAATAATAATAAAAATAAATGCCCTGATGCAGTACCAGACAGTGGCTCTCGTGGCTTCTGATCTTAACTGATTGGAAGTGTTATCATGTACGTTGTTTTGTCTTGGTATAAAGGATGGGATACAGCAAATATTCTGCTCAATACCAAGGATTTGCCTGTCAGTTGTTTGACCTTAATCAGTTGAGCATGTCCCTTAGTGGCTAATGATATGTGAATCTCTGACCACGAGCAAAATTAGTGGGGGAGCATCATAGCCGTGTGTTAAAAGGAATTCTTGGAGGTTTGGATAATTCACCTTTGGAAACATGGGTGGTTCGTTCAACATCCTTAAACAATCCTTATTCAGGGACCTTTTGAGCGGGATGGGCTACTCGACCTGAAGAAAATTCTAACTGAGCCCCACCTGCAAGGTCATGCGCTGTTTATCTTGATATGAGATGACCATGTTGTGCACATATGGTTGTGATGCATGTTCCTGGTGTACCCTTATCAGACGGGTAGTCATGATGGGTATACTGGGCTTCGTATATTTTACCCCAGTGTCACTTGATGGCACGCACTCTCTCAATAATAATAATAATAATATTTTATTATTATTATTATTATTATTATTATTATTATTATTATTATTATTATTATTATTATTATTATTATTATTATTAAAAGTGAACGAAATACCAGAGAGATCAGATGAAGAAAATTTTGCAGGACAAGAAAATGCACAGCCAGTTCTTCAAGACTAAAGATGAGATTGATTGGAATAGAACCTGGCATTAGCTGCAGAAAAGAGACTTAAAATGGCCCACTGCGGTATTAGTGTGCTGTGCTTTAAAAAAAGCTCTCAGAACAAACCCCTCCAAATATCACATTGATAAAAGCACTGAAGGATGTGCTCTGAGAATATACATATCAGGACAAACTGTGAAGATAAGGGTACATCTTATTAGACACATGCATCAACCCAATTGTGCCAGACATGGCGACCTCACACCAAAGTTAGCAGCACAGTTAGTGTTTTATTCGAGTCGAGTAGCACATCCCGCTAAAAAATTCTCTGAATAAGAATTGTTTAACGATGATAAACAAAACGAGTATGTTTCCAGAGGTTTAGAGCAGAATGTCTACTGTAGCCCATCTTTTACACCAAAGCAAAACATATAGATGATAACCTTCCAATCAGTTAAGATGAGAAGTCATGAGAGCCATTGCCTGGACAATTGATATTATCATCATTATTAGTATTAATAGTTGCAGTAGTAGTAGTGGCAACAATAACAGTAATAATAATAGTTTTAAATTTTAGCGCAAAGCCATTTTCGTGAACCGAATACCCTAAGCACTAATACTTATATTTACCGACCTTGAAAAGATGAAAGTCAAAGTTGACGGTATACTGCTGCTGCTGCTACTACTACTACTACTACTACTACTACTACTACTACTACTACTACTACTACTACTACTACTACTACTACTACTACTACTACTACTACTACTACTACTACTACTACTACTACTAATACTACTACTACTACTACTACTACTACTAAATAATAATAATGGTTTCAAATTTTGGCACAATGCCAGCAATATTGGGAGAGGAGCTAAATCGAATACTTCGTCCTGAGTGTTCAACTGGTACTTATTTTATCGACTCTAAATGGATTGAAAGGCAAAGTCGACCTCGGTGGAGTTTGAACTCAGAACGTAGCGGTAGAAGAAATAACGCTAAGAATCTTGTGCAGAGTTCTAACGGTTCTCTCAGCTGAGCGCCTCAGCTGAGCTGGTCGAGACAATGGAATTTACTATCTTTCGTCAGACTTCACGGTCCATCATAGAATTACGGAGGTCCTGTTGCTGGATGCCTGTATCTCTGGAGAATACATCAGGGTAGGAGAGTGTGCGCCCTCCGGTATCGCAAGCAAATGGCTTCCAGAGAAGAGTAGAAATTACCTCGTTTTCAGCAATACAACAATGTCCAGCAAACTGGACTCTTCTACCTTTCACAAGAGATGATACATGTGGTAATTTCCCATAGATTTGTACTTTGTTTGGATGACGCTTCCACGAGAGATTTTGAGCTCTCATAAGAAGGCGAGTGTAAGTTCCATCCAACCGCCTCTCAAGCTTCTTTGATAACGTCCAGGTTTCTGAGTCATATAGTAGAACTGGTTTGACTGTGGCTTTGAAGATTTTAAGTTTGAAATCTCTACTTAGATTTGATGACCAGAACTTTGGATGAAATGCTGCTAAGCATTATGCCTGGCATGCTCACGCACGTTGGTGTCAGTATGCGTATGTGTACGTGCTCATGCATGGGTACCTCTGTTTCCAGCCAGCATTAAAATATTTCTTAGTACGTTCTTCTACATATCATATAACGTCTCCAACTCTCAAATGTATTTTTTCCACATTGTTATTTCATTCTTTGAAACCCCGAGTAAAAATTGATAATTCTTTGTATCGCCACCAGCGCTTCAGGCGAATAAAGACTACGACTATTCACTTAGACTACGCCAAAAGCATTAATAGTTTGAAATTTAAGGATAATATGGCCAGTCATTCAGTTCGCAAACACTACTTACAGAAAAGAGGCTGGCATTTTTCTGTAACTATGTTATATGACAGTCACATCTAATGTCACAATATGTTGAACATATGTGATTGTTAGCATTGCTATGGCAACAGGAATGATTTTGACTTGCAAGTCTAAATATCTTCGCAACCCATTTCCTCAATCTTTCTTCTCTAATTCCTTCCGCTCTTCATTCATATTGCCAAAGAATATTAATATTCTTTCATATTTTCACTATTATAACTTCTACCCATTCGTTTGTTATATCGTCAGTTTACACGTGATTTTAAAATTGCCATTCACAAAAATAAAAGTAAAAAGATCATTCTATCGAAACGATGTACTTGAATTTTAAACTTTTTACTAGCCTTTGAGTGTTTACCGCTTCTTGAATCGGATTCTCACATTCACACAGCTAGATCTCGAGCAGTTTTCTTTATTTTGTCACATATCTGTGTGCGTTCCTTCAATCTCCTGCTCCAATAGTTGTGTTCTTTTCATTGTTTTCCGTGTGTCACACAAGCTGTCACATGTCACATTCTCCAAATGCTCGTAATCTTTTCACATGTAGGCTGTAATACTTCTCTACTTCTCTTTATCAGTGATTTTTCTTACTGTACCTTAACATACTTGTTTCGTCCTATATTTGCCTAATGGACTTCGTCGGATAAACTGACATGTCAATTGATATAGAACATTTCTTTATATAAACTTTACCAAATCTTCTTCATGTATGAAATTGTTACCAAGTATTCATCCTTAACAACATCCGTCGTTAGTATTTGTCCTTTTTTCCACTAAAATGCTCAATAATATCCCAAATTGGTATTACCAGCTTGTTAATTAAATTTAAGCAATTATGAACGTGACAATATTCGATGAAAACTTAGTGTGCTTTTCCTTTTAAATATGGCGCAGGGCTCAATAGCTATCGGGATAAAGTTTCTTTTTTAGAAAATAATTTAATTGAAATTTTTTTCGCCTTTTATTCAAACTGCATTTCTTTAAAATTTCATTTCATATTTGTAAACGTTTTTTAAAACTTTGACTCAAATAATTTTCAAGTCCTATTTGGCCTTACAGTTTTATCACCCACCATAGAGTTGCTTGTTTTAAACAATATAAACTGACCCAAAATATAACACAGGATACGCGTCTGCAATTTTGCCTCCTCGCATCTTTTCCAAAGAACGTTTCGTCCACGTGACCAGTTGAGAATTTGCTCCACACCAGTCTTTTTTGAACTTAAAAGCTCACATGAACTGTAGTGATCTAAGTAAATAACTTAATGATTGATGTGATCTTGAAACTTAGTTGAACCAAATTTATTTTACCTCCAGAGAAGTTTAAATCTTATAATCTAACGCTTTCACACATGCATTCACTGTTTCACGAGAGAAAAATCGACCGAAGTATCCAAAATCCATTCTCCATTTGACTCTAGAGCACAGAGCTTTTGGGAAAACTGCTTTATGAACATAATAAAGGTCAACACTGCGGTGAATTTTGTTCTGGGATAATAAAGATATATAATGTATTTTGAAGAAGAAATGAAGTGTAGCAATCCAGATTCTACTAAGACTTACGTTAAGTGTCATATATGCTTTCCTTTAAGTGAACCCTTGTTAAAGAATTAAATTCCTGCAGAAGTGTATTCACATTTTACTAAATCGCATTCAATAAAACACCTGCAGCATATCATCAAAAACATTTTAAAAATGTTTTGAAAGGCTATATTCTTCTTTTTGTCTTTTCTGGTAACAGAATTATTCTAAGCTGAATCATTGAACTATTGATCCACGATAGGGCACAGGCTCAGCCTACATTAGAATACTACTTACACATCTATTGCAGTCACACACAAAGAAAGATGTTCAAAATTAAATTTGAAATAGACTATCAGACTGAGACGTAAAACATCAGTTAACATCACACAGTCATTAAAAGACGCGGACGCTGAAACTATTTCTTCCTTTCTTTCTTTTTTTTCTTTTCAATCGATCTGTCAAATTTACCATCTTAATATCTTAGCATTGTTACTCGTGTCCTACGGTTCATCTCTAATGCTTGTATTAAAAACGCCTTCCTTTGGCACTAAGCTGTAAATAGACAATTATACAAATATATATATATATATATATAATATATAATATATATATATATATATATACATGTGTGTGTGTATATATATATGTATGTATATATATATATATATATATATATATTTGACATTTTTATATTTTATTTTTTTATTTATTTATTTATTTGGTTTCAGCTCACAAGCTGTGACCATGCTCGGGCACCGATATTTGGAGTTAAATATATATATATTATATATATATATATATATATATATATATATATATATATATATATATATATATATATATATAAAGATGCCGAGTGCTGGGAACACCTCGGCATCTTTATTTAGGAGCCCTTAATTGTATAACTACATGAATAATATTTTTCTATATGAATAATATTTTTGTCTTATGACTAATTCGTCATTTGTGCTGGGCACCTGGTAGTAAATAATATTACTACCCTTCTTGTTTATATATATATATATATATATATATGTATGTATGTGTGTGTGTGTGTGTGTGTGTGTGTGTGTGTACACATGTATATATGTATGTATAGATATATATGTATCTATAAACATTAAGATGAATATATACTTATATAGATACAATTAAGGGCACTGAGCAACAGCACATATATGCTCGAGATATACCACATTGAGAACAACCACGTTGAATTTGAAGTGGCTTTCAGAATATTTTGACGTCTATCTCTAGCTTGTAGGTGTTGTTTCTCATTATCCTTAATTATAATTAAATCTCTATAACTACATATATATATATATATATAATATATATATATATATATATAATATATATATTATATATATAATATATATACGTACAGACATATATATATAGATAGATGCATACATGTATATATATATATATATATATATATATATATATATATATACATACATACATACATATACATAAATACGTTTGTGGCTAATGATATGTGAATCTCTGACCACGAGCAAAATAGTGGGGGCATCATAGCCGTGTGTTAAAAGGAATTCTTGGAGGTTTGGATAATTCACCTTTGGAAACATGGGTGGTTCGTTCAACATCCTTAAACAATCCTTATTCAGGGACCTTTTGAGCGGGATGGGCTACTCGACCTGAAGAAAATTCTAACTGAGCCCCACCTGCAAGGTCATGCGCTGTTTATCTTGATATGAGATGACCATGTTGTGCACATATGGTTGTGATGCATGTTCCTGGTGTACCCTTATCAGACGGGTAGTCATGATGGGTATACTGGGCTTCGTATATTTTACCCCAGTGTCACTTGATGGCACGCACTCTCTCAATAATAATAATAATAATATTTTATTATTATTATTATTATTATTATTATTATTATTATTATATTATTATTATTATTATTATTATTATTATTATTATTATTCTTCTTCTTCTTATTATTATTATTATTATTAAAAGTGAACGAAATACCAGAGAGATTAGATGAAGAAAATTTTGCAGGACAAGAAAATGCACAGCCAGTTCTTCAAGACTAAAGATGAGATTGATTGGAATAGAACCTGGCATTAGCTGCAGAAAAGAGACTTAAAATGGCCCACTGCGGTGTTAGTGTGCAGTGCTTTAAGAAAAGCTCTCAGAACAAACCCCTCCAAATATCACATTGATAAAAGCACTGAAGGATGTGCTCTGAGAATATACACATCAGGACAAACTGTGAAGATAAGGGTACATCTTATTAGACACATGCATCAACCCAATTGTGCCAGACATGGCGAACTCACACCAAAGTTAGCAGCACAGTTAGTGTTTTATTCAGGTCGAGTAGCACATCCCGCTAAAAAATTCTCTGAATAAGAATTGTTTAACGATGATAAACAAAACGAGTATGTTTCCAGAGGTTTAGAGCAGAATGTCTACTGTAGCCCATCTTTTACACCAAAGCAAAACATATAGATGATAACCCTTCCAATCAGTTAAGATGAGAAGTCATGAGAGCCATTGCCTGGACAATTGATATTATCATCATTATTAGTATTAATAGTTGCAGTAGTAGTAGTGGCAACAATAACAGTAATAATAATAGTTTTAAATTTTAGCGCAAAGCCATTTTCGTGAACCGAATACTCTAAGCACTAATACTTATATTTACCGACCTTGAAAAGATGAAAGTCAAAGTTGACGGTATACTGCTGCTGCTGCTGCTGCTACTACTACTACTACTACTACTAATACTACTACTACTACTACTAATACTACTACTACTACTACTACTACTACTAAATAATAATAATGGTTTCAAATTTTGGCACAAGGCCAGCAATATTGGGAGAGGAGCTAAATCGAATACTTCGTCCTGAGTGTTCAACTGGTACTTATTTTATCGACTCTAAATGGATTGAAAGGCAAAGTCGACTTCGGTGGAGTTTGAACTCAGAACGTAGCGGTAGAAGAAATAACGCTAAGAATCTTGTGCAGAGTTCTAACGGTTCTCTCAGCTGAGCGCCTTAATGATAACAACAAAGTTTTCAAATTTTCAAAGGCATATATATACATATATATACATATACATATATACATATATATGCATATACATTCCTGTTGCCCTTTCCCTTATACAGGACCACCATTACTGCATCCCTCCAGTCCTCAGGTACAGATTCACTAGTCCATACCTTACCAAACAAAGAGTGAAGTTTCTGCTGATTTTCTCACCACCATGCTGTAATAACTCCGCATGTCTGCCATCCATACCCGGAGTCTTCCCATTATTCAAACTTGAGACAGCCATTGCAACTTCTTTGAACTTTGGTGGTTCTGCGAGTGCTGCCTTCACAGGCAATCCAGGGATGAGATTGAAAACATCCTCACTAACTACAGACTGCTGATTCAAAAGTTCATCAAAGTGTTCTTGCCACCTTCGCAGAATTCCTTGTGAATCACGAAGAAGTTCTTTACAATCCCTGCTTCAAATTGGTGTCATCCGGGAAGACGTCGTTCCATAAACTTCTCGCAAGAGATCATACAACAGCTTTGAGTTATTGGAATCTGATGCCGCCTGTATCTCGTCAACCTTCTTACTCCACCACGTATCCCTCATCTGAGAGAGCCTTTGCCTCACAGAGAGCCTTTACGTCCTTGAGTTCCCTATGCAACACCTCCCTTTCCTGTGACTTTGCTGACAAATAGCGTGACAAAGTACGTCTTTTATCAGCCAATAAATCATCTATATGTTCATCATTTTCTTTGAACCAATCTTGATGCTTTCTTTGTATCAATCCCTGAACTTTCTTGCCTATATCATAAACTGACTTTTTAAGGGTCGGCCAATCCTCCCCTATATCTGCCGCATTCATTTCCTCTCAAAAAGTTCTCTTCACACTATTATACCTAAGACGATCAACATTCAGTCTTTTAGGCAGGGTCATCCCTGCAGCACGGATTTTATGTTTTGTGACTAATTTCACTTTTGCACGTACTAGGCGGTGGTCAGTCCAACACTCAGCTCCACTAAGAACACGAACACACTGCACATCCTGTCTGTCACGCACCCTAACAAGGATGTAATCCAGAATATGCCATTCTTTAGATGCAGGGTGCATCCATGTAGTCTTAAGCTTATTCTTTTGTTGAAACATGGTATTGGTAGCACACAGACGCAGCTCCTCACACATCCGCAGCAAAAGCATGTCATTACTATTACACTTCCCCACCCCGTGCTTTCCAATTACAGACCATGTGTTAAAATCCCTACCCACTCTAGCATTAAAGTCACCCAGTACAATGACTTTGTCTGCCCGAGGGATATTTCTTATAACGCCCTTCAAAGCATGGTAGAAAGAAAGGTTTTCGTCATCAGTATAGCACATAGTTGGATCATACATACTCACCAAGGTCACATAATTTCCTTTAGCCAAAGGAATTCTCATGGACATAAGACGCTCGTTAATTCCGATTGGGAATTCTTCCAACTTGTCCACAACAGTAGTCTTAACAGCAAATGTCACTCCAGCTTCTCCTCTAAGCTCTTCATCTCTCCCTTTCCAAAAGAATGTATATTTTCCAAAAGATTCTGTAAGATGACCATCTCCAGGTAATCTCGTCTCAGATGAAGCATGGATGTCAAGGTCATAGCGTTGAAGCTCCTTCGCAACAAGCGCAGTCCCTCTTTCAGGACATTCAGAGGACTTGTGTTCAAGCTGTGTCCGTACATTCCAACAGCCAATATTCATTATTTTCTTTGGTTCTATAACAGTAGCATGATGACAGCCGGGTTCAGACTGTGATGCTCTGGAGCCCCTGCCGGGCCAGACTCTTTCAGCCGATGTGGTTGCAAAGTCCTTACTGCCATTTATTTTTATACTGTTTTGGTACATCATTGACTTTTGCTTTTAAAGGCTACAGTAAGCCATTCAGTTGAGACTCACAGCACTATCAACAATCATGAATTAGTTAATCATTTTAATCAATTCAATGTAGTTATCGTGCAATACCTGTGCAAAAAGATTTTTTTTAAAGTAAGGAAAGGCTGTGCACTGAGTCAATCCCACTCACTAAGCAACAGCAGCCATAATCCGAAAAGAACAAGACAACATCATCGGTAACCAATGAGCCGCAGGTTTTATGTCGGAGTTATCCCAGTTACCTGAGTTACCTTCTCCTAGAAGGATGCCCTAACAAAGGCTAGGAGGCCTTCACTCCCAATGGTTTAACCGCGCGATCGGGTATTCAGTCCGATTATTTCTATGTCCCCGCGCATGAGACAGCCTTAAGCTTTAAGAAGAAAAAAAAACACATTTATTGAATGGCAGTTGACTCTCAAGAGTTACTCCGGCCTTTGACGGGTTTTGTTTTTCATGCCGCAGGGTATCCAATAAATATCCTCCTCACCGTTACCGGTTTAGTCGTCGATGATCAGACCATGCAACAGGTTGTTCTGGGTTACATGTTACCAGTAGCACTCGAAAGTGACCTGCCATACAAAAAAATACAGTTATATGTACAAGCAAAAGATGTAAGGATACAATGGTTGGTGAAGAAGAAAGTAAGATTTAAATTCGCTTCATGTATATATTTGTGTGCGGTGCGTGCTGATTTATAAAACTGTGTGTATGGTTTTCTAGAAAAAACTGTGTATGATTTTTCTAGAATTCGGGAAGTACTTACAGATATCTTTACGAAGTAGAATGGCGTGTTTTCGATCGTAGTTGCTACACATGGTAACACAGATTTACGACAAGTTATTTTCTTTTTGTAGAATCATTAAAGGTACTGTTCCAATATCCAAGGATTGTATATATATATTATATATATATATATATATATATATATATATATATACAGATACTTATATAGTTTTTCTAAAGAGATGGGTATTTCCAAGGCAGTGGAAGACTTTGAACTTCTTTTCAAGTGAAAGTGATACCATGCGCTGTATACGTCTGTGTATATATTTTCTGTTTTTCCCTTCTTTGTATTTCAGATGGTTTTAATTTGTACATACTTATATATATATATATATATAACTTAGAATAACTTAGAAAGGTTTTGGCCAGTATTGGCCCAGGCCATGTCTAACTTAATAGCACTACCTGGCGAAGTCTTTCAGTTCAGGATTTGGGCACCAAGGCCCATTCGAGCAGAGAGTTATTGTTTGCGGAGACATATCCGGGTGTGGGTGGTTTGTCCGGTACTCTTTGAAGGAATTTGTCCAAAGACTTCTTGAATTTTGTGTGGTCAGTTTCTTTTTTGACGTGTCCTGGTGTAATGTTGAAGAGAGCGGGTCCTATTGAGGTGAAATAGTTGTGCCGTATTGTCGTTATGTGATGCGATTTAGATTTTTGTTGTGGACGGATGGCACGTGGTCCAAGCCTTGGATGCATTTTGAAGGTGATGCCAACATCATTCGGACAGTGCTGATGGAATATTTTCAACATCATAAAGATAATGTAGCGTTCACGGCGTCGTTGGAGTGAATACAATTTCAGCTTCTCTAGTCTACCCCAGTAGTCAAGGTCTGACATGCCATCTATCTTTTTTGTGATTGCCCTTTGGGGAGCTTCAATTCTCATAATATTTTGCTTTGTGTAGGGAGACCACAGTGGACAGCAGTATTCAAGGTGGGGTCGGGCAAAAGTGGAGAAGAGAAGGATAATAGCGTGGGAATCTCTCGACTGGAAGGTTCTGAGAATCCAGGAACACATTCTGCGGGCCATGTCAACTTTGCTGCTTATATGTGTAGCCCAGCTTATGTTGTTGTCCACTGTTACTCCCAGGTCTCTGATGTTGTTGCATGCCATGAGAATTTCTCCAGAAGGAAGAGAGTATGGGAGTTTCAGAGCGTCCTCCCTTCCAAAGTGGATCAGTTCGAATTTGTCTTCATTTAGCAACATGTTATACTTTTCCGCCCATTGGACAACAGCCAGTAGGTCTGACTGAAGGTTTATTCGGTCATCCACGCCATTGATGACCTTCTGGAGCTTGGAATCATCAGCGAAGGTTCTGATGTTACTGTGTTTGATGGTGTCAGTAATATCATTTATGTAGATGATGAAGAGAAGTGGGCCAAACACAGTGCCTTGTGGGACACCACTACAGACTTTGGCTGGGCTGGATTTGACTCCTTCGACTACAACATGTTGGGTTCTGTTAGACAGGAAGCACTTGATCCACTGCAGCAGCTTTCCAGTGACACCAATATTGGACTGCTTTCTCAGAAGGATCTTATGATCAACCGTGTCAAAGGCCTTGCTGAAATCAAGGTAGATGACATCAGTGTTGGAACCTTCTCCCAAGGCTCTCAAAATGTCATCAAAATGATGCAGTAGCTGCGTCAGGCAATCTCTCCCATTACGGAATCCATGCTGGTTGGGGTTCAGCATATTATGACTCTCAAGGAAGTGAGTCATACGCGATCTCAGCACCCTCTCAAATACCTTGATGATATGAGAGGTGAGTGAGATTGGACGGTAATTCACGGCAAGCGATTTGTTTCCTTTTTTGAAAATTGGGACCACAGACTGGGATAGAAGGTCTTCTGGTATATATCCAGCATCCAGTGAGTCCTGCCACAGATTGGCTAGAGGGGGTGCAAGTTGGTTTTGACACATCTTCAAGACACAAGCAGGGAACCTATCGGGACCTACTGCTGAATTATGCTTCATTTACTTTATTGCTGCTAAGACATCAGGAGCGCCAAATGTTATGTCTGATAAAGTGTATTGGGGAGTAACATCACTGATACAGCCCAGATCAGTCATATCAGGATTGCTGAAAACAGCAATATTGTTTCTGCAATATCTCTCCCATGGTTTTGGCATTGTCTTGAAGAGTACCATTTTCATCAATCAGAGGGCCAACAGTAGAACCAGTGACTCTGTGTTTTTTTGCAAATGAAAAGAACACTTTGGGATTGAGTTTGATCTTCTCAATGGCCCAGGCCTCTTCAGCTCTTCGCTGACTATTGATGATAGACATCATGTTGTTTTGGAGTTTATGTTCTTTAATCTCTAGCGACGAGATGGCAGTCAGGTTGGTGTGTTGCTGTTGACAGTATTTCAGCATGTTGATCTTTTTGTTGATTCTTTTAATTTTCCTTATGAGAGATTTTCTATTTCTAGGGATTAGACACTTAGATTTGTTTGCAGATCTTAATGGGGTGTGTCTTGCACATATGTTCGTGATGGTGTCTACAAGTGACTGCCAGGACTTTTTGATATTAGTGGGTGTGTATGTGTGCGTGAAGGACCAATCGACTTGTGCAAGATCATTATTGATCGCTTCCCAGTTTGCATTGTGGAAATCCATAGTGTCAAATGGATGAACAGGAGGGATGACATTTGTTTTGCATTTTGGCCAGTGAAATCTCAGATCACAGAGAACCATGTCATGGTCGGAGAGTAGGGTTTTCTCCACTGCAATATTGTGGATAGTATCAGTGTGATTGCTGAAAATTAAGTCTAAGACGTTTTTGTGACATCTCGTTGGTTCGAGTACCAGTTGGAACAAGAAGAAGTCATCCATGAAGTCAAGAAGCGATTCCACTGCCTCCCTGTCAGGGGTTGAGAGAGAAGAACCTGGCGGCAGACTGTTCGTAAACCAGTCAACCCCGGGAAGGTTGAAGTCTCCCATCATTAAAATGTTATCAGGT
>NC_043008.1:45595294-45617794 GCF_006345805.1 Octopus sinensis
GACTCACAGCATATGGATCAGACTGAGTTGAGTTCGGTGTGCTTCTTCATTGATGATTTGCTGGACCTTAGTGTCATAAGCAAATATTTTCACTTTGCAGTAATGTACGACACTGGAAAGGTCATTTATATAAAGTATAAACAGAAGAGAGCCCAAGACAGTCCCCTGAGGGACACCGCTGGTGACTTTTGCTGGCCTTTTGTGGAATCCATCAACTACAACATGTTGTGTTCTATTCGCCAGGAAATACTTAATCCAGTGTAGAAGCTTTCCACGGATTCCAACAGTTGCCAATTTTGAGAGTAGGATATTATGGTCAACCCTGTCGAACGCTTTACTGAAGTCAAGATATATGACATCAGAGTTCGAACCTGTTCCCAAGGCTTTAAGTATATCTTCAATGTGGTGTAAGAGCTGTGTTAGACGGTCCCTGCCACAGCGAAAGCCATGCTGATTTGCACTTTGGAGTTTGTGGGTTCTCCAGGAAGTCAGCTATCCTTGTTCTTAACACTCTTTCAAACACTTTAATGATGTGGGAGGTGAGTGAGATTGGGCGGTAGTTGACTGCAAGGGATCTGTTTCCCTGTTTGAAAACCGGGATAACAGACTGTGATAGAAGCTGTTTCGGTATATAACCTGCGTCTAACGAATTTCTCCAGAGGTTGGTCAGATGGAGACTAGCGGGGAATCTATCAGGGCCTACTACAGAGTAGTATTTGACCTCATTTATTGCTGCAATGATGTTAGAGGCAGTGAAGGTTATGTCTGAGATTTTATGTTTGGGCATCAACTTCGTTCGCTTCTCTTACGTCAATATCAGTGGGAAAACTAAAGACAGAGCAGTATTGTTTCTGCAGTATTTCTGCCATTTCTTCAGCATCGTCTAACGAATTTCTCCAGAGGTTGGTCAGATGGAGACTAGCGGGGAATCTATCAGGGCCTACTACAGAGTAGTATTTGACCTCATTAATTGCTGCAATGATGTTAGAGGCAGTGAAGGTTATGTCTGAGATTTTATGTTTGGGCATCAACTTCGTTCGCTTCTCTTACGTCAATATCAGTGGGAACACTAAAGACAGAGCAGTATTGTTTCTGCAGTATTTCTGCCATTTCTTTAGCATCGTGTTAGGGAATGCCGTTATCATCAATCAATGGCCAAATGGGTGAGGCAGCGGTTCTATGCTTATTTGCATAAGAATAGAACACTTTTGGGTTCTGTTTGATGTTTTTGATTACCCACTGTTCCTCCACAGCTCTTTGATTTTCAATGGAGGTTTACATGCCAGTCTGCAGATGAAGTTTTTCCAGCTCTAGCCTTTTCATTGTTGTTGAATGTGGATGTTGTATGTGGGAATATTTTAATTGGTTGATTTTTTTATTGAATTTTTTGATGTGCCTGATGAGTGTGTTTTTCTTTTTAGGGAGCCGGTTTCTGTTTGTGTTAGTAGATTTCATAGGAGCGTGTTTAGAGCATGTATGGGTGACAATGTTCTCAAAGTGCTACCATGCGGTCTCAATATGGGTGGAATTGAGAGTAAAAGACCAATCGATGAAAGACAGATCCTTTCCGATTGCTCCCCAGTCCACTTTGTGGAAGTTTATGTTGTCAAATGAATGCCATGGAGTGGTATTGACTGGTTTGGTTTTTATATGTCGGGAATTAAAATTGCAGAGTACTATACATATATATATATACATATATTATATATATATATAATATATATATATATATATATAATATATATATATATATGCATACATAACATAAATATATATATACATACATATATATATATATATGTATACATTACATAAATATATATATATATATACATACATATATGTATATATGCATACCTTACATAAATACATACATACATACATAAATACATACATACATACATATATATATATATACATATATATATATACATATATGTATATGTGGAAATCATATCTCGACTTTGCAAAGGCCTTTGATAAAGTCGATCATGGAATGATATGTCACAAACTGCGTGATCTTGGCATAGTTGGAAAATTGGGAGAATGGCTTCATGACTTTCTGAAGGATAGACGCAAATAGTGAGTGGTGTTCCGCAAGGCACTGTTTTGCGACCACTACTGTTCATAAGGGCCCTCTCAGACATGCCCTCAGCCATGCAGAGTGCTACGATCACAAGTTATGCAGATGATACAAAAGTTTCACAGGCAATACAGAATGCTGAAGACACTATGACCCTGCAATGTGTGCTGGACAAAATATACAAGTGGGCTGAAAAGAATAGCATGCATTTCAATGCTGAAAAGTTTCAAGCTTTATGCTATCAGCATGCCAAACTAAATGTAATACCCAATAAATACACTGGACCAGGAGGGATTGCAATCCCAGAGGCGCAATCAGTGTGAGACCTGGGTATTTACATTAGTAATGATGCAACCTTTCATGTGTATGTTGCTAAACTGACAATGAAATGTAGACGGCTGGCTGGATGGATTCTTAGAACCTTTAGAACAATAGACCAGGAAACCATGATGGTCCTCTAGAAGACACTTGTCCTAAGCCACTTTGACTGTTGCTCTCAGCTATGGTCACCATCCAGTGTCAAGTTAATCACAGAACTTGAGGCGATCCAACGAAGCTACACGAAGAAGATAGCCTCTGTGCATCATATAAGCTACTGGGAAAGACTCAAGATATTAAAATTCTATTCCTTAGGGCGTAGGCGAGAAAGATATGCCGTAATATACATCTGGAAGACCCTAGAAGGACTTGTCCCAAACTTTGGCATCGAGAAATAGGTGTGGGTGTCACTGCATAGTGCCAAGGACTCCAAATTTGCCATCAAGATGTAGGACAAGATACTGTGATAGCTTGGGCTTCAGAGGCCCACAGCTCTTCAATATCATCCCGAGAGGACCTGAGAGACTTGCATGGGGTGGATGAAGATGTCTTTAAAATAAAACTGGTTCTCTTCCTGTCAGGTGTCCCAGATGAATCAACTTCATGGCAGGAGGTGCAGATTAGGGCAGCTGCATCGAACTCTCTCATGCACCAAATGGCAATTGCTAAAATGCATTCGTGTAGTAAAATCGTGTAGCAACACCAAATGGCGGTGCCCCAGCATGGTCACAGCTCGTGAGCTGAAACTAGATAAAATTAAAAAAAATATATATATATATGTATATATATTTGAGTAGTTGAATGAATTATCTTATTAAGGATAATTCGAAAGATAACCGATACCTGGGTAGCAAATTCACATCAGAAAGAACACGGTTGAAGCTACGTCCCTAGGGTATAGACTACGTGTCTTTATGCCGAAATTTGTATGTTTATTTTAAAATTATAAGTATATGAAAGAATTGAGTTGAACGACTAGATAACAAATATCCTTTATTCTCGACACATGTTTCGAAGGCTGCATATTCCTAATTCCGAAGGAATAAGGAGTACATTATGCATATTTCTCATCAGGAAAATCAAGGAACTTATGTCGACATCAAAATGCACAAAAACGTTTAGCTGACCGCTCTCAAGGAGCCCATGGCGATAATGAGTGTCTCTTTATAAGGAGTGACGTCAGAGTGGCTGAATGCAGAAGAATCTAGAAGGTTCTAAAGGTTCAAGGGTTCAAACGAAGTAGGAGGAGAGAGGCATAAGAATAGTAAGGTGAGAGAGTGCAGGTCAAAAGAATGGTGGGTTTAAATGATTTCTTTTATCTATATATATACATATATATGCATATATATACATATATATTTATATATATATATATGTATACATATATATACATATATATATATATGTATACATATATATACATATATATATATATGTATACATATATATATGTATGTATACATACATATATGTATGTACATATATATATGTATGTACATATATATATGAATATACATATATATATGTATATACATATATATATGTATATACATATATATATGTATATACATATATATATACATATACATATATATACATATACATATAAATATATATATATATGCATATATATACATATATATATACATATATATACGTATAAATATATACATATATATGCATATATGTACATATATATACACATATTTATATATATACATATATATATACATATATATTTATATATATACATATATATACATATATTTTTATATATATATATATATACATATATATTTATATATATACATATATATACTATATATTTATATACATATATATACATATATATTTATATATATACATATATATACATATATATTTTATATATACATATATATACATATTATTTATATATATACATATATATACATATATATTTATACATACATATATATACATATATATACATATATACATATATATATACTATATATACATATATATATATACATATATATACATATATACATATATATACATATATACATATATATATACATATATACATATATATATATACATATATAAGAGGTGAGAATGTCTTGGACCTCTGTTTCACAAGCAACCCGATGCTCATCCACAACATAATGGTAACACCAACAATTCTCTCAGACCACAACTTAGTAGAGGTAATGATATATGGTATGAGAGAGTTAGTTGAGGCCTATCCAGTCTAAACTTCCATAAGGCAAACTGGAAGAAGATCAACGAAGAGATCCGAAAACATGACTGGAGTGACTTCATCACCACACAAGACACCAACACACATTTCCAACATTTCATGACAACAATACAGAACATATGCCATAAGTTTGTCCCGGAGAAAAAAGCCAGCGGGCATAGGAACGTTATTCCCAGAGACAGGAAAATACTTATGAGGCGAAGAGCTAAGCTCTCGAAGCAACTGAATGCACGGCAGAGAAACAATGAGTGACTCCACCTGAAACTTTTTGAAACGGAAACTGCACTCAAACTTTCCTATGAGAATGAGAGGGCAGAGAGAGAAGCCAGGGCCATAGAGAATATTAAAACAAACCCTAAAGCCTTCTTTAAATTTGCGAAAGAAACCACCTCGGTACACTGCAAGATTGGCCCACTCTTTGATAAAAAGGGCTCTCTAACTGAGGACCCCCAAGGGATAAGTGAAATACTAAAGGAACAGTATAAAAGTGTGTTCACATCCCCTCTGGGGCACATGCAAATCAAAACCCAGAAGTTTTCTTTGATGCCACAACACTCCAAAACCAAACAACCATCGACCACATAGACATAACAGAGAGGGATGTAATATCTGCCATAGAAGAAATGAGAATAAACTCAGCTGCTGGACCAGATGGATTCCCAGCAGTCCTCCTAAAAACATGCAGGCATGCCCTAGCGGGACCACTGAAGAAGCTCTTCAGTGGTTCCTTGGCTAACGGTAAACTGCCCAGGGCGCTAAAGAAGGCACCATATGCCCTATCCACAAAGGAGGGAGTAGAGCAGAGGCCAAAACTACAGGCCAGTCTCCCTGACGTCACACATAAGTAAGGTCATGGAACGAATCATCAGAAAAAAACTGATCACGTTCCTCGAAGAAACTAACCGTCTCACTGACACACAGCATGGCTTTCGCCCAGGAAGAAGCTGCCTTACGCAGCTGTTACAACACTACGACTGGGTACTGAAACAACTACTGGATCGCTCACAGGTGGATGTGGTATATCTCGACTTTGCGAAGGCCTTTGACAAAGTCGACCACGGAGTGATATGTCACAAATTACTCAGACTCGGCATAACAGGAAAAGTAGGTGAGTGGATACATGACTTCCTGAAGGACAGAAGCCAGATGGTTGCAGCCAATGGAGCCCTCTCGGGAAAGACACCAATAGCAAGCGGGGTGCCACAGGGCACAGTCTTGGACCCTTGCTGTTTTTGGTGGCGCTCTCTGACATGCACTTGGTAGCACAAACAACATCCCTCACTAGCTATGCTGATGACACAAAGGTAGCACAGGCAATCAAAACCCAGCTGATGCTGAACTTTTACAACAAGATCTGGATGCCATATACAAATGGGCTGAAGACAACAACATGCAATTTAATGCTGGTAACTTTCAAGCCTTACAATATCAGCTGTAAACAATATACATTACAACACAACTATACTGTCCAGGAGGGATCGAAATCCCAGTATCGAAATCAATACGGGACCGGGGATAGACATGAGTGACGATGCATCTTTTTCTTCACACATCGCGAAGGTGGCGACAATGTGCAGACGACTCACTGGCTGGATCCTGAGGACATTCCGGACAAGAGACTGCGAGACCATGTTGACACTATGGAGGACATTTGTCCTAAGCCGCCTGGACTACTGCTCCCAACTGTGGTCACCGCATAGTGTCAAACTAACCACAGAGCTTGAGACAATCCAAAGACATTTCACCAAGAGGATCTCCACCATGAAAGAAAAGAACTATTGGGAGAGGCTTAGGGAACTCAATTTGTACTCCTTGGAACGAAGACGAGAGAGATATGCAGTGATATACATATGGAAAATCCTGGAGGGACTAGCACCAAATTTTGGAATTGAGAGCTGTTCCAATCCCCGTACAGGACGTCACTGTGTGGTGCCAAAGGTCCCGTCTTCCACATCCAGGGTAAGGAGCAGATACTGTAATAGCCTGGGGTTCAGGGGCCCTCAGCTGTTCAACAAACTGCCAAGAAAACTAAGAGATCTACATGATGCGGATGTGGACATTTTCAAAAAACATCTAGACAAGCTGCTTTCCGGGATCCCAGATGAACCCACTGCAAGGTACGAAGGTAACCTAAGGGCAGCAGCTACAAACTCTCTCTTAGATCAGTGGCCAGCCACGGCAAACTGGACTTAGAGAGGGTAGCAACAAGGGCGGTGCCCCAGCATGGCCTCAGCCGGATGGCTGAAACAAGTAAAAGAGTAAAAGAGATATATACATACTTATATATACATATATATATATACATACATATATATACATATATATACATATATATATATACAATTATATACACATATATATATATACATATATATACGTTTATATACACACATATATATACATATATATACACATATATATTTACATATATATACATTTATATACAGATATATATATATACATATATATACATATATATATACATATATACATATATACAAATATATATACATATATACCTATATATACATATATACATATATATACATATATACATATATATACATATATATATATATACATTTATATACATATATATACATATATATACATATATACATATATACATACATATACATATATATATACATATATACATATATAATACATATATACATATATATATATACATACATATATACATATATATACATATATACATTATATACATATATACATATATACATATATACATATACATATACATATATATATGCATATATATTTACATATACATATATATATACATATATAATATATATATATATATATATATATATATATATATATATATATATATATACATATATACATATATATACATATATATATACATATATACATATATATATATACATATACATATACATATACATATTATATATATATATATATATATACATATACACATATATACATACATACATACATACATAAATACATACATGTATGTGTGTGTGAAACTGATACCACCAAACCAAGGTTGTGTGGAATTCATTGGACATTTATGAAAAGAAATGTATTCTTATAGCTTTTCCTGGAATATTAGGGGTATCCTTTCATCAGAGAGGATATGAGAGAGCTAACTAGAGAGAAATAGATGTGTTCAAAATAAGGACTTATTTGGAAAAGGATGGATATAGGATGTATACATGTGAATAAGAAAAGAAAAATACAATTTAAAATATATGTATGATGTATTGTTACATACCATAGACAAGAAGCCTTTCTATCAATTCTACACAGCTCTTTTCTTGGCTAATGGTACTGCAACATCCTACATATATTTTTACTTTTAATTTTATTCCTTTATATTTCCTATATCCACCCTTTCCCAAAATAACTTATATTGAATTCTTCTATTTACCTCTAGTCAACTTACTCATATTTTCTCTGATGAAGGGACATCTGTAATATCCCAGAAACACCGTAAGATTGCCTTTCTCTTTACAAATCTCCTTTAAATTCCACACAGCCTTGGTTTTATTGTTTCATTTCATGTAACATATACATGTTCACACAAGACCCGCATTAGGCTCCTTGCTTGTATAATTATCGAACTGAGAGTCTAACCACGACCCACCCGTGGCACTTATATAGCCATACCTGCCGTCTTGCGTCTTCTGGATACCAATACTTCTCATACATATTTAAAAATTGACGCTTCAAATCGGAGAATAAATATCATCGTGATATATATTATATACAGTTGCTATATATATATATATCAGAACACAGAAAATTGAGAAGTACTGATGAACAACAACTCACTTACGTCAATTGTTATTTAATTCAATGCAAATAGATTGCATCCCATTTAACAGCTGTTTCTGCTTCCAATGTTGTATAGCATTGCCATTGATATGCAAAAATATGTAAAAATATTAATTCTAGTTTGGCAGAAATCCGGTCTGAAACAAGGAGCTTCACCAGAATAAATAATAAAGAACAGCATAGAGAAGAGAAAGGGAAAAGTTGAATACGATTGTGATCATTCCATTTTGCTTGTGTGTCTCCTTGGGGCGTTAAGTAAAAGACTAAAACAAAATAGCGATTAGTGGATTAATATAAAGAAATTTAAAAGCCAAAAGTAATAGTGGGATACGCCTATAAGTTTTAGTCGGAGAAAGGATAGGGGAAGTATTTTAATTAACGACCCAAAGAGACACCCAAACAAAAAGCTTTAATTACAACAATATTTTTTCAGCAAAACAATTATTGAGATTTTGATCCTTACAAGAATTACGTCAGTTCGAGCATCACAGATATACTCTGTCTTGTTTACTTATATTAAGCCTTCCAATTCCATGCCAACTTGCAAAATATTTTCACAATAATTCTAATTACATTAAGTGACACAAAAGCGATTGGTCTAAGATGGCATATCGATGAAGTTGATATAAGTTTGAATTCATGAGGAAGTGTAAGACCAAGAAGTAGTTATATCAGAACAATGTTCGTATAAGTGAGATCAAACCAAATGTCTTTGTCACTAGTGGATCAATGATAGTGCGAAATACAAAACGGTTCAACATACACGGTTTGTAGAGATATTGTAAATACAGGAATTCATCGGGAGTTTTAAAATTATAAGAAATGGAACCATGGCGATGTGCCATTATGAGTGCAACACATTAAAAATGGACAATTGCAATAGTAGTTCCACAAAGAGGTAGTTACACGACAATAATATAAGATTAGTCTCTATGATACCTGCAAATTAGTAAGATCTAAAACGCGGTACCACACAGAAATGAGTAAGAAAATGGGTATACTAAATAGGAATTCAAACGAGAGGTCGGGGAGAAACTTAGGTGAGAATGGGAGGAAAATTGCAACTTTGTGATCAGGTAACATTGGCCATTTTCTTTGAAGTAATATTTGCACGTTATTTTTAATTTATGTTAACAATTTGCATTTAATCCATTGTGTTTGTTAAGCGAATAAAATGCCTGGAGCCCTACGTAAACAGAGTCTGCAAGTGCGTCTGTCACCTTGCTAAATTTCAGCTGACCATTTAATGCGAAACTTTACATTCTTAGATTTAAAAGTAGATAAAAAGAATTAACTTTTCGTTCATAAAGGGAAGCTTATGAACGAGAATGTTTTTTTGTGTTGTTTACACCGGTTTAGATGTAGCTACAATGTAAAAACGGGTATTATTTTTAACCATACACTTAAATATTACATTCTTATAGATACAGCTACCATCGAAGGCACAAGTTTTCCTAAAACTACAACTGCACTTATTCTTCGTACCAATATCTCTATTTAGTTTCTTTTAGAAATCCTTCAACTTTTGCCATATAATTGTGGTATTCACAAACTAATAGATCGTTCCATTAATTTATTGATTTACTGCAAGAGTTCATAGTATCCAAGTAGCCATAAGAAACCATACTAATGGAAATATGTTCTGCTTCTTTTGAAGCTACGGTTTTCTGTTCATTGTTTGCAATTGTAATTCCCGGAATTATAGATTTAGCTACAGCACTATGAGAAACTAGATTATCGAATAACGGGATCGCTCTATAATAACTTCTAACAGTAATGGTTGTGACCTTAGGAGTTTTTGAATATGAGAACTTTTAAGTGCAGATACAGGCATAATATCTCTCTCTCTCAATCTATCTATCTATTGCTCTGTCTGTCTGTCTGTCTGTCTGTCTGTTTCTCTCTCTCTCTCTCTCTCTCTCTCTCTATATATATATATATATATATATATATATACATACATACATACATACATACAAGAGGGGGTACCCAAAACTAACCGGAAATGTTCTCTGTGGGACAAGCCCGTTGTAGTTGAGGCTTCCGCCACCAGAAGCCTATTGATGCGACCCATATGGATTGGTCTGTCGACAGGCGTCGTCAATTTCAGCCGGACTGCCATATGGTACGTCTTTGTTTTCTAGTGCTTCTCTCCTGTTCGTCGACTTTTGCGATTGCTGAAACAAAGGAACAACGTGCTTCCGTGAAATTCTACTTTCTGCTGGGAAAAACGCCGACTAAAACAGTTGTCATGCTTCAAACAATTTTCAAGGACGCTGCTATGAGCGAAACACATAATTACGAATAGTTTTCAGGATTTAGGAATGACCGCTTGTCGCTTGAAAACCAACCCCGTTTAGAGTGATCGCCGACCTCCCGAACGGAGGAAAAACATCTCGAATATTCATGCACTGATTTTAGAGGACACATACTTTTTGCCTCCTGGTTAAACTGTTAACCAGACAATTTACTTGGCAGGTTTGAAGCGTTTGCGAGACTTGGTGAAACGAAAACGGCCAACCTGTGGCAAAGTGGAGAGTAGTGGTTTCGTCACGACAATGTTCCTCCACACGCTGCCTTGAGTGTGGGACATTTTTGGACCAAAAATGGCATAACCCCGCTTACACACCTTCCCTATTTATCCGATCTTGCCCCCTGCGACCTCTTTTTGGTTTCCTCGAATGAGAAAAGTCCCTAAAGGATCATATAAGTAATACCACCAGCTTAACATTTAAATTAAGTAGTATTTATACAGAAAAAATATTACGAAGGAAAATAATAACCCGCTTAACAAGGGGAATAATACAAAATTTATTGGGATCCCTAGAACACTTTGTGAGTAATCCCTCTGCCTATTACTGTAGAACAACGAATGCTTCGAAGTTAAAATATAGCGTCATAACAGAAACTGAAATTAGATTTTATATCAATTCTGCACGAAACCCTCCAAGTGCCACAATACTATACTTAACAAAACAGTCAATAACTATAAATTTAAGCAAAACAATATGAGTAATGGATACTGAATTTAAACAACAATGAAGTGTTGTTGCCACAGTCTCACCATACCCTGGACAATACGTGCCTGCCTGCTTGCTTGTCCATCCAGCCATCTATCTATCTATCTTTCTATCTTCCTTTTTTTCCTGTCTGTCTGTCTGTCTGTCTGTCTGCATATACATAGGAGACTGTATGTATGTATGTATGTATGTATGTATGTATGTATGTATGTGTGCATATATGTTTGGTTTGTACATATGTGTAGAATGCATACGGATATATACGCAACCAACATAACTGTGAATGTAAACACAACTCCAGCGACGAAGTTCTCCTTAACCAGGTTAATTCTTTTTTTTTTGAGCCATGCGGAACCTAACGAAAGAGATCCAGAAGAGCATCTTGGCTATCACACGGAACCAAACCCTGCCGCTTCCTCAGTGCAAAAACCTATCCTCCTCAATATCATTAACCCATAAATCTCTTCCGGGGCCTCCAAAAACGTCTAACCAGGCCACTACTCCAGTCTCAACATTCTTACTCAATGTACAAGGCATCTGCACCCCCTTCCATGCAAAAAGATGGAAGGTTCTAATTCACCGAGGACTAGGTTACCGACCATACTTATTACATTCCCTTCTTCATCCTTACTGAAATCCACCTTGACAACTCCCACTTGGAAGCTGAAATAAAAGTAAGGAATTTCACCAAAATTCGAGCAGACCGCATCGGTAGAAGAAAGCTGGCAGTCACCATTTTCCTGCATGGCTAATTTACTGCAGAAACAAATGTCTCATTTTCAAATGGCCATTGTGAATCAGTATCTGTCTACAACAAAGCGAATGATTTAGCAATAATTGGGCTCTTCAGACCAACTCATGCTATTGTGCTTCAAGGACTGCCTCACAAATATCAAGTGTTTCATCCAACAATATCATCCTGATAATGGTGGGTGACTTCAATTTCCCCTGTGTTAACTGGTCTACTCATACCCTGAAAACTGGTGCGTGCATTTCCACTTCAGACAAAGCCGCAGTGGAATCGCTATTTCAATTTATGGATGAAATTTACCTGTCCCAACTCGTGCTCGTGCCAACAAGATTCAACAAGAACATTCTGGACTTAGTGCTAAGCAACCACACAAACAATATCCACGATATTACAGTGGAAAAAAAACTCTTCTTTCCGACCACGATATAGTTCTCTGTCGCCTAAGATTTTGGCAGCCAATTGCGTATCCGAGTGATCTCAATCCCTCACAGCCCTTCGATCGCATGGGTCTTCACAATGCTAACTGGCCTGCCTCAACCATAAGCTCTCACTCATTGACTGCTCTTTCGCAGACTCTTTCACTCCAAGAAGCATTGATTTATCATGGCAGCTATTTATGGACATTGTCATAAACATATGTCTACACAACACACCTCCACAATCCATGAACAAAATAAAATACGGACTAACACGTCTCAGGAAATCACTCATACGAAAGATAAAGAGAACGAATCAAAAAATCAACCGTCTAAAATATTGCCAGCTTCAATACTGCCACATGGCGGATATAGACTAGCTAGAATCAAGGAAACACCATCTCCAAAACTGTTTGAAAAATGTTATTGACGATCAAAGAAAAGCAGAGGAGAAATGGGCCATTGATAAAATTAAAGCCAACCCGAAAGCTAAAAAGCACAAGGTTGTAGTCTCATCCAATGGACTTCTCATTGATGAAAACAGCGCACTGCAAAGTGGCAAAGAGGACATGGTGAAGATTCTGCAGAAGCAATACTGCTCCGCTTTTAGCAATCCAGATTTTATTAATCTGAATAGCATTGACGAATCAAAACCTGAGCACACCCTGTGTGATATATCATTTGGTGTCCCAGATATCATAACAGCTATAATTACAAACAACTCAGCTGCAGGTCCTGACAGATTCCCCGCTAAAGTCCTGAACGAATGCTGTCACCACCTCACATTCCCCTTAGCCATTCTCTGGAGGAAATCACTAGACGCTGGCTACATTTCTGATGGTTTCCTTTCTCAGTCGATCGTCCCAGTTTCCAAAAAGCTGCAAGTCCCAGATAGCGAATTACCGACCTATCTCCCTTACTTCTCATTTCATCAAACTATTTGAGAGAGTGGTGCGATCCAGAGTGACTCACTTCCTGGAAAGCAACAACCTGCTGGTTCCCAACCAGCATGGTCTCCGCAATGGCAAGGGCTGCCTTACACAGCTCCTGCATCATTTTGACGATATCCTAAAGGCCTTGGATGAGGGATCCAATGCTGATGTCATATATCTTGACTTCATCAAGGCCTTTGATAAATATCTAAGTATCTATTTATATACGGGTGCATGTGTACTGGCAAGTAGCCATGAAGAAGTATGCTAATTAGCAGGCTGGATGCCCACGTATACCATAGAATATAAGGATATCATGCTGAGATATTTGAAAGCTGATAACTATTGATGTATATCTCATTCTTTTATAGAGACACAAACATTTCATTTCTAATGTAATATACATTTAACTTCTCTGTACTATCCGCAAATACCAAATTTGACCAAAACACTAGAGTCGATACCGTGACAGAGCCTATATTTTCGTCTACAGATCTGAAAGGTACTTCTTAGAAAAATGCAATCACTGATTTGATACTAATTACACTTAAGGTTTCCGTAATATAACAGATATTTTATTATTCATTCTTGACGAAATACGTGTAAGACAATGAAAATAATTATGTATGAACAAGCATTTTTGCTATGCACTTTACACACACGCACACACGCACACACACGCACAAATTTTTATATATTAACATATTCTTTTATTTCTTTACTTGTTTCAGTCATTTGACTGCGGCCATGCTGGAACACCACCTTGAATGGATTTTAGTCGATCAAATCAACCCCAGGACTTATTTCTGAAACCTAGTACTTATTGTCGGCTCCTTATACTGAACCGCTAAGTTACGAGGATGTAAACACACCAACACAAGTTGTCAATAGCTGATAGGGGTGACAAACGCAGACACAATGACACACACACGTAGATATATACAAATCTCGTCCAGATGGGGTACCTATACACCAACGAAACTCAGGAAACCGGCTCTAATGAGCCAGGTATGGCTCGAGAAGGAACAAAAAACAACAGCAAACAAGAATATTAGACGGGCTTCTTTCAGTTTCCGTCCACCAAATCCACTCACACGGCTTTGGTTTGCCCGAGACCATAGTTGAAAGCAGCGGACTGAACCCGAACCATGTGTTTGGGAAGCAAGCTTCTTACCGCACGGCCACGCCTGCGCATATATATCAGTTAAATAAAGTTACGACATGGTCTGGTTTTAACGTTGTTTATTATTGCATCAATTTTTTTTACAACATTGAAGTGTATTAAACATTAAATAAATATTCTTTAAGTTCAATCAGCGTTTTCATACGTTCGTAGTAATCATCCGATTTCAAAAAGAATTTGACAGTTGAATTCTTGACAAATGTAGAATGACTGACTATTTCCCTTTTTTAGAAAGCTCCATCAAACTGCAATTTTCGAATAGAGTTTTGACTTGATGCTCTAATTAAATACCATAATTGCGAGGAACTATATATTGCTGAAACTGGGAATACATTATCGGAACGCTCAAGAGTCCACAGACAGCAAATCCGGAACACAAATGTTTGCCAAATTCCTTTGAGCGAACCAAGAAACATGTGGTCAGAAAATGTTTCCAAATTTTCCATTGCACAAACTACATGACAGAAGTGAGTTTGAAAGAGAAAAAAGAAAAACGTTTTATGAAGATGTTCAGACCAGCTCTGGAGTGGAAATAACAGCAGCCATGAATATAAACAAATTGCAGAAGACTCCACCTATTGAAAGAAAAACGGTTTATTAAGATGTTCAGACCAGCTCTGGAATGGAAATAACACCAGCCATGAATATAAACAAATTGCAGAAGACTCCACCTATTGAAATAAAAACGATCGAAACCAACTAAGTTTGTTCACTCATAGAAACCATTAAGCTAATTAGTTAAAATAAAGGCGGGATCAATGCCAGTAATATTGGTGCACCCGGCAAAATATGCTGATTGGTCAAAGCCTTACCCGAAAAATTCACCTTGCTGGAGTTTTCTAAAATGTATAAAAAACAAAGAGGTCAGTTATTTTACTACCGTTGTCAAGAAATCAACTGTCAGTTAAGTACATTTTGAAATCGGATGATTACTACGAACGTATGAAAGCGACAATTGAACTTGACGAACATTACAAATTTTTTTTTTAATGTTTAACACACTTGAACATTGTAATGTTTTAAAAATACAATAATAAAAAAAAATTAAAACCGGACCATGTTGAAACTTTATTCAACTGATATATTATTCTATACATATTTACACAAATTCGGAAAAACACACACACACATATACATAATTAGGTTTGTTTGTGTATGCATTATTGATATTTTTATAGATACTTACACACAACTATTTATATAGAGATAGATAGATAGATAGAAAGGAAAAGCGAGTGGGAGAGAGACAAACATATTTAATTCTATATTTAATGGTTTTTTTATACACATTGTGCTTGTTTTTTATTTTTTCTATTACACCTGTATATATGTTTTTTCATATATGTAAGTGAATATTTTTCCTTAAAAGAAATGAGTTCATACAACCTGAAATTCCAAGGAAAAAACTTGGACGCACAATAAAATATATTAAATCAAAGAAAGCTATTCGGGGTAATACTTATATTTCTTCTTTATGAGCATTTCAGCAATAGTTGGTTGATATATTTTTATGAATATTCTTAAGAATAAATATATAGATTACAGCCTATTTCACCTGATCAATGTACATCTTATCACACAAGTTTAAGCAAACTTTCCTAGTTATATTAAAAAAAACAACATACAATTAGTTTTTCCTTGTGAATAATATTATCGAACGTGATTCAGGGAAGGGAAGGCAGTTACGGGCCAGTAAGCTGTGTTGGTTTCAGGTGCATATGAATTAGGGGAGAGAAGGGTGGTAAGATCGGACTGGAAGAGTCAGAAAACCCGTAGGATTTTCCAGTGAAAGGGTAGGTTAGAGGGGTACAAAAGCAGGGGAAAAGGGATGCGTTTAGGATTCGGGTGAGGATAAGGAAAGAGGGAAGAGATATGGTCAGTTTGGCGGACACGTGTTGGAGCGGCATGAACAAGGATAGAAGAATAACCACAACAAGTGGAAAGAAGGGCCAAGTATTGAGACTGAATTGGTCGCGGTTACAAAAATCCCAGGGATTCTGTGGCTCCTGTGAACTCCTGGTATTGTCTGCATAGTTTGTAAGGGTAGCAGCTTATGTGGTTGAGGATATACCTCAGAGATCCACCATGGACAAAGGTGACTCCAAAACAGTGCCCTGCAGGACACCACCCATTATTTGTGTCTCTTTAGACCTGGCCCTATTGACCACTACTGCCTGCCTTTTATTTTTTAGAAAACCACGCAGCCGCACTCATGGAATTCCGACTATGCGAGATCAAGCAGTTGTAATATATCATTCTTTGAGTGAATTTATCGAAGGAGTGGGCAAAGTCGAGATAAGTCACTTTCGCGTTTGGGTGGTTGTGTAACTGTTTCGACACCCAGATTTAATGTTGTATGAGCCATTTCAGACAGCTTGTTTCTGGGTTGTAAGATATTCCCTTCATGGAGTATGATTAGTTTATTTTTTTTATTCTGACTAAATATGACATGGCTTACCTGACACAAACTAACAGAGACGGGGCAGCTAATGTTGTTAGCTTCAATATGCATAGTCTTTCTTACATCAACAGGGCTCGAAAATTGCCCGATGGAAGAGAAATAAATAAATAAAAAGAAATTTAAAAAAAAATTAAATTAAAAAAAAAATTTCATTTCAGTTCATTTTAAAAAATATTTTGTATTTTTTCATTTATATATTTATTTATTTTTTGTATGTAAGCATATGGATATAAAAATAAGTAGAACAACATAGAGACGGGTAGGTAGATAGGTTATATGAACAGACAAGCACACATGCGCAAATGGAGACTGAAACACATGACCATATATACACACACAAGGACACATATGGAGACACGGATCCACACATATAGAGATGCATATCCATACATACAAACATGATACATAGTTGCATAACATACACATAGATATGCACTCACAAGGAGACAGAGGTGCATACATATACAAACACACGCCTACACACACACATACATAGAAAATACGCAAGCACATGAATATGCAGGATACATACATACAAACAAACAAAAACGAACGAAGTGTAAATACAAGACTATTGAAAAGGTTGCAAGACGCAACGAAAATTTTAGGAAAATAAAAATAAGAAATAAGTGGACATTTTACCGGTGAGTGTGTTAAATTATAAGGCACAAAAAGAAAATGACTCTCCCCAGACGCAACAGAATATGCTTCAACACACTAACTCAAATAAAGAATCTTGCAAACCAAATCTCAAAACGAAGTATATATATATATATATATATACATACACATATATATATACATATATATATACATATACATGTATACATATATATATATATATATATATATATATATATATATATATATATATATATATATATATGCGTACATATATATACATATATATATATATATATATGTGTACATATATACACATAAATATATATATATATATATGCGTACATATATATATATATACATAAATATATATATATGCGTACATATATATACATAAATATATATATATATATATACGTACATATATATACATAGATATATATATATACATATATATATATATACATACATATATATATATATACATATATATATATATACATACATATATATATACATACATATATATATACATACATATATATATATACACATATATATATATATATATATATATATATTACTCTTTTACTCTTTTACTTGTTTCAGCCATCCGGCTGAGGCCATGCTGGGGCACCGCCCTTGTTGCTACCCTCTCTAAGTCCAGTTTGCCGTGGCTGGCCACTGATCTAAGAGAGAGTTTGTAGCTGCTGCCCTTAGGTTACCTTCGTACCTTGCAGTGGGTTCATCTGGGATCCCGGAAAGCAGCTTGTCTAGATGTTTTTTGAAAATGTCCACATCCGCATCATGTAGATCTCTTAGTTTTCTTGGCAGTTTGTTGAACAGCTGAGGGCCCCTGAACCCCAGGCTATTACAGTATCTGCTCCTTACCCTGGATGTGGAAGACGGGACCTTTGGCACCACACAGTGACGACCTGTACGGGGATTGGAACAGCTCTCAATTCCAAAATTTGGTGCTAGTCCCTCCAGGATTTTCCATATGTATATCACTGCATATCTCTCTCGTCTTCGTTCCAAGGAGTACAAATTGAGTTCCCTAAGCCTCTCCCAATAGTTCTTTTCTTTCATGGTGGAAATCCTCTTGGTGAAATGTCTTTGGATTGTCTCAAGCTCTGTGGTTAGTTTGACACTATGCGGTGACCACAGTTGGGAGCAGTAGTCTAGGCGGCTTAGGACAAATGTCCTCCATAGTGTCAACATGGTCTCGCAGTCTCTTGTCCGGAATGTCCTCAGGATCCAGCCAGTGAGTCGTCTGCACATTGTCGCCACCTTCGCGATGTGTGAAGAAAAAGATGCATCGTCACTCATGTCTATCCCCAGGTCCCGTATTGATTTCGATACTGGGATTTCGATCCCTCCTGGACCAGTATAGTTGTGTTGTAATGTATATGTGTTTACAGCTTGATATTGTAAGGCTTGAAATTTACCAGCATTAAATTGCATGTTGTTTTCTTCAGCCCATTTGTATATGGCATCCAGATCTTGTTGTAAAAGGTCAGCATCAGCTGGGTTTTTAATTGCCTGTGCTACCTTTGTGTCATCAGCATAGCTAGTGAGGGATGTTGTTTGTGCTACCAAGGGCATGTCAGAGAGCGCCACCAAAAACAGCAAGGGTCCCAAGACTGTGCCCTGTGGCACCCCGCTTGCTATTGGTGTCTTTCCCGAGAGGGCTCCATTGGCTGCAACCATCTGGCTTCTGTCCTTCAGGAAGTCATGTATCCACTCACCTACTTTTCCTGTTATGCCGAGTCTGAGTAATTTGTGACATATCACTCCGTGGTCGACTTTGTCAAAGGCCTTCGCAAAGTCGAGATATACCACATCCACCTGTGAGCGATCCAGTAGTTGTTTCAGTACCCAGTCGTAGTGTTGTAACAGCTGCGTAAGGCAGCTTCTTCCTGGGCGAAAGCCATGCTGTGTGTCAGTGAGACGGTTAGTTTCTTCGAGGAACATGATCAGTTTTTTTCTGATGATTCGTTCCATGACCTTACTTATGTGTGACGTCAGGGAGACTGGCCTGTAGTTTTTGGCCTCTGCTCTACTCCCTCCTTTGTGGATAGGGCATATGGTGCCTTCTTTTAGCGCCCTGGGCAGTTTACCGTTAGCCAAGGAACCATATATATATATATATATATATATATATATATATGTACATATATATAAACTTAGATAAACATAGATATGTTTCGACCAAAGATTGGTCCAGGCCATGTCTTACTTAATAGCACCACCTAATAGGATTATCTAAATCCTGTTTAAGTCAAATTTTGTTTGTGGTCCATTCAAGTAGTGAGTTTTTGTTGGGTGAGTTGTATCCAATTATGGGTGGCTTATCTGGTATTCCTTGAAGGAATCTATCCAGACTCCGCTTAAAGTTGATGGGATCCTTTTCCTCTTTGATCTCTTTCGAGACAATATTAAATAGGGCAGGGCCTGTTGAGGAAAAGAAATTATGTTGCAGTGTACATATATGCTGTGATCCTGATTTGGGCAGGGGATGTATGGCCCGTTGTCCCAGTCTTGGATGAACCTTGAAGCTAATGTTCAGGTAATTTGGTCAAAGTTGGCGGTATATTCACCACATCGTACAAATGATGTACCGCTCACGGCGGCGCTGAAGAGAGTAGAGTTACAAGGCTTTAAGGGATTACAAAATCCAGAGATCCACTGGTATTATAACTGATATACTGGGAGAATTTCTTCAATATATGCGTATAAGCACTTTAATTTACATTTTATTTTAACATAAGAAAACAGAGTTAATTGTGGATGCTTATATTATTTGCATCATGTTAAGCACCATGAAACATAGCAAATATAGCAAATAAGTGAATACAAATAAAATTTAAAGGAACATATAATTTTAATTATAAAGTAAGCTTTAAGAGGCCTACACATGTTTCAATCTAGTCGATAGGTATAACAGTACATCTCATCTGCAAGATTCGAACCATGTTACAATTTGTAGATTTTAAAAATAACCTAATTGGAGCGGATCTCTTCAGGGCTGTCTGTTGAATATAGCTTATGGTTACATATTTTTCTGAGGAATAAGAATTATATAAAACGACAGGCAGTATGGTAAAAATATTCCAAAGGAGATTGATACGGACCATATGTTCGTATTCGCAGGCTCGTAGAACGAACTTGCATGGCTTGATGTTGCATAGGGCCAAGTCAAACTGTTAAGCAATTAAATATAAATATGTATGTGTGTGTGTGTGTTTGTGCGTGCGCATGCGTGTTCATTTCTATCTATGTTCTTATGAAAACATGTTTTTTTGGCTATTATTTCGCTCATGGGTGCTGAAGTGTTTGCAAATCCTAACTACGGTTTACCGATCAAAAGTTAAAAATAATTGACCTGCCAGTTATAATTTCTTGCTTAATAAATTCTTTCGCATTTCAAGAGATGTGCTCCTTTCTAACTAGCTACCTTGTTTATTTTCCATACTCTGAATATTCCCTTAGGGAAATCATGATTCTGAGAGTAGCACAATGATTGTTGATTAAAAGAATGCGGTACCCAACCATGGTTCTTGTTAGAAGATATTTTACAGATTATTTAGTCAAAGGTTGGAAGATAGAAAGTTCTAAAAAGATTTCGACAACGGGAGGTGCGTTAGAGATACAAAGACATTGAATGTGCTATTTTTCTTTGTAAAATTTAAGTTTCTGCTTTTTTCTTGTTTTTCGAAGTATTTTTTACATTTAATTTTATTGCATTTCATGTATTCAGTCTTTACAAATTGTCGATCATAGTTTGTTATTTTACTTTATATTTGCTGTAGTTTTGGTTTCAGCAAATATTTTCTTTATTCTTTGTTTCATCGTATATTTTGGTTTTACTCTTTATGTCCATACTATATTGGATTGAAATCACAGTTATGCATAAAATCATCAAAGAACTACGTTTAATTTGTTTCTCTTTAAAAGCAGTAAGGATGAAATCCGACTTAATTAGAGATGTGTGATTAGAGAGCGCTATGTTATCCAACTGCACAGAATTACTTGTATAATCCTGCTGACGCGAAAATACCTTGAAACCATAGAACACTGTAATTCTCACAGGAATAAATAGTTCAGTTCAGTTCAACATCAGAATAAACGTATGAGATAATGTTAATGAGATAATGCACGTTGTAATTCCAGATAGAGATCGTGTCTTGCTACTGGCACTGGCGTATGCTTATAATAAGACAATACAGTCTTGTTGTACCACCTAGTTTTAATTATATAATCTTATACCTATAATAGAGCTCACTAGCTAATGAGCATGTAAGAACACAGCATTAATGAGGGATTCTTCTTGAAAGAATGAGATTGTTTGCGGGTAACTCTGATAGGTGTATCTCAGAATATTTCAGCTATTCCCACTGGAACACTTCATTCATATCTACACGTTAAGGAAACTATCACACACTATACAATGAAGCTAGCAGTTTTCTTAATCAATTACTGCAACTCAGTGGATGTTGTGAGTCACGTGTGTAGGCCACGAGTATATTTTAGTTGGACTCTGTAAGCTTAAAATTCAAATCTTGGTGTGTTTCACGCGGTTTATAAAATAAAAACATGTTAAGTACTAGGTACAGTACGATTGACTATTTTCCCT
>NC_043008.1:45622794-45625294 GCF_006345805.1 Octopus sinensis
GATGGGGTGAGGAAAACAATATGCAGTGTAATGCTGTAAAATTCCAGGCCCTGCGCTACCAGCATCCAAAACTGAATATTAAACTTACAGGATACACTGGTCCACAGGGAATTTCAAACCCAGAGCCTAAGTCTGTGAGGGACCTGGGTATCGACATGATTGATGGTACCTCTTTCCAAGTGCACATTACCAGGATAGCGACAAAGTGCAGACGACTGGTTGGGTGGATGCTAAGAACATTCAGAACCAGAGATAAGGAAACCATGATGGTCCACTGGCGGACATTCGTCCTCAATCGCCTGGATTACAGCTCATAGCTATGGTCACCCACCAGTGTAAAATTAACAGCGGACCTTGAAGCAATCCAGAGGAAATTCACAAAGAAGATCATCTTTTTGCAACAGCTCAACTACTGGGAAAGGTTGAAACCGCTAAGACTCTACTCCCTGGAGAGAAGACGGGAGAGGTATGCAGTAATATATGTCTGGAAGATCCTGGAAGGAATTGTGCCAAATTTTGGCAGTGTAAGCTACACCAATGCTAGAACGGGACGACACTACATAGTGCCAAAGATCCCAGCAATGCCATCACGCTTCAGGACCAGCTTCTGCAACAGCCTGGGTTTCAAGGGCCCACAGCTTTTTAATATTCTCCCAAAGAGTCTGAGGAACTTGCACAAAGTAGATGTAGCGGTTTTTAAATCAAAGCTGGACATCTTCCTGTCAAGAGTCCCAGATGAACCTACCTCACGGCAAGAGGTGCAAATGAGAGTAGCTATATCAAACTCCTTTCTTCACCAAGTGCCACATATTAGACGAGGTTCGTCGTAATAACAGTGTAGCACAAATCGGCGGTGCATCAGCATGGCCGCAGCACTGAGCTGAAACTAGAAAGAAAAAAATATATATATACATACATATATATATACATATACATACATACATATACATACGTCGTCGTTTTTTTGAGAGAATAAAGGTCGAGCGTCTTCAGCTTTTCTTCATAAGACAAATGCTTGAGACCAAGAACCGTGCGGGTAGCCAGCTTCTGGACTCTTTCGAAATGTTGTCTGTCTTCGAGGAGATAAGGAGAAGAGGCTTGAATCCCGTATTACAATATGGGTCTCACAAGCGTGACATAGAGCGGTAGGAATATGGCTGCTGTGAGCATTCCGAATGACCGTCGAATCTAAAACAGAACTCCGCGTGCTTTGTTGGCAGCATTGACGCATTGGGCGGAAGGCGAATAGGAAGAATCCACCAAGATACCCAGGTCCTTTACTTGGTCGGTCTTCTCCAGCAGTAGACGCCCCGGCTCGAAATCAAGTTGAGTTGCAGGAGAAGAGTCAACAGGCATATAACAGCACTGTGACACGTTCAGACACAAATCCCATTCGTTTGACCATCTCCAAACTTGGTGGAGGCATCGAAGATCATCTATATCACTGCGAGGAGCGACCAGTTTGACATCGTCGGCAAATAGAAGGGTGTGTTGCGTGAGGTTGTGGGGTAAGTCATTGATGAAGACTAAAAACAATAACGGCCCAAGCACTGAACCTTGAGGCACGCCACAGCTCGCTCTGGAGACGTCGGACAGCGAACCATTAACTTGGACTTGGAAGGAGCGATCTGAGAGGAAGGCACCAACTCATCGTACAATATCCGGATGGAAACGATATGCTTGAAAATTGATAAGTAATAGACGGTGATTAACCGAGTCAAAAGCTTTGGCAAAATTCAATAAAACGATGTCAACAGCATCACCATCATCCAGGATACGTGTCTCCAATCCTTCCATTACTAGTAAGTTGGTAAAGCATGATCTCCTCGACACGAAGCCGTGTTGGGAATCAGAGATAGTGGATATGTTTTGGAGATGGACCAACATACTTTTTTTGAGGATGGTTTCGAACATCTTGCTGATTATTGAAGTAAGGGAAACCGGTCGGTAGTTAAGCGGGTCATCGCGGCTCCCTTTCTTGAAAATCGGGCAGATTATCGCTGTTCTCCAGTCCGCAGGTACAACACTCGTCGCCAATGACATATTGAATAGAAGTGTTAAAGGTTCGCAGATGACCAGAGCCAACGCTTTGATAATCTGTGGATGTATATATATGTAAATATAAACAGATATACATATATATACATATATATACATATATACATATACATATATATATAAAGGGTAAAGACCCTCTTCGGTCATGAATGACCATGGGATTGCACCTAGAAAGTTACCCTCCTAGACACAAGTCCGGGCAAGGTTGTTTATGGAAGACCAGCAGTCGCCCATGCATACCAGCCTCCCCTCTCCACGCCACCAGTGTTATCCAAGGGAAAGACAAAGGTCGATACAGCTTGGCACCTGTGACGTCGCAACTCATTTCTACAGCTGAGTGAACTGGAGCAACGTGAAATAAAGTGCTTTGCTCAAGAACACATATATATACATATATATACATATATACATATACATATATATATAAAGGGTAAAGACCCTC
>NC_043008.1:45630294-45647794 GCF_006345805.1 Octopus sinensis
ACATGTAGAAACACTGCAGTAATTTGTTCCAGTTATTTATGAATTCAAGCAACTCTCGTTACTTACTGCTCGTTTAATATAAATCATTCCACATGATATATTATGGATCGATAATACATAAAGATACAAATATGAAATGAACAGATAAATGAAAAATATCAAGATTAATAATGTGAATATGATGGCTTCTACCAAAAATACACAAACATATTTTAATCGAGAAACGATATATTTAACACAAGCTATTCAATTTGTTTCGTCATTTAATACTACCACCGAATTTAAAACAATTTACATACCTATTAGGCAATCAATTATTTTTTATATCAATATTAAAATTCAAATTATATTGCGACATATATTAAATGGAAAATTATAGTTCTACTGCAACAACTTTAATAAATCATTGCTTGTGATGCTGTAGATTAGTAGTTAGCGTTTTGGAATATCTTTGTGTGATTGACTGTAGGCTATTTGTATAACAACGGTTTTATATGCCATGATCATCACAATTTTATTCGAGATTAACACATTGAACATTTGGCATAGTTCAATTGACTCAAAAGTAATCGTGATTCAGCTCGTTGCTGGCTGTCCTAGAAAGGGGGGGGGACAAATGTGGTTATCTGCGCGGCAATATCAGAATATAATATGTAAGAGCGACTTAAATTTTAGCTCGAAACATTTCTCGTAAGACTGTGAAACGTATTTCTTGCTAGGTCTGAAGGTTAGACATAATACAAGTGAAGGAAAGAAAAGGGAGGGGCAAGTGGGGCTAGCTTTGCACAAATGAATCATGTAACAGAATAGATAGAGGTGTTTTAAGTAGAGGTGGTATGCATCTGGTTATTTGAGATTGCGTCAGGGTATAGAAGAAACATTTATTACGAACAGCACATTTTATATTGATAAACTGGTTGATCATTAGTGTCTGTAGATAAATCATTGACAATACCTGAGGTACTTCTATCTCTAGCAGCAGCACATTTACTAATAGCTGATCCAATGCGCAAGGCAACAAATAAGTTAGGTTAAAGCTTATACTGAACTTAAAAATCGTTCTAGTAGATGTGATGTAGTTCAGTCAGTGTTATACATGTGTGGTGATCATGAGAAGTAATTCGATTGCATTGAGGCGTCTTTTAGCACGATAGCAAAGGCTTATAATGTATTGATCTAGTTCTGTGACGAGTACTGCTTGCTAGACCCAATGTTTTCAGACAATGTGCGATATAACCTTTCTTTACTCTCTTATGGTCAAGAAGGATACGAAAGGAGCAACCAATAATATAGCTCTAGCACTTGATAAAATGTATGTGTGTGTATGAGAGAGAGAGAGAGAGAGAGAGAGAGAGAGAGAGGGGGGAGATAGAGAGACAGACAGACAGACAGGGACAGAAGTGGGGGTGGAGTGAGATTGAATATAAATTCTGTCCGAATTTTTGTAGCTACTTAGAATTACTCACAAGGAAGACAATATTGCAAATTACCTGTCTGAACTCTTCAAATATACGTGAAGAAGTAAAAGTTTGATGGAGCTAGATTTAGAAAATATAGATTTATTGCTATACGAACGATGCCATAACATTTCAATAACTGGTAGCGTGAGGTTGGGCGTTATCTCTAAGAATGGCTTCGATCACTGCTGTTTATTAAGGAAGGATGATTTCCACCCAAAACCTACCTTCGGTGAAGTTACTGAAAGTAAACAACAGATTGATTCGGTCCACTAATTGATCTTCATAATTCCTTCCATATTTCGTCAAACATTCAGTAAAATTTTCTGTTAGCTGTTACCGTCGTGTATGAGGTACAGGTTTTGATTTCTTATTGCTTTTCGCTTAGAGAGAAGTGGTAAAAAGCGGTTCGATAAGTCTTGTACTATATTCAACATAAGCAAATTTTCTGTTCAATACCACAATGTTTCGCTTTATGATTTGGAATTCAAAATTATCTGCAGCAATTTATAAAAATTTGCATGTGAATATCATGATTATATTTGCTCTAGCGAGAATATGATTTTTCAAATTTACGTCATCTTTAGAAATGTAAAATAATTTACAATATTTCAACTGCGGGATTTCTTCATCTCCAGATTTTAAGAAAGGAATTTCTTCCATAATGCATTTCATTTTATCCAGGATTGTGTATTGATGTCAGAAAGCAGAAAATACACATGTTAGACGCCATGAAAGAAAATTTCGTAGAGAACTCAGAAAGTTCTTTACAAAAACAGTTCATATTTTCTCATTGTAGCTCTATATATTATTATAAAAACCCTGCATGGACTAATGTTTCTATCTGACTAGCACTTTATCGAAAATCTGTGTTCCGAAACAATTTTCTTCGTCACATATAAGCATTCATCAAAATCGTTAAACCTACGATAAGCTTCATCTAATCAACGAACATGGTTAAAAATGTAGCATTCCCTAAATCCATCCCGACAAAATTCGTTTCCTGAAAATACTGATCCAAAATTATCCATTTGAACTTAATACTCCATAGTCTTATTCGTTATCTAAATTTAGCGACGTCGAGATCAATGACTTTCAATCACCGTCATGCGATTCCCACGTATTCGGTAACGTTTTCAGGCAAATGGGAAAATTCTACAACAATATAGAAATGTTCATTGTTCTTTTAATGCAAAACATACTAATATACATATTCTTTCGTGGCAAACTGCAACGCATGTTCCACTCTCTGAGGCTCAGTGCAATGTGTGCGGCAGTTACAGATTCAAAGGTTTTAATGATATTTGTTTCTGTATACTAAAGTACATTGGTGAAACATATGTAGCATCTTTACTTAGGGAGATGGAATTAGAGAAAGGATGCACACCTCTATCTACGCAGTCTGAAACTATAATAAATTTATTCTGTCTTAATAAAATAACAAAAGAAAAAAACTCATCTATTATGTTTACAAAGTATAAGGCAGGTTTGTAGTATTATACGTGATCGATAAGCCGGTTGGTAAAAATCAAAGTTGGTTTTAAAGCAATGAGTGCTATTGATTATTTACCACATCTCAAGGTTAATGACAAACATCGCCATACAGGACATCACAATCAATAATATGCATTACTAAATAATATACTGCAAACAACTATCATCTTCACACACATTTTTATGTATTCAAACCCATCCATAAGGCTATAAGCATGAATGTGACTAAATGTATTTCCGTGTGTCAATACGTATTCATTACCATCCACATGCATGTGTATATACATACATACATATACATATATATATATATATATATCACGCAGGGTACACACATCACACGCAGAACATACGTTATACGCGCACACGCACACACATATATATATATAACACGCACAATACACACATTTTATAGAAATATATATATCATAGACACATATCTATAAACCTGAAATATATTGATATATCTGAGACAATTAGTAACTCAAAATGTTTGCACAGATTTTATAAACTCGAGAAGTAATTAAGAGTGAATGTTTCTTGTGAACATTTCACAGCGTCGACCTACTTTCCATACACAGAACACTGCGTCAGTTTACAATATTCAGTTTCAAGTATAGAATGGCTAAAAAAGTTGACTTCGAAACCGTGTACAGGGTTCGATTCCCTGTGGCAGCTTGTTGGCCACTTTTCTCCCCATTTTCCAAGGGTATTTCACTCGACGTTGTAAACTGTTTTCACAGCTATTCTGCATTTGAGACTGGATACCAATCATTCCACTCTGAAACTGGAAGCCAGATTTAACTAATGCTTATATACAATAACCCCCGGTTGCATATTCTTGATTTTTTGCGAACAGCATTTGCCCAGATTATTGCGTAATTCTGAGCCTCCAGAAACAGCTGTTGGATCTGAAATACAATACCTGCTGCACTTAGTTTTCTGTGTATGTGTACTCCGTGTCAATCTGGTCTGTTAGTTTATATCTATATATTCATACCTGAATGTTCATCGTCTGATTATCTTCAGTTATTGTCTCTATTACAAGTATATTTTTAGGAATATTTTATATATCTATCCCAAGTGGTCTTCTTTTCTTTATTTTCATCTTTATCTCTCTCTCTCTCTCTCTCCCTCTGTATACACACACACACACACACATAATTTATATATACGTGTGTGTGTGTGTGTGTGTGTGTGTAAATCTAAATGACAGTTATGAAGATACTAACCAAAAGTTAGTAACAATATATTCGCATATTCTTCGGTTGAATGACCAAAGGGCCAAAATATTAAACTTTTCATTCTTCGAGAAAATTCATCGTTACACTATTCTACAAGTTCTTCTTTGCTGGGACTAATTGTAGACTGTTCTGAATATTACCGGTGTGATGGGGGTAAGCTTGTAATGATCGCAGTGGTCATGATTGTTGGTGCAGTTAATTACACTCATGGCTGATAGGTTGTTATATTTTATTTGAGAGTTGTCTATTTATACCTCTATAATTTAATGCAAATAATTGTTTATATTTCAGCTGACGTAGTTATTTGGTTCGTCTTAATAATCAAGCCAGTTGTTTGCTTCATTAATTTTGTTTCGTACAGAAATTGTTATTGCTTGAAGAAATCTGCCCTGTCGTATTTGTTTTTACGTTCCATTCTTTCAACATTATTTTAATCGACTGTAGAGATGGCCGAAAGGGATGAGATTAGCATGTATTGTGATAGTTCACAAATGCTGCAACAAGTAACCATATGGTAGATAACAAGAAGCAGAGGCAATTTGCACATTTAGTAGAAAATATATAAAAACTGACGTAATTACATAACAGTCCTACAGAAAGAGACAAAAGTGAATTATACAACCAGACTTCATCACTTTTGATAGGAGATATATTCAATGCTGACTCACAGTGTCTGCTTTTTTTTTGCTTTTTTGGCTGGTGCAAGCACTTTTATGAGTAGCTCTGTGGCGATGGATACAGACAGATTGTATACATCATGACAGACTTGGAGCAACAATATTACCTCACTGAGGACACGAACTGTAGCGAATTGACTTGGAGAAAACAAGTGGTTTACTAATTACGCAAATTGATCAAAAGGTTAGTTAAAAAATCGATTATTTTACAGGCTACTTACTTACTTAACTAATAAAAGAATAGAAATGGTGCGTCTGTATTATTGGCAAAACTGCCCTTGGAAACAGAATGTAAAGACAGAAAAAGTGTCACAAAGCATTTTGCCTGGTGTGCTATTTTTAACAATTTCATCCACATAGGTTCGTGGCACTTTGTTATGATGTGGCACCTTTCAGAAACACTGAAATTTCCTACGAGATAAAGCTATTTCTGGAATAAAGCAGAAGCACTGTCAGAATTCTGAGACTAGATGTTTAAACAATTTTCTTTGGCCGAAAAATAGCTGAGTGTACTTGTATGAAGAACAAAGAGAACAGTGTACTCAATAAGAGCTGAATGACGGACGTCTCAAGTCAAACACAGCCAATCATTACTTAGTATTAATGAGCAAAGAGAATGACACCAAACCTATGCAATATTGTATATGAATACGAGCAGGGTGAAGTGGTTCAAAAGCTTGGCAAACCTGTTCAGGTGGTAATAAGTATTCGAAAAATATCGTCTAGATCTACATATTACGCCAATATACACATAGTCAAACAGCAATGGTTTAGCCTAGATGTATTTAGAATAATCACCAGCTTATCGGAAGATTTATAGAATTACTGGTATCTAGATGCGTGTTTCTTTTACTGTACGAGAACATTTCAGGGCAATGAGGAGTGGCGAGGTTTTTCGCGAATTATCGGGGGATTTGACAGAGATTACGACAAAATCGACTTCAGCTAGCCTGTAACTTTTGTACGATCGACCTATTTCAGCCTTTCCTTCAGAAGTTGAATCGCTACACTATGCAGTGTAATCTCGGTGCTTATTTAAACAGAACCGTATCAGAAGCCTTTAGTATCGCGTCCTTATGTACTAACGATATCTCTTTTCTTCTCTGCTGTATTTAACAATGAAAGCATTATTGCGCTGGTCGAAGACAATGAGGAACATGAGACTCGAAGATACAAGAAAAATGTATCCTAAATAGGTGCATGACATCATTATGGTGTTGGGAACAAAACTGGTGGTACTCAGCATCATACTGGAAGCGTTAGTACCAGGCGAGTAGAACAAGGAGAAGGGCTTTCAGTTCAGGCACTGAAGTAACAAGACGATGCTGGTCAGCAGCAATTTCTGTTGTTGAAAGGACGCTGTTATGAAGATGCTTGAATTTGTTTTGATTAGAAAATACTCTTGATAGCACCCTAGAGGATATAGCGAATGGATGAAGTCGAATAATCTTGGTCAATGTTTTGCGACACTTGCTTCTGCAGCTCAACTGTTTTAGCGAACTGCAGTCCTGCGTGAAGTGTGAATCGAGACTGGGTTTTAGCATCTGGAATTTTGCTAGGGACTTGGGACTCTCCTAAGCAATACAGTTGACGGTAAGTTACAATCTGTCTGTTCTGGAGAGTGTGAGTGACTATGACCTTAGAACTATTTTGAGCGTCAAGGAGGGTACCTCTTGAGAACTTTCATGTAAGTGTTTATAAAAGAATATTAAAATGTCCTCTGACCAAAGGTGCTGCTGATACATTAGAAGGACACAATATGAAATGCTGGTTCCGAATTTCTTCAAGTGGTGTCCTTCAACAGGAGACATTTTCATGTCCATGTTTTATTATCCATTATTTATATTGATTTCAACGTGGTTTTCATCGAGCTCATCCAACTAGCTTGTATCTCGTAAATCTACCGGCTCTAACTCATTGGTGTATGTAGTCAATAAATGACAATTTCTTCTTATAATCGTCATTACCATTCCCATCTTGATTATTGCTGGTGTTACTTTGATATAAACTGACAGAAAGTGCGTCAGTCATGAATCTGAGTTGTTTCCGATTCTCTTAATCCAACCATCTAATAAGGAAAGGCTTTTGGGGAACCTTATCTGTCCTGCAAACAACATATAGCCTTTATGGGACATAAAACTGAAACAATTGTTATGACGATATAATAATGATCTGAACAACAAAAATAGTGTACGAGATAATAATATTTATTAGATCTTATTACTTTCACCTATGATTTCGCAATGAAGAAAAATATTACATAATATCAACGGTACACGAAAGTGTGTCGTATATAGCGTTTCTGACAAGACGGATTTATTTTCCTTTAGAGAAGCAATGGTTTATAGATCGTAACCCGATGAAATAATCACCACAACCGATTTAAATTCTCATTAAGTCCATTTCACTTTAATTGTAGTTGTGAGAATCCTGTGAAAAGGCTGCTTATCACAAAATAGCATTATTAATTTTCTATAGCATAGGCCCGAACTTCTAATTATGAGATTAACGTATTCATTTTTATTATAACTACCCGAAGGTTGTGATGGTAATCGCGTATTTACTTGGAAACAGAAACCTTTATTTATCCATACCTTTGTCTTTATACTCTGCTGTTAACTGAAGCAATTCTGACGTGAGCTTGTTTGAAACACAAAATTCAGTTTAAAAGTCCTGTTCGGGAAAATAACTTTACATCAACGACAGGATATGAACACAATTTATCTCCTGTCATCGTTTTTATTTTATGTCGATGAATATGGAAATATATATATATATATATATATTGGTTAACTGCAACTTCATGTTAATACCTCACTGAAATTCATGCGATATTTCTGACGATTGCAGAGTAATTTATATTATCCAATCTCTTGAGTAATAAATATTGTCACAACTTCATATTATTTTCTCATTAATATGGTGTTCAACTAAGAATATTTGCGTGCGTGAGTGTGACGGCATGCTTGCACATACTTATATATGGATATAAACATATAATGCAATTATTGATTTTATTAACGGGCTTAATTTGATACGTAGATATTTCGATGTATCTTCGTTGTTGGGTAGCAAAAGTTAAAATTTGCTTTCGAAGATTATCAACATAAAGGTGTTGGATTAAAGCTGGAGAGCAATTCCCATGTCTGGATTCCTATTCAATATTCATATTGCAAGTTTTATGTTTAGAGAGTATTTTAATCGTTTGACTATTTCGAAAGCAAACGAAAAGCTTCGGAATTGACAATCCCGTTGTTATTACATGCGCTAAATGTTTTCTATATACTAACATGTAAAATTACGGGGTAATTTAAATAAAGTTAAGTATCTGAAGTGGAACTAGTATACATTATTATGTACGAAAACTACGTTGATCATATTGTAGATGAGAATAAAAAGAAAACATGAATAATCGTTCTGTTTCTAAATATAATAATTGTTTCTTTAGAAGAATGTGAATATTAATGAGTGCTGATAATGTTATTGCACCATACAATTTAATAGTAATGTATAATGGATTGAGGTGACAATGTACATATCTGGTATTAAGTGTGAAATCAGCTGCAGAGTGAAGTTAATCTCAGCAGGTTTATAATAGAGATTCACGGCATGAAATATTAGTTCGGTACATTGGTAATTTTGCTATACTAATTACGTCAGCTAAGCAGTAATAGCAGCAACAACGGATAAGTTCATTGTGTATATTACTTCAGGAAACTCATAAGTTGCCTTCATCTCAATAACTCTGCATCTAATGATAATTTATCATGGAAACCATAGAGGCTTGCATAATTCCTTCAAGTGGAATAATTTAGAGCGACAACTCGATAATGAAATAGATTCTTCTATCCTGAATTAAATATCGCTAATATCAATATCTTAGACGTGATAAGTTGGTAGGCTTGATAGTTTACACTGAATCACCAATAAAGTTACCAGGATGTTAAAGGGTACACTTTAAGTCAAGTGAAACAATTATTGCTTTAGTTGTAGGTTTTACGAACAAATTTCCTCATCCATTTACGTTTTATTGATTTTACACATTCAATTGAAAATCTTATATTTCCACAATAGCCTCAACTTAAAAAAACAAAAACAAAGTAACATAGCAAAAAGGCGAAATGATGGTAAAACAGAATATGATATGCATCACTTATTCTAAAAAAAAAACTGATCTACGTCACGATTTACTGAGCTTCAGTTAGAATGTATGGTTTATTTCTCTGGCATGTGTTGATGCCTAACAAAACTATATTGAAATATTTATTGGAATATTGCCATTTGGATATGTTGCATATATATTTAAAATTATTAACATTTTGTTTCACTTATAACTCAAAACATTGTACAAAATAAACTGACCATAATCAAATATTTATGATTAACAATTTACAGATCTTGGCATAAAGACATTCGTTATAAGGAAAGCGAACGGTTAGTTGGCGCGTGGATATTGCTTTCATCTTGAAGCATTGATTGATGTAATTTACGTATATTTCAACAGAGACAATGTCTGTACAGTTATAGCAGCGGAGTGACTTATTCTATGATAATTTCCTGCCATATAGAAAGTTCGTTCTCATACCAAAGTTGCGGACTCGTTCAATGAGCAGCATGAGGCATAATCTTAGTATGCGTAAGACAGACAGACAGACAGACAGACAGACAGACAGACAGACAGATAGATAGATAGATAGATAGATAGATAGATAGATAAATAGATAGATAGATAGATAGACAGATAGACAGATAGATAGGCAGATAGATAAATAGACAGATAGATAGATAGACAGATATATAGGTAGATAGATAGATAGATATATAGGTAGATAGATAGATAGATAGATAGATAGATAGATAGATAGATAGATAAATAAATAGATAGATAGATAGACAGATAGACAGATAGATAGACAGATAGATAAATAGACAGATAGATAGATAGACAGATATATAGGTAGATAGATAGATAGATAGATAGACAGACAGACATATAGACAGATATGTAGATAGATAGATAGATAGATAGATAGATAGATAGATAGATAGATAGATAGATAGATAGATAGACTGACAGACAGATAGATAGACAGATATATAGGTAGATAGATAGATAGACAGAGAGACAAACAGACAGATATATCTATATATAATATATATATATATATATATATATATATATATATATAGATAGATAGATAGATAGAAGGAAAAGAGATCAAAAGAGGGAGAGGGGAGATAACTAATATAGAAAGAGAGAGTCTAAACATTTTTCAGACCATGTTGTTAGTCATTGAAATATGTGTCAATAAGCACAGGATTGCATTTGTCATCCTTTAACTTGTTGCCCTCAAATATAGTATTTATCATTAATGATATCATCGTGAAAGATATTAAAATATCATTGATATATTCATATAAAAAATAGATTATGAGCTACTACACATCTAAAACAGAATTTTGTTCTGCTAATTTTCCCATCCCAACAATGTTTTCATCTTAAACTCAAAATGACAAATAGAAATCAGTGGCTGATAGTCTATATTAATAACGATCCATCCATATGTAGATGCAATTGTCAGTGCAACAGAAAATAACCTATATTTTAATATTTTTTTGTCAGAAAATATAAAACGAAACCACAATGTTTTATCATTTCATACTTCAGCCATGTCAAAAGAAAAAATCAAAACACAAATTCCCCATCATTGGATATCCTTCTGGACAAGATATCCGTGGCAGCACTAGATAACCAGTGGACAGAATATGTTGTGGGAATTATTGGATATTCTGACTACAGTATAACCAATACAATCAAATCCTGGGCTCGTATTCCCCTCGAAGCAAAATCATTGCATTCTCTTACTTTTTCACTTATCAGACTATGAACATATGGCAAACCACCTTTGAGATGTTTAAAAGTTTATATTGACCATATGAACGAAAAAGAAAAAAAACGGTTTGAGTAAAAAGGGATGTAACTCTAACATGTTGATTAAATAGATTAATTGCCAAACAAACCGTTTAATGGAAACAATTTATTGCCTTTTGCTGTATTTACTATTAAAGCCACTTTTTCAGAGAGAAAAAGGTTAATGGCACATAAAGAACACAATAACTGGGAAAGAGAAACATCTTGACAGTTCCTCTCAATGGTTGACTGAGTAGAAGAGCAACCCCTACTTCCGATATCATGAAAGTATTCAATTTGACAGATATTACAAAATACTTGATACCCAGAAATCTTATAGACGGATGCTTTCAAAGAATTCTTGTTTATATGACATTTTAACGAATTTAACAGTTTTAACAGTCTTAAAGACCATACAATGTTTGGTTACACACGTGTCTGTGTGCGTGTGTGCATGTGTGCGTGTGTCTGCGTGATAGGTAGGTACAATAGTTCTCCGTGTGCAAACCAGATTATAACGAGGTGAAACTTAGTGTACACCCATGCTTTCCTAGATTTTCATGCTCGACCTATATTTGATTATAATAAGAGTTGCCTCCCTTGTCTATCGTACGCACTTTCAAGTTTTCAACCCAAGCTTATCCCATTGAATGCAAACAAAGTTTTGAGTAATTAAACATTTCCTGCCGGTCACATTAGCGATTATATTAATAATGTTGTTCTACATTCAACCACACTTCATCTCAATTTTTGAAAAAAGGAATAGAAAATGATTTCTAACGTAAGAATAAGGTCATAAATTTTGAAAAAGTATAGTCATTATCACTGCTTTACTTTGTCGAACAGAAAAGCATAAAAGGCAAATTGAAGAAAGCATAATTTCAATTAAGAGTATGAGTGGATGTGACATAACATAATACATTCCGCAAAAATTTGATCCAGCACTGTTGCGATTCTGATTATAAAGCAACCTGTTCTAATCCAAGAATTTGTAACCTAATATTTCTCAGCGGTGTAAAGTTGATTGCACCTCACCTTTCCCAGTACTTTATTATATGAAAGCCGGAAGGATGAAAAGTAAAACTAATTTCGACGGTATAAGAACTCAGGACAGTTTAATTTTCGAAAGATAAAGGTTCTGGCAACACATCTCTCCAGGTAATATATTGAGCACTTGATGTCAAATGAGAAAAAAATGAAAAATTGTTATTGTACCAGGACCTTCATTGTAATATTTTCAACTGGCAGAAACGTTAGCAGGCCGGGCAAAATGCTTAGTGGTATTTTGTCTGTTTTTACGTTCTGAATTCAAATTCCACCGAGGTAGACTTTGCCTTTCATCCTTTCGGGGGTCGCTAAATTAAGTACCAGTTGTCCTCTTTCCACAAATTCCGGATCTTGCGCCTAGAGTGGAAAAGAATATTTTCAAATACCATAAGATATAAAAAAACAACTATCCTTTCTAAAGGCAGAAATATTAAGTTTCTAAGTGTTGGCGTTCTTTAGACCCAGATTATATCTGATGTAACATGGAAGTGAAAAACTAGTAAATTCAACCGTGAACGTACACTTCGTTGGTGGAATCAAGTACTAATTATCTAACAGAACATTGGAAAAGGATTTCAGATTTGGCTGTTGTTTCTTGTAGTTCGAACGAATATACATAATCGAATTGCAGCAGTTGAGACGTTAGAGCACTGATATGCCTTAGACTTCTTTTGTCGGTTAGCTCATTCCTAGAATAATCTTAGCAAAATATACTTTTTAGTGTTACTGGATTAAATATAAGGAAAATATAGCAAAGCCTGTATATTTTTAGAGCAATTCAATTAATTTCCTTATTTTAATTATAACCTTTCGTTTTTAAAATGAATGCATGAACTATTTGTTAATGCTGGTGAATCATATCAATGGCACCATGATCGTTAAGATGAGTTATATTAACAGAGAGACAGGAAGTGGAAAAATACTCAGCTCTGTATATATACTCGAATAAGGATGTTTCTGTCTCTCCAGTAAAATGTCAAATAATGATGTTGACTATTAAATGCATATATTTTATGTGCTAGATAACAATCTGGTTTTAAAATCCTACTAGAATTACCCTTGTCTTTGTTTTATCCCTACAAATGCAATGACGTCATTCTAGCCATATTACAGTATCGATTTAATATATATTTGCCCGATAGATCTGGTGCTTATTACTAGCGAAATAAATATTAAGTGATAAATGGAAATACATACTCTCAAATACGGTTTGTAGAAAATCTAACTGGAATAAAATACCATATACAATGTTATAACTACACCATAAAATACCTCTAAAATAAATTAGAATTGCAAGAAACGATTCTGACTTAAATTTCAAAATACATAATAGATTATATCGTCTTTTAATATGAGGTGATATCGAGGCCGACTTTGCCTTTCATCCTTTCGGGGTCGATCAAATAAATACCAGTTACGCACTGTGGTCGATGTAATAGACAATCCCTTTGTTTGTCCTTGTTTGTCTTCTTTATGTTTAGCCCCTTGTGGGCAATAAAGAAATAAATATGAGGGGATTTCGTTAAGTCCATTCGGGAGAATTTCGTTCATGTAATCAGAAAAACACAATTTCAATTTTAAATTATGTTGAACATATTTCTGCATCATATTTATGAATTCCTCTATAAAGTCAAATGAGCCCCAAAGTAATTCTAATGTATATTAAAGAAAGTAAATAATTTATGATTACTGAAATCATTTAGTTTATACCTTAATCATTTTCGTTCAATTTCATGAAGTATGTTTGTTTATTGCTTCTAGGGTGTAGACAACCTAGAAGAATACTGGAAGAATAAAAGACTGGATAATCATTGGTAGAATGTCTGTGATCGTGAGTCTCCTAAATCACAACTAACAATCAGGCTAAACACAAGCGCAGACAAAATGAGACATATTCTTTGCTGATATTTTTACTAAAAGATCACACGCTGCTCTCTCATAGTTACGACAAATATGCGACATCGTTACTTTCGACCTACTCAACTGATTCAGCTATCAGCTGCTGTTGAAATACAATTTATATTATCTTGCTGCTTACTTATCTGAGCGTGGATTACCCTGCTACTCCACACGAATGTCGGCTACCATTACTATATGCGTGATGCCCTTTTGTTATCGCTGTTACCAGACAACTGCTCCTCGAATGAATTTCTTACATAACGCCCATTAATAGAACTATATGATACAACCTCAGTAATTACTCGATAGCTACTATGTTCGTTAGAAAGTGTTGACCTACTGATTCAGAAATTAAATATACCAGTATGGGTATTAATTATTGATTCTTAGGTCACTCAATAACTTTTCACTTACATCCAATATAAAATGAAAGCGACGCTAGTTACAAACACGTTGGGCATCTGTTTTTATCCTATGAGATAACTTTTCCTAGCGGAGTGCAAACCAATACGAAATTTGCATAGTACATATACACCAAAGCTAAATATTGAACATAAACTGAGTAAGTAGCAGACTTCTTCCTTTGACCTGTCTCCGTGTATTGTCTACGGCAACCAGCTCGCACGGATCTTTTCACTTTGACCGGCAGATTTTAAAAATAATGTTTTTATAACTAAACACTTCTAAACTTCGTATACTGGTAGAATGTGTCACATAAAACATCTTTTTCTCTGGGCGTTCTTGAGAAGATTCTGTAGTTTGTAAGCTATTTCTTGTTTAATTTCTTGTATTTCGGCAATTTAAACCAATCAATGACTCATTTAATAGCGTTTTTATATTAAAGTTCAACTCCTGGATATTATCTTCACCGCGGTGTAGAGTCTAAGCAAAATTTGCGCCTGCATGCCAAACCAGAAATTTCTAAGTACTTGTACATATAAATACATCATGTAATTGGGTGACCGTTGCTCCATCTGAGTCCATCCAACTTTTGATGAGCCTTGGTATTCTCCGGCAGTGCATCCGAGAACTATTCCGCTCACGAAGCAGGTTTTGTAGTGTCACTGGTTTAGCCGCTAATGACCCAGTTTTGCAACAGTTCTTACTGGGTTACATCTGTAGAACTCAAGAGCAGACTTTCTCTCTCATACGCACACATATAATCCATTGGTTTCGTTGATTGTTATTCGGTTGTTCCGTTACCTGAATTATCTTCCCATGTACTAAGCATAAGTGACTAAAAAGTATCCAGAGGTATGCCATTGGCATTCAAGTGGAAACGGCAGGATACAGCTTGACAAAATTGAACTTATACACCACAGGATTCCAACAGCTCGACGAATTTCTACACGGGTTCCACCGTCTCAATTTCATAGACCAGGTTTGGGTTGACTTGAGTTAATGTTAAATGACGCTTGACCAAGATGATACGCATTGGTATGTAACCTAGGAATTTGTGATTTTGTACGAAATTCTTAACATATGAGTGTTTGTGTGGGAGTTAACCATATAATATTATAAACGAGGAAAATGGATTGAATGCGCCAAGGAAAACAACTGAAGGAACTGTCTTGACTTATTAATTTCATTGCTTTATGTCCTTACTACTAATCCTACACTTGACAGCTTACCTTTCAGTTATTGCTAATGACCAATCATGTAAATTACACAACTATGTCATATCCCTTATATATAATATATATATATATATATATTATATATATATATATATATATTATATATACATTATATATACATATATATATATCATACATATATACATACATATATATATATACATATATATATATACATACATATATATATATACATATATATTACATACATATATATATACATATATATATACATACATATATATATACATATATATATATACATACATATATATATACATATATATATATACATATATATTATATACATATTATATATACATATATATATACATACATATATATATACATATATATATATACATACATATATATAACATATATATAATACATATATATATATATACATATATATATATACATACATATATATATACATACATATATATATATACATATATATACATACATATATATATACATACATATATATATACATACATATATATATATATATATATATATATATATACATATATATATACATATGTATATATATATACATATATATATGCATATATATACATATATATATGCATATATATATGTGTGTATGTGTATATATATATTTATATATATATATATGTATGTTTTTTTCTGTTTTTTGTTCTTTTGCTTGTTTCAGCTTAGAGCAGCGGCCATGCTGATGCACCGCCGTTTTGTGCTACACTGTTATTACGAAGAACCTCCTCTAATATGTGGCACTTGCTGAAGAATGGAGTTTGACATAGCTACTCTCATTTGCACCTCTTGCCGTGAGATAGGTTCATCTGGGACTCTCGATAGGAAGATGTCCAGCTTTGATTTAAAAACCACTACATCTACTTGTGCAAGTTCCTCAGACTCTTTGGGAGAATATTAAAAACCCAGGCTGTTGCAGAAGCTGGTCTTGAAGCGTGATGACATTGCTGGGAATGTTAGCACAATGCAGTGCCGTCCCGTTCTAGCATTGGTGTAGCTTACACTGCCAAAATTTGGCACACTTCCTTCCAGGATCTTCCAGACATATATTACTGCATACCTCTCCAGGCTTCTCTCCAGGGAGTAGAGTCTTAGCGGTTTCAACCTTTCCCAGTAGTTGAGCTGTTCCAAAGAGACGATCTTCTGTGTGAATCTTCTCTGGATTGCTTCAAGGTCCGCTGTTGATTGTATACTGGTGGGTGACCATAGCTGTGAGCAGTAATCCAGGCGGCTGAGGACGAATGTCCGCCAGAGGACCATGATGGTTTCCTTATGTCTGGTTCTGAATATTCTTAGGATCCACCCAGCCAGTCGTCTGCATTTTGTCACCATCCTGGTGATGTGCACTTGGAAAGAGGTATCATCACTCACGTCGATACACAGGTCCCTCACAGACTTACGGTCTGGGATTAAAATTCCCTGTGGACCAGTGTATCCTGTAAGTTTAATAATCAGTTATGGATGCTGGTAGCGCAGGTCCTGGAATATTTCAGCATTAAAATACATATTATTATCCTCAGACCATCGCTGGGGTTCTGTATTTTCTGCGAGACTTTCGTACCGTCTGCATATCTTGCCAGAGTTGCTATCCGGGCATTTGTCAGTATATATATTTATATAAATGTATATATATGTGTATATATATATATATATGTATATATATATGTATATATATGTGTATATATATATATGTATATATGTGTATGTATATATATATTATATATATATATGTGTATATATATATATATAATGTATATATATGTGTATATAGCTATATATTATATATATATGTATATATATGTGTATATATATATGTATATATATGTGTATATATATATATGTATATATATGTGTATATATATATATTATATATATGTATATATATATGTATATATATATATTATATATATTGTATATATAATATATATGTAATATATGTCTATATATATATCATATATATGTATATATGTGTATATATATATTATATATATGTATATATATGTCTATATATATATATATATATAGGTATATATATGTGTATATATATATATATTATATATGTATATATATGTGCATACGATATATTATATATATATATATGTAATATATATAT
>NC_043008.1:45653993-45666493 GCF_006345805.1 Octopus sinensis
TGTGTAGCTTCTGTAATTTGTCTAATTGTTGCATCTGTTCTATGTGTGGACAATATCTTAATCTCTATGTTATTGATTGATCCCCCGTGTTCTTGTTCGGCGTGTTGGTACAGAATCGATGCGCTTTTACCTTCCTTGAGTTGTCTCCAATGTTCATTCACCCGCTCACCAATGCTTCTTGCAGTTTCCCCTACGTATGTTACTGTCTTGTTACTGCATCGTCCCTCTATACATCTTATACTATAGACCACATTTCTGGCTTTACAGTTCGTTTGTGGGCTAAATCTACATACAGTGCAATAGTTATCCGTACAGAGAGTTCTACTAAAAGGATAGCTTCTACCAATTATAGATCTGATAGGGTTGCCTGGCTTTTCAACAACCATAATTCTTAGTTTAAGTTTATCTAGGGTCCTTCTAAAGCGGTACGCTAGTTCACCTCCAGGGGTGGTGGTAACACGAACATGACACTCTGGTATTTATGGCTATCATACCAAGAGTTGGCCTTCCCTATTTTCTTTTTTGTCCTTTCTATAGTGTTCCATGACTTGTTCCTATAGAGTGGGCAAATCCCATTCCTATCATTACATAATATATTATCAAATTTCTTCATGGCTCCTTTGTTATACTCTGATCCTTTCTTTATGCTGTAACCTGAGAACTGCATGCGGTGAATGAAATACTGTATGTGTCTCTTTAATTCTGTAGGCTCGCACATGCGTGACACATTTCTCATTATTCTGACGAGGTCTGCCATCAAAATATTGAATTGGGCATTGTCCGCAATGGCTGAGTTCCGGTGGATCAGGTATTTTGAGGCCATAGGTTTTGCATAGTATGAATGAAGGATTTGGGTTTTATTTTTCACAATTTCTAGCAGAGTTCAGTGTCTAGTACTGGTAGTCTATGGTTGGGGGGTTTTAGTGGGTGGGGTAGTCTATTGTGACCTTAATACTCTGGGGATGGAGTTAGCTATTTGCTGGATGCTCTCCATAGTATTAGTTTCTATTACTATATCAACAGTACTTCTTTGTGGGGGGTGCTTTACTACTATATTGAATCATCAACATAGGAGAAGTACGAGTACATGTTTACGAGTATGGATTTCTGCACACACACTAAATAAACATAGACGCACATAGAGATATAAGCATGCGCAAATGAAGACATACAATAGAAATACAAAATGGCTGACGGATAGTAAGGAGAGACACAAGTAAGTGAGAAGAAAACAAAGGACCACTGATGCGGTCACAGGAGTGTGACGAAAGAACTTTGGCCGAAATAAGATTAAGATTAATGTAAAAAATAAATATCACTGAAGCAAAATAACACCAAATATATAGTGCGTGTGTTTTTATTGGCTAAACTGGCAATATGACCATTCCGAAATATAACAATATCTGTTTCAACACACGACTTCACATAAAAAATCTTGCACAACAAATATTTAAACGTATATATATATATATTATATTATATATTATGCGTGGCATCTTGGGCAAGTGTCTTCTGCTATAGCCCCGGGCCGACCAATATCTTGTGAGTGGATTTGGTAGACGGAACCTGAAAGAAGCCTGTCGTATATATGTATATATATATATATATGTGTGTGTGTTTGTGTGTCTGTGTTTGTCCTCCTAGCATTGCTTGACAACCGATGCTGGTGTGTTTACGTCCCCGTCACTTATAGAATAAGTACTGGGCTTACAAAGAATAAGTCCCGGGGTCGATTTGCTCGACTAAAGGCGGTGCTCCAGCATGGCCGCAGTCAAATGACTGAAACAAGTAAAAGAGTAAAGAGTAATAGAGTATACATATATATACATATTATGTATATATATACATACATACATATATATATATATATATATATATATTATGTATATATAGATATATATATATATATTATGTATATATACATATATATATATCTATATATTTATTATGTATATATACACACATATATATATATATACATATATATATATAATATATATATATATATCTTCTAATGTATTTCTCCATTGACTTACCTCAACGTTAAGCGCTGTAGAATTTAGGCTTTATGTTTTTCTTTTTTACTAAAGTAACAATCAGTGCTAATGTTTTTTGTTGTAAGCGATTGTCATTTAACCATGTCAATAATTTGTGAATATAGAAAACAATACACTGCCCTATGCTTCAGTAACTTTACTCACAAATCTATCATGAATTGGATATTTATCGGGAGACACTCCAACATTATCACTCATAAATTTTACAAGATCATAGATAACTTGGATTTTTTTATATTGATTTGCCAATAAATTTACCTGGCGTGCAATGCAAAGACAACAAAGGAACAACAAAAAATAAACAACTAAAAAAAATACAAAGATAGAAAGTAAATTTTCCGCACAATACCCTGCTTATAAAAATTGCATAACAAATAAATGTCTGAATCTATCAAACCTCTTTATTGATCGAATGTATTTGTGGTTTTATGTTTACCTGATCCATTGAAAATTTCTACAATTAAGACGATATATGAAAAATATAAAAAAATGACTAGAATTTTATAGCGAACGAAATAATTTGTTTTCAGAATTATCATTTCTATCCTTTTTTTTTTTCGTCTTGTGTAGTTTTCTTTAGCAATCCTTTTGGTTTCTATTGAATGCTCCAGGATATTTAAATATTAAGATATTTAATAGGTTATCCTCAGGATATCTTATTGATTTTTATTTCCCCGCAGAATGCTTTACATAATTGTAAATTTCTTTTCAAATGAAAAACATAAAACATTTGCCATTCTGAATAGGAAAAGAATTAACCAAGCAAATAATTCGCTAGGAAATCGTTCTTCCTATTGATATGAATTAAATTTCATATGATGACTGAAGGGATAGAGGCAATTTTCGATATACTGGCGCCATAATACGTGGAACAGTTGTTACGGAAACCAAAGCTGAAATACAAAAAAATTGCTTTGCTAAACAATGGACAAGACCGAAACCATTAATCTCCAAAGCATGAATAATGATTAAAATAGCGATAATTTTTATGTGAGTATCGTAAAGCACATTGTAAGCTAGATGGTTCAAATTACACAATTGTATCATTTCCCCAGTTTTTTTTTATTGCTAAAATGCACTTGGCAAAGAATGAACGACACACATTTCCATATATTCCTTGCATATTTAAAATATACATGAGAAATATCATATATATTATGAATATGCATTTATTGTTAATCCTAACAATATAAAAATAAATATCACCACGTATTCTAACATATGAGATTAGTTAGCAAATTTTTTTTTCTAATTTCTACAGAGGGAGGGTCAGAACCAAGGATTATATTTGATGTATGGTAGAAGAAACGAAACTAGACGCCTTGAGATTGAAAACTAAGGCCGGTTGCTTGCTACAGCCTATATTCTACAAAATTCAGTGTAGGAGGTGGTGTTAGGGTGAGCGGTGAATTAAAAATCTACCATATTGTCTAGATTCGCGTTGCATTGAAAGCAAATAGCGTAACTTTCATTGTTCTCAGTGTAATGTTTTCTGGGACAGCTGTAACTCTGTCTCAAAATATTCCCAGTTCCGGTTTCACATTACAAGCAAAAAGTTTCTTCCTGCAAACAATAGTCGTGAAATCGATAGTATACCGGAACATAAATATTGAATAAACATTAATGTTATTCAAGGGAACAAATTAGCAAAAAACAAACAACACTTGAGGCGCGTTAACGCGCATCAGCAACGGAAAGCCTATGTATTTCAAGGGATACGTAGAAATATCAACACAAACAAATTCGTGCAAACACCACAAGTGCAGATGAGCACAATCTTTAAACGTAGAAGTATCTGGCAAAATTTTAAAGGAAAATAATCAAACGAATTTACTAGGGTATTATTAAAAATTTTGAATTATTCTTATCATTGAGTGAGGGAGAAGCGCATACCATCAAAGTGACACCAGGGTACAAATACATGAAGCCCAGTATACCCATAATGACTACCCACTGATAAGGGTACACTAGGCGCATGCCTCACAACCATACGAGCGCGACATGGTGATATCATATCAAGATAAACAGCGCATGCCCTTGCAGATGGAAGCCCAGTTAGAATTTTCTTCAGGTTGAGTAGCCCATCTCGCTCAAAAGGTCCCTGAATATAGTTGGTTTAAGGATGATGAATGAAACACCAATGTTTCTGGGGGTAAATTATTCAAACCCAAAGAATTCCTCACAAATCACGGCTATGATGCTCCCCCATTACTTCTGCTCGTGCTGAGAGATGCACATATCGTCAGCCACTAAGGGACATCCTGAACTGGTTAAGGTTAAGCAACTGATAAGCGAATCTGTATAGTATTGAGCCGAATATTTGCTGTAGCCCATCATTTTGTACCAAGACAAAACGTTTACATGATAATACTTCCATTCAGTTGATACCAAATGTCTTCTACTTCTTCTTCTTCTCATTGAGCTGACGCAGTGAGCTGACGAATCGCTAGCACCCCAAGGAAGACATTTCGCAGCATTTCGTCCGTCGTTACGCCCTGAGTTCAAATTCTGTCGAAATCGGCATTTCCTTTCATTCTTTCGGAGTTTATAAAATAAATACCAGTGGAATGCAGGTTTTGATGCAATCGACTAGACCCATCCCCACAAAAGTCGATAAAATAAGTAGCAGTTGCGTAGTGGGTTCAATGCAAGCGACTATTTCGGTCTTCCAGTAGTCCAAGTCTTGTGACTTTTTTATTATTATTATTAAGACGGTGACCTGGCAGAATTGGTAGCACTCCAGGTGAAATACCGAACGACATTTCGTCCCTGCTCATGCTCTAAGTTCAAATTCCGCCGAAGTCGACTGTGCTTTTCATCCTTTCGGAACTGATAAATTAAGTACCCGTGAAAACACTGGGGTCGATACGTTCGATTAGCCCCACCCTAAAATATCAGGCGTTGTGCTTTTAGTAGAAAGGATTATTATTAACGTTCTGAGTTCAAAAGCCACGAAGCTCGACTTTCCGAAGTCGAACGTGAGATATTTGATTTAGAATATAGATACATCTTTCCTGCAAAACATCCATTCGAAAATCCATTCGGCTTGGATGAAATTAGTACTGGAAGCGATAAAATCGATTTCCCAGATTCCAGACTTTGTGCCAAGAGTTGAAAGAATTTCTTTTATTGGCGGAGCATTTGCAAAATCATTAAAGTGCTGGATATAATGAAATGCCATGTTTGTTACTGCTTTCTGTGCTTGGTGTTCAAATCGTGCTGAAGGTAACGTAGCCCGCCTATTATTTCCAGGGCGATAATATAAGATACTAATATTTTACAAGGGTTGGCATAACCGACTATTTTCTTCTTTAAATGTTTCTGGATTTTACCTAAAGGAATAGATTTTTTTCATTTTGGATTTCAGCCTAAACTATTAGTGAAGATTTTAAATTTCTATACTGTACCTGATTTAGACAACAATGAGTTTTGACTGTAATAACATAACGTTTCTGGACACAACATCCAAAACAAAGCAAGGCTGTTGCATGAACAATAAAAAGTAAACTAAAATCTTAATGAACGCACAAACAATCACATTATCTATAATGCAAAAAAAAAAAAGACGAAAAAAGGAAGGAAATCAGAAAATCACGGAGTCACAGGCAATCACGATAACAACACAAGGACATATTTCTCAAATGGAAGCAACCACTGACACATCCTCATCTTTCGAGAGAGTTCTCCTCAACAAATTTTCCATACCTAGAATTTTCTTGGTATGGAAAATTTTGTGCGGAAAGAACAAAAGTGCTTCAGTATTATTATGCTCCACCTACGAGTGTCAACTTTTCACAACATCACAAAGGAAGTCCTGTAGATGTGCCTTGCTAGGTCAGAATTATTTTTCTTCTGACAGCTAAAAACAAACTTAGACAGCACTGGTAGGTACTCTATATACGTAAACATTTGGAGATGAAAGGCGTATGACATCAATTTTGAAAGCTCTGAAAGTAGGAACTTAAAGTGTCCAAATCAAAATCTATCCACAAACTAATCTCTCACTTTTAGGAATGATGAAACACAGAAGCTACCGTAGAGAGCCTTGAAGCGACAGTGAACTACAGTTGTAGTCAATTTTGCTTCCACGATATGGGTAGGTGATCCATGCAAACATAACATTTGGCAAAATGTGGCGTTAGTTTACTAAATGCGTGGGTCTCAGGGAAGGGGTCGTGTTTCGCCATTTCGAGGTTCAACAAGATCAATAATTGTAGAATTTGTTCATAATTGTATCATTGAATATTGATCTCAAATTTAGGAACCACTTTTGTATTTCATGAGAGAGAGAGAGAGAGAGAGATAGATAGAGAGAGAGAGAGAGAGAGAGTGAGAGAGAGCAGAATAAAAACCGTATTATTTAAAATAAGTCATATTGTCGAGGTTATGGGGAGAATAGCTAAATCGAACTTGATATTTTGCAAAACAGTATATCTATATTTTAATTGAAGTATCTTAAGTTTCCGTAGTGGAACATAAATGTTCTGGTTGCTATTGTTTAGATTCAAATCAACAATGTAGCAGCTATTTAACTATTTGACAGTGTGCATTATATTGACAACAACTACGTAATCTATTTTGCCCTTAACTTCTAACAACATGGCATTATTGCTACGTATAGGCTTGGTCACTAAGTTCTGTTTTATTACATTTTATCAAACCTATTACTGCTAATAACAATTAAATAATTAAAGTGCATGATTCCAACCGTTCCACAAATGACAATGAATGATGCCGTTTTATCCAGTTAAACCATTCTAACTTTTAAATGTAATTCATTGCTTTTGCAACATCGATTTTTTTCTCCAAATTGACATAACTATTTGAAATTTTTATAATCTAAAGTTAGTCGACAACTTCAGTACAAAAGTACAGTTTTTATTTTGGTAATGGTTTATAACAAACCAGCAGGGAAATGTTTTGCCATTCTGTTAGTCGCTTATAAATTGTGCAAATAAATTCATTGTTAGAGTAATGTCATTAAAAATTAGTTCATAGGTGTGTATATTTAAGATCGGAATTTGTGTTCTGTGACAGTTGGTGGTGGTTTCTAGGCATTGGGCGATGAGGTTTCAGTTGTTCGATCAACTTAATTGTTCATCGACTTAATATATGACTCTGGTGAACACTCCACGGCCTTGAATAAATTTAACGTAATACCCAGGTAAAGTCAACGTGACTTAGCGGGTGTCAATGCCGTACCGATAACTATCATACAAACAAACGCGCGCGCACACACACACACACATACATATATATTATATATATATATATATATATATATATATATTATATATATATATATATTATATATATTATATATATAATATATATATATATATATATATATATATATATATATATATATTGCGGAGGCGCGTGGCTTAGTGGTTAGTGTGTCAGTACCAAGATCGTAAGATTGTGGTTTCGAATCCTGGACCGGGCAACGCGTTATTTTCTTGAGCAAAATACTTCATTTCACGTTGCTCCAGTCCACTCAGCTGACAAAAGGGAGTAACGCTGGGATGGACTGGCGTCCCGTCCAGCTGGGGAACACATACGCCATAGAAACCGGCCATGAGCCTAGCTAGGCTTTAAAAGGGCGCATTTATTTATTTAAAAGCGGCGAGCTGGCAGAAACGTTAGCATGTCGGGCGAAAGGCGTAGCCGTATTTCGTCTGTCGTTACGTTCCGAGTTCAAATTCCGCCGAGGTCGACTTTGCCTTTCATTCTTTCGGGGTCGATAAATTAAGTACCAATTACGCATTGGAGTCGATGTAATCGGCTTAAATCCCTTTGTCTGTCCTTGTTTGTCCCCTCTGTGTTTAGCCCCTTGTGGGTAGTAAAGAAATATATATATATATGTGTGTGTGTGTGTGTGTGTGTGTGTGCAGTCTTGAAAAATACTATTTGAGCCATTAACTGATCCAAACACGTTACTCTTATCTCAATAATCGATCAAAATATTTGACTGTCAAAGACAAGCGTAGATTTATGATACGTAATTTATTTCGACTCCCTGTTTCTGTTAAAAATATACCCGTCTTTGGTAAAAACCTACATTTTAAGAAAGCAATAAATGTTGATATATCGAAATTCAGACGATTGACCAGATAAATCTTTCGAACTTTCTATACAAGAGAAAAAGAAACCATGATGGTCAACTGGAGAATTTTCATTCTCGGCTGTCTGGATTACTAATCTTACCTGTGGTCAACAAACTGTAAAATTAACGATGGAACTCGAGATGATCCAGCGAAGCTACAAGAAGAATATTAATACAATGTGACAGATCAGCTAATGAGAGAGACTGAAAGAGTTAAACTCTCCTTGCGCGAGCGAAGGGAGGAAAGATATGCGGTAATATACATCTGAAAAATCCTAGAAATCCTTTGGTATTGTCAGTTGCATAAATATCAGGACGGGAGACCACTGCATAATACTAAAAAAAACCAACATTGCCATCAGGATAAGAACCGGGCACCGCTACAACTTGGGCTTCAAAGACCCACAACTCTTCAATATCCTCCCACAAAACCAGAGTGACCTGTATGGAGGGCACGTAGGGTTTTTCAAAACAAAATTGGAACCCCTTCTGTCATAAGTTCCGGATGAGCCAACCTCAAAGCAAGAAACACAGATGAGAGCAACAACGTCAAACTCCCTCGTCCACCAAATGGCACATATCAGAAGAGGTTTAGTGAAAGTGTAGCAAAGTAAATGGTGGTGCCCCAGTATGGCCACAGTCCTTAGACTGAAACACACACACACGCACGCACACGCACACACACACACATATCTATATGTATATATATATATATATATATATATAATATATATATATATATATATATATATATATATATACATATATATATATATGTATGTATTCAATATGTGACCTCGTGAGTACCGGTGGTGATTTTTTTTCCTCTGTCTTCCCTTCTCGGGATCTTTCCTTCTCCTATGTTTCCGACGAAGAGCTCCGCTCGTCTTCCCTTCTTTCCTGAGCGTCCAATAATACTTTATTTGTTCCACGTCCTTCGTTGTTGTGTTTTTTTGTTCTTTTGTGTTTTCTTGTTTGGATTATCTTTATATATATATATATATATATATATATATATATATATAGGTGTGGCTAGAGAAAAGAAGGAAAGGGTGAAAGGCAAGCAAAAATAGAGAGTAGATGGGAGGATAGACATAAGGTAGCCTACGTAATAGCAAGTGCCCATGCACAAGCCGCGAAACGACAAACTCGCATGAACAACGCATGTGCAGTGGTCAGAAGTGTTTGGATATAGAAAAAGATTTCACGAGGATTTTGACAATCGGTAGGAATATTAAAAAAAGAAACCATTACATCTAGCAGGACGAGATTGAACAGTTTGAAGGTAAAGCACAGAAACTGAGGAGTGGGTACGAAGATTTGCTTTGTGTGTTTCGGATAATCAATATGCTGTGACGGGGAGGAACTGTAGGTAACCAGCTAAATAGCGAAGCGTTAATTGCAGGTGAACAAAAATCTAAAGTACATTGGTAGTAAACACTGTTCTATAGCAAGACTATATGATCCGATGTGCAGTGAAATACGTAGGATACTAGGGTATATCAAGGGACAAATTCAATTATAGAAACTCTACAATACATAGGGTTAAAAAAGAATCAAGATAACGCAAAACATGAATACAATAAGAAAAGGAAGCAACATTTTTGTTATCGAAGGGCGTAGAACAGATTGGAGTTTTCCAGATGCACTGACGGTGCTGTGTGTCGGAAGAGTTTCTATATATATATATATATATATATATATATATATATATATATATATATATATATAATATTAGGGAATAAATCCAAACTTACAGGGAAAAATTAGATTTAGGATTAAATCCAATTTTATTGTATAAATATATCATATTATATTAAATTAGAGATAAAACCACTATCAGGCAAATCAAACAGTGAAAAACATAAGCCAATACATAAAATTAATTTAAAAATATAAAAGTTAAAAATTAAAAAGTTATCTAAATAATTTAAACTTATAAATTTCAAATATATATATACATTTATGTATTATTAGTGAATTGAAGAAATGGAGTTGAACGAAGATTGAACAGAAATCGTTTTATTGCATTCTACACGTGTTTCGAAAGCCACAATTTCCCAAATTCCGATTGAATAAGGAGACCATATTGTGTCTTTCTCTTCAGGAAGAAATAGGAAATCCGTTGGAAAAAACAAAAACCGAACAGAGGCGGAGCAAAACAAATAGAACAAGGCTCCTAAGAGACCATGGCCAAAACGATTTCTGTTCAATCTTCGTTCAACTCCATTTCTTCAATTCACTAATAATATTAAAATTCAATTATCCGCACCAACGCATGGTTGCAACACCATATGGTTGTACCTCCAACCGTGCTGTCTTCTGCTGTGATTTTTGGTACCAAGGTATCGGTTAAACTTTTGATTAATCTGCAACAAGATTATTCATCTTTCTATTTCACAAAATATACATTTATGTATGTATATTTTTACATTTATACATTATTTTATTAATTAATTAATTTATTTATTAATTCATTTTATTTTATTTTATTTGTTTATTTATTTATTTTTATTTTAAATAAATATCAAGAGTATTAAAAGTTTAATAAAACTTTTAATACTTTTGATATTTATTTGAAAAAAAAATGAAATAAAAAAAATAAAATAAAATAAAAAAAATAAATTAATTAATTAATAAATAAAAAAAATAATATATAAAAATAAAAATATACATACATAAATATATATATATTTGTATATATATATATTTAAAATTATAAGTTTAAATTATTTAAATAATTTTTAAATTTTTAACTTTTATATTTTTAAATTAATTTTATGTGTGGCTTATGTTTTTCACTTTTTGATTTGCCTAATAGTGGTTTTATCTCTTATTTAATATAATATATATATATATATATATATATATATATATATATATATATATAATACACTGATGGTGCTGTGTGTCGGAAGAGTTTATATATACCGGGCTTTGTGATTGTTTATTGTGCGAAAATACCTATAGCTCTACGAGGCTCCGACAGGGGATGGTGGCGTCATTTGAAGGCTAAAACAATGCGAAGCGCATTGTGACCAGCGATGTGTAGCAACATCTGATAGCCTGGTCGGTCACGATGATATATATATATATATATGAGATGTTTGTTTTTATACAGTTTGTCGCGCACATTGTAGACAGAGTACACAGTACGTTTATTCATACACTTACCATAAATCAGAAATTATAAATGTTTCGTGTTGGTTCGCTACATTTTGTGAATTATACTTAGAGATCGAAAAATAGAGGCAGCTCTAATACAATACAACTTTAGGATACAGGAAAACATCTGTACACTCACTTATAGTGTATTCAATGTAATTCAAATGTTTACCGAACCCAATATTTATCCTTCGTGAATATTTTCAAAATCACTATCAATAAACATATAGATTTACATCGATTCAAATATGCAGAAAGGAATGATAAGAAATGCAAACCCTGATGGATTCAAAGGCATATACAGAATGATAGTATGAAAATGAAACAACACGTTTTTCTCTTGACAAAGAAAAAAAATATTGAACGGATTACGGATTTCATTCAGGGGAACTTCTTTAGGGGAACTTGCACTTAAGCAATAGTTTCATCCAGAATGGCGCGGCACTGGTTGTTTGAGCACAGGAATGTATAGTTTCAAATATGGAATGTCTATGAATGTATGTGTGTATGTATATATATATATAAAACACGTGATCACGTGACCAACCAGGCCATCAGATGTTCCTACACATCACTGGTCACAATGCGTTTCGCATTGTTTTAGCCTTCAATGACGCCATCCCGCTGGCTAAGCGAGCAGGCCAACAGAAGAAAGAGTGAGAGAAAGTTGTGGCGAAAGAGTACAGCAGGGATCGCCACCCACCCTGCCGGAGTCTCGTGGAGCTTTAGGTGTTTTCGCTCAATAAATATTCACAACGACCGGTCTGGGAATCGAAACCGCGATCCTAAGACCGCGAGTCCGCTGCCCTAAACACTGGGCCATTGCGCTTACACACACACACACACACACACACACACGCACATATATGTATATTTATATATATATATATATATAGGCTTCATGTGTTTCTTGGAAGTGTAGTCTATTCTTAGCTACTACAGCGCCACTGTGAATTTCTTCTGCCTTCTTGCTCTGGTAAAGTATTTGAGAAACATTGTATTAATGTGTCCAGCTGGTTAACATTCTTCTTATTTATTTGTGCAGCTAAAGATGATACTGCATTTAAATTGATGTAATGATTGCATTGTTCAATTAAATGGAGCCGCTTGATATGTTGTTGCTTGTTTTGATATTATATACACACACACACATATATATTATATGTATATAT
>NC_043008.1:45668993-45671493 GCF_006345805.1 Octopus sinensis
ACCTCCAACAGATACAGGATGGCCACCACAGACACCAACACCAACACACACACCACAAAAATATTTCTACTGAATGTAGGAGGGCTGCTGCGCGGAAACTGTAAAAGAAAAATCTCATTCCTGAGAGACCTTGTGACATGCAATCAAGCTATATGCATGGCACTCACAGAAACGCATCTTGAACCCGACATAGGTGATACAGAAATACACATGCCGCAATATGCGTCATACGCACAGATAGAAAAGGGAGGAGCCATGGTGGAGTTGCAATGTACATCCGAGATGACCTCACACCCAGGTCCTGCTGTCATATTCAAACTCAGTATGTGAAACACAAATTGTACACATAAGACAACTGAATATCGTCATATGCACTACACATCGCCAACCAGATGCCCCAAAACACTCAGGCATGTTTGAAGACTGCCTAACAAAAATAGGAGAAGTCCTCACCAACCTTGAACAACACAACAGTGTATTCTTCATGGGTGCCTTTAACCTACCCAATGTAGAATGGCCTGGGGGGCAGATGCTCCCAGGGATGACACACCATCAGCAGGCACAGGTGGAGTCCCTGCTCCATCTCACAAATGCCTTTTTCATGGAGAAAATAGTTCTGCAACCAACAAGGGCAGATAATATACTGGATCTATGCTTCACAAACAATATGGATATTATCCATAATGTTAATGTGATACCGACAATGATCTCGGATCACAACATAATAGAGCTGTCAATGTATGGAACAAAAGCCCCCGTAGACACACAGCCTATACGAAGCATCCACCATCTCTCCAACTTAAACTTTCATAAAGCCAACTGGACGTTGATTGAGAAAGAGATCCTCAAACAGGATTGGCCTGAATGTCTCTCCACACCGGACATAAACATGAAACACAAACGCTTCATGTCCATAATACAAGCCATATGTGACAAATATGTACCAGTGTGCAGGGCCAGCACACACAAGAACAAAAACAGGATCCCTAGAGAAAGGAGGATTCTTATGAGACGACGGACAAGGATTGCGAACCGCCTGAGCAAGCACACCAAAAGTGGTGAGAAGTCTCGGCTCGAAAGAATGCTAATGGAAACTGAGAAAAGTCTACATCAGTCCCATGAAAAGGAGAGAGCAGATAAAGAAGCTTGGGTAATATAAAATATAAAATCAAACCCTAAAGCTTTCTTTAAGTTTGCCAAATAGACAGCCACAGTGCACCAGAGAATAGGACTTCTCCTTCAAAAAGATGGCTCTCTCACAGGAAATCCCACGAGGATAAGTGAAATACTGAACGAACAGTTCCAAAGTGTGTTCACTACACCTCTAGGACACAGGCAAGTAAACAACCCAGAAGAATTCTTTGCCACTTTACCTGCGGCCAAAGAGGCAAAAATTGAGTACATCAACATCCAAGATGATGATATCACCATAGCCATAGATGAGATTGACACAAACTCAGCTGCTGGACCTGATGGATTCCCAGCGATCCTTCTCAAAACGTGCAAACGAGCCCTTGCAAAACCGCTACAGCTTCTTTTTCAGAGCTTTCTTGCAAGTGGTAAGCTCCCAGTCAAATTGAAAGAGGGGGTAATATGCCCTATCCACAAGGGAGGTAGCAGATCAGATGCTAAAAATTATAGGCCTATCTCTCTGACCTCACACATCAGCAAAGTCACGAAACGAATAGTCCGTAAGAAACTAATCATGTTCCTTGAAGAAAATGACTTGCTGTCTGACACCCAGCATGGATTTCGACCAGGTAGAGGCTGCCTATCACAGCTCCTGCAACACTATGACTAGGTGTTGAAACATCTACTAAATGGCTCAAATGTGGATGTAATATATCTCGACTTTGCAAAAGCCTTTGATAAAGTCGACCATGGTATGATCTGTCACAAACTGCGTGGTCTCGGCATAGGCGGAAAACTTGGAGAGTGGGTGCACAACTTCCTAAAAGACAGAAAACAGGCAGTTGGGAGCAATGGAGCTACCTCCAAGGAAACGCAAATAACAAGCGGTGTCCCACAGGGCACTGTCTAAGGGCCACTGATGTTCATAGTGGCCCTTTCAGACATGTCTTCATTTGCTACGATGACCACCCTTGCTAGCTATGCAGATGACACAAAAGTCTCCCACGCAATACAAAACCCTGAAAATATTGTGCATCTGCAACATGAGCTGGACACAATATACAGGTGGGCTGAGGACAACAACATGCAGTTTAATGCAGGTAAGTTCCAGGCCCTGCGCTACTGGCACACAAAGGTAAATGACGTGAAGACTGGATACACTGGCCCAGGAAGAATTGCAATCCCTGAGTCAAAATCAGTGCGCGACCTGGGCATTGACATGAGCAATGATGCATCTTTCCAAGTGCATATTGCTAATCTGGTGATAAAATGCAGACGGCTAGCTGGATGGATTCTCCGACCTTTCAGAACAAGAGAGAGGGAGACACTGATGGTCCTATGGAAAACATTCGTCCTCAGCTGCTTGGAC
>NC_043008.1:45676493-45721493 GCF_006345805.1 Octopus sinensis
GCCATACTCAGATAAGCTTATATTTCTATATATGTTCATGTATTATGATTAAATAATCTCTATTTCTCTTGTTCAAGTTCAATCAGAAAAGTGTCCGTTGCATAATAGATCACATCTTTGTAGAAAATATTTTACACTATGGCCACAGACATTTCTAAATCATACTTAATGTCAAAACATCATATTTTTACGCTTTGTGTGTGTGTGTGTGTGTGTCTGTGTGTGTGTGTGTATGCTTCGTTAATTATTGCAATTTTCATTATTGTCTCCGGAAATGTTAAGTTCCAACTGCATTTTTATGAGCATCTTAATTCTTGTACAAGAAGCATGACATCTAGCATTTGTAGCGAATATCGATATGCATCCTTATACTCTTAATTTTTTACCATTTTATTCGTTCCATCGACAGGCCATTAGACACTGATTATGATGGGGGACCAGGATGAACACACTCGCACGCGCGACATTTTAGAAGGTTAATGTTTTGGTGACAAGATTGTTAGCTTCATATTTTCCAGTTCCCTTCCTGATATACAATTGATTATTATTGTATAACATACACTATACTTATACAATAGTATTCCTTGGATGGGACCAAATCACTGCACTCATGAGCGTAGCACTCAAGGAGAAGATCGAGGGATACAATAGGGGAGAGTACCCAAAAGTGGAAAAGCGCAGGAAAGTATACTTCCAGAAGGAGGGGAAAAGACATATGACAAGGCCTACAAGCATTTTAAGACATTCCTGGGGTCATCTTTTGTATTCACTATTAAAATCGTCGTGTTTTGTAGGAAACGGGTGACTTGGGATGGCCCTGTTACAGATTCTTCCGTTTGTCAGAAATATCGTTTCGATTTAGCAGCCTTTTGGCGGTATTTACTTCCTCATCTTGCTTCTTATCTTACAGTAGTCAAAAGATAATGTTAAATCTTGTCTCAAAACATGAAAACCAGAAAACCGCATACTCAATAACAAAACAAGCAAAGAAATTGAGTTCCATAAAGAAAAAATATCAGAATTAGATAGATTGGAAACAAGCTGGGGGTAAAAACTAAGCGGATGAAAACCCTTCTTATAACTGCTGCTGCCTTAGATATTCTTGCTGATACATGGCAAGAAAAACCTCTCGGTGGGATATCCTAAGGTGAGTTAATAATTCTGGTGTTAACAAACTCCTTGCCCATCAATGGTTAGTGTCTCCTGGCTTAGTAAGAGACAAAAGGGTTTATCATAGCAGGCGATTATCAATGCCTATATACAAGAAGTTATGACTGCCTTAATCGACATAAATGCATCTGTCACGGCCTACCGAAACTGAGCAAATATAAAAAAACCTTGAAATAGAAAATGCCTACCTACAAGTAGATACCAGGAAGACATCTGAAAGAACGGCAGTGACCAGCATGTTGTGTATGTAAATAACAAAATAAAACTAGCGATCATGGTGTCTCCATGTGCAGCATTCTTGCACCTGCAACCTATTTCAACAGGCATGGTAGAGAAGCAGAATATATTCACTGGATAAGTTGCAAAGACCTGGACCCGCCCCGTGATAAACATTGGTGGGAACGTAAACTACCAGCAGTGCCTGAAAATGATCGCATCTCACTGCTTTGGAACTTTACTCCTCAAACTGACAGAAAAATAGATGCTAATAGGCCAGACACTATATTGACAGATTCAGACAAAAACCATGCTCCCTCATCGATACGACTCTCCTAATCGACATAAATGTATGTCAAGACCTACCAAAAACTGAGCAAGCATAAAAACCTTGAAATAGAAATTGGAAAGCTGGGAGTAAATAATGATAAAAAAACAAACAATATTATAGGTACAGGTCCACAAAGTTTACGTGAGTGGTAATATTTACATTGATACATGCCTCTGCTATAGCTTGATTGTCGAGCGCTAGTAAATGCAGGAAAATTTCACTCCTATGAATTAACTTTAAATCAAAGTCTCAAACATGCAAATACATACAAATTTAGCTCTTCCTCGACCGATTCTACAAATATATGTCTCTCTAAAAAGCTAATTATTGCTAAACATTTCTGGAGCATAATACTTGAGGAACAACTGTCGGTTATATCGATCTTGTAGTAGTAATATATTTTATCGAACCTAGAGAGATGAAATGCAAATGAGACTACGGTAACATTCTCAGCTTAGAACTGAAAGAGCTGTCACTTTATCCTGAAAGTTATAGTGGCCACCTCTTTACTGATTCTATTATTCAGCACAGTTTTATTGGCATTTATAGAATAATAAATGGAAGTTCTTACATTTGGTACTTTTTGGCGGATATAAAACCAGTGTACTAAATTTCCCATCATATAATCTAAAAACGGAGAAAAATTATACTGTTGCGAATAAACGGTTCTTTGAAGATTAATACGTCATATTTTCGTTCACATTCAATGCAACTAGTTATTCGGCAAAAGCTGCATTATAAAACCTGTATTCGCTTATCCTATAAATTTGTGTGTGTGTGTTTGTGTGTATTCTTTTATTATTTTATTTGTTTCAGTCATGCTGGATTACCGCAGTGGTTTTGCACTTGTTCGTATGGTTCTTCTGAGGCTGATTTCTTCAGGATAATGAAGTTTCCCATCACCATGCCTGTATGTTCTTTTTCCCTGGTTTTTGTCATATTTGGTATATGAAGGATTTTGACACTGCTGCCTTCACCAGTACCTCATGCGGAGCCGTTGATTTATCCATTGTCACATAGAGAATGTCTTGTTCATTTTTGAAGACATCTATGTCCACATATTGTAGGTTTCTTAATTTCTCTGGCAGGCAGTATAGAGCTTAGGGCCTTAGAACTCTAAACTATTACGTTTAGACGGCGTGGACGGTATCTAAGCTATTGTAGTACCTAGTCCTGAATTCAGACTGAATGGAGGTACCTTCGGTACAATACATCGGTGTACAGTTCGGATCGGGCATTTGTATAACTCTCAATGCTGAAATTAGGTACTATCCCTTTCAGAATTTTTCATGTGCAGATTGTTACATATTTGTGGCGCCCTCGCTCCAGGAAGCAAAGTCGTAGCTTTTTCAGCCTGTCCCTGTTGTTCATCAGCTGCACTGTTACAATCTGTTTTGTGTAGTTGACGACGGACTGCTTCAAGCTCCGTTGTTAGTTTAGAACTCTTTGGTTTCCATAGTTGAGAGCAGTAGCCTAGGGGGCTAAGAACAAGGGTCTTCCACACGCCACACATAACGTCTTGGTCTTTTTTCCTGACGTACATTTGTATCCATCTTGCCGGTTGTCTGCACCTCGCTACCACCTTTGCAACGTGCATATAAAATGATGCATCATTGCACATACTGATGCCTGAGTCTCCTTTTATTGCTTGTTGAGATGGGGTTGCAGTGCATTCGGTTCTTGTATACGCACGCTGCGCTGCCTTTGTAGGCTGATAGCGCAGTGTTTGAAATTTCGCAACATTAAATTGCATGTTATTTACGTCAGCCCACTTGTTTATTGCATTCAGGTCCTCCTGTAAGTTTTCGACATCATCTGGATTCTTTATTGCCTGTGATAATTTTGTATCATCGGCTTAGCCAGTGATAGTGGCTGTCTGAGCGACCATGGCCATGTCTAAGAGGGCTATTATAAACAGTAACAGCCCTATGATAGTTCCCTATGGGATGCCACTTAGAATTTCAGTTTCCTCGAAGAAGTCACTTTTGGCAGCAGCTGCCTGGCTTTTGTTTTTAAGAATGTCAGTCATCCACTCTTCTAGTTTACCAGCTAAGCCAAGGTATTGCAGAATATCGCATGTCATGATCTACCGTAACGAAAACTTTTGCGAAGTCAAGATGTATCTTATTGACATGTGAATAGTAAAGCAGCTGTTTCAAAACTCACTTGTAGTGCACTAAGAGCTGTGTGAGACTGCTTCTTCCTAAACGGAAGCCATGCTGTGTGTTTTTCAGTCAGTCATTTTCTTCTAGCAAAATTATGAATTTCTTTCTGATGATTCATATGCCAAGTCAGAGAGATAGGCCACTAGTTTTTAACCTGTACGCTGCTCCTACCTAATGCCTTCTTTTAGCTTTTTAGGATGCTTACCACTTGCAAGGAAACGTAGCTTAAATCATTTTTGGATCTGTGGTCATTAAGCCATTCTCTTGGAATAGAGATTTTAATTTATATTGTTCTGTGATTGTTTCCTTCGCAATTTCATAGAAAGTTTTAGGGTTTGTTCATTCTCTTTCTCTCTCTCATTTTCGTGAGAGAGTTTAACTTTGTTTTCAATTTCGAAGCGCGTCGGTCTTAAAAAAAGACGTCCTCCTCTCATTCATCTCCTGCAGTTGCCTACTCAACCGGTTTTAAACCTTTGATCGGTGACCCTTAGGGATTTTCTTTTCTCTGGTGAGGATGTGGCTTTCAGGCCATTTAATATTTGGGAGGTTGAAGTCATCCAGGAGAAGTATAGTAATCTGTTGTTCCAGGCTTGTCAATGCCTCTTCTCTGTGTCTGAGACTATTCTCATGTTTACCATCATATTTCGAGATATTTGGTGGACGATATGTTGCGCATACAACTTCACCTATTTGCTTTATATGTATCATTAAGTTTTCACAAACTGAGTGAAATTCCACTCGTATGTGCAAAGCAACTCCTCTGTGACTTCTTGCTCTTCCAATTGTACGAAATGCAACAGACCCTGGTTTGTGTATTTCCAGATCTTTTATATTGGAAGTTAGAAACGTTTCTATTAGTACCATGCATATGGCTTGATTTCATGCAGCAAGCTCTGTCAGAGAATTACACCTCTGTTACTGTCTTGTAATAGACCTCAGGTGTTTAATAGGAATATAGTTGCGATATCTGGGTAGGCGTTACTGTTGTTAGTGGTGGTCATCCTAGGTCCATTACCTGAGACGGTCTTGTGCATGGAAATGTACCACTTTGATGTGGCTATTTTGCATCCTTGGGCTACGTTAAAAAAAGCCTGTGGCTCGATAGTTGCAGTTAGTACAGCCTCTGCATATTACTTATCAAGGGGTGTAAAGCATGTGTTGATTTCTTATTCTTATTCTTGTTGGTGTACCATTAACCTGCATGTCCATGGTTGGCGATTTCCTTCTATGTTTTTACTGGTTTTGTTTTGGTCAACAAGCTCAGTATAATAAATTTCCGTAAAACTGGAAATGTGTTTCGTATCTATCTTGGAGATAACATTACTATACTTCATGTGGATCTTTGCAGAGAAGGAATCAAATTCGTAATTAGGAATTAGTTGTAAAACATGGCCTTAACCTCTCGTGATGTACATTTGCAAAACAAACCTTCCATGAACGTGTATGCAACGTGTAGACAAATGTGACATTTATTAGCTCCTTGACTCCAAATGAAGTCATTGCATAACAGTTGTAAGTCATAATGTGATGAAGAAAATGTTTTGATTCAACTGTGTTTCCTTCCAGAAGTGATAACACCGGCTCTAGAGGAACTGGTAGATCTTCCATCTCTATTTTTCTTTTATTGCAGGTTCATCTTTGAATTTGAGGGCATCGCAATATTCGAACTGAACGGTTATTGATCCAATAGATATATTGGGATGCGTTGAACAATCCCTGTCACAGTTGTATTGAAAAGCTATCTTGGACAGTCTCGGAAAAGAAGCTGCACTGCTTTTGGCAAGATTCCGATTATAACTAACTTGCCTGGCACGTCTTTGATTTGGTGTTTTTCAAATCTTGCTCTTCCATGATTTGCAGCATCCCCCTCTCTTCTTAAGAAGAGTCTGACTTTCATCTCCTGCACCTTGAGATCATCTCTTCTTCCTAGCTGCGCCTGCTTAACTTCTTGGAGACTGTCATATTCTGCAGCCCTTGACCTTCTCTTCCCTGCTGCATCTGCTTCTCCCCTTCCTTGTGCCTCCTTTCATGTCTCTGCTGCTCTTCTCTCTCTCTTGTCTTAGTGCATTTCAAAAGCATTTTCCGTAAGAGTAAGAAATAAAATGAAATTCCTCAGTTCACACCATGGGACTTCAGAAATTCACTTATGACTCTGAATCAGGGGCCGAAAGTAGGATATGGCTAAAATCAGACGCGGCTGAATGTCCGATCTGGCTGTTTCATATGGTGTGAAAGTCCAATTCTTTACAGGAAGTCCGATTTGGGCCAAAATTTCGACTTCTTCAGTATTTCGTTATGGGCAGAAATTCAGAAACTCCACGGAACCTCGAAATCTCATGAACATAAAACTTCTCACTCTAACTTGGATCTAGTATTAAATGAACTAAATTGAAAATATTTCATGAACTCACAAAGTTTACGTATGAAATTCGAAGTTTCGGCCAGTTTTCTGACAGAGAGAATGTCTTCACACATTCATAAGATTTCCTGTAAAGAAGTAAGTTGTGTTCTTATAGATATGTGTAACTTTTTTATAGAGATGACTCTGGTGTGTTAACAGTAAATGAATGAATGCGTAAAGATGTTAGTTGTACTTTGTATATGTAGAAGAGACTTGATAGAAGTGTTTCTAGATAGCATGAAGATAACGACATTGAGTTTGGTGTATTCTGCCAGCGTCCGTGGAAGAAGAATGTCCTTGTGTGAGAGAGGCCAGCATAAACTGTGACAGATCAAAACAACATGCCAGTTGTCCTTTGAAAGTGAAGCTAGGAATTCAAGGAACTCCTTTTAATCATGGTGGCAGGCACATTATGTAAGAGGCAATCGGACGTAATAGGGAACGCCTGTCCGAGAGAGCTAGTTAATTCAGCCAATCACAGACTGAGTAAAGCTGTTAACCGACAGTGTCGCCTGGGCCTACCTTGAAGTCCAAAAATGTATGTTTTAACTAAACCTAATACTGACATGCTAGAAATACATAACTCAGCTAAAGAAGAGACATACCGAAGAAGGGAGAGAAATTTATATGGAAGTATTTTTTGATGTCCCAACACCTAATGTAATGACGTGCAGTAGAAACATGAGAATAAGGAAGCAGACCGAAAATCTTGAGTTGAGGCGAAAAAGATACCATTAAATAATAAGAATAAATAAAATGTCTTTATTCCCTCAGAAGTCAAAATCTCAAGAAGGGATATGTTGTGACGAGAGTACAGCATCTTCTGAGGAGAATAGACGAGACCACTACATATAAACAGTAGCGGTCTGACGTAGTTTGGTCCTCGAAGTCTAGGTACAGTTGACAGTTCGAGTTAGAATGTTGGAATTCTTGATCGCTGGTTCGTTACGTGTTACTGCCACTTTTTCTATTTTGTAATTATAACACTGTTACAGCGTATTCTTTATATATCGCCAACGATATCAACCGTACTATGATGTTGCAGGCGTAAGGGTACACCAACCAACAACCAACCCATCCACTACAGATGACGTATATCTTTTTTACCTCCGCCTAGTTACCTACACATACCCCCTCTCATTACCCAGCCTTGTGAGTCTGGCATCTGTTTTATTTTTTTCTGTTATTTTTACATTTGCTCCTTATAATGTCTTTGGATAGGAATACCCCTCATTCGTCTTTGCGCTCTCTCCCTCTAATTTCCCTGGACAGAAGTACCCCTCGCTTTACTGTATAGTATATATCAAGTACAAAGCTCTTATCAACACATCTTTCTCAGCCCAGTGCATATTTCTTCTCTCAGTATTTGTACAGCTTTTGAACTGCCGGCAGTCATTTTCCCTTTCTACCGAGTACTATCTAACCATTCTTTTCACTCACCATGGAGTACTATCTAATTATTCTCTCTAATAGTGGATTTACCCGAGGAAGACCCGATCTAACTGGATTTAATTGGACCTCTCCCTGCTCTTGGACATAATGAACTGCAGCAAATATCATTGATGAGGAACTTTCTTCCATTCTCTAATCTATATCTCCCTGGTGACAGTTTACCTAACTTATGGAGCCTATCCTAATGGCTGGGATATCCCAGAAACAGCTGTCGAAGACTCATTATTTTTAACCTATACATATTCATATATATATATATATATGTGTGTGTGTGTATGTGTGTGTGTGTGTGTGTGTGTGTGTGTGTGTGTGTGAGTGAGTGAGTGAGTGAGTGAGTGAGTGTGTGTGCATTGTGACGTTACCGTGTAATTGAAATACAAATATCTCTTCATAGTGGAATAATCCAACTGAAATATATTTAACTATGGCATCCGTATTATGAAATGGAGAATGTAGTATTTTGTTCTCCAGTGATATATTATTTATATGTTATTTTGAATGTCAAAACTAATAAGAAAATGTTCAACGAGAAAGAAATGGAATCGGTGCGTTTAACTAAATGCTTCATTAGTTCCTTTACATTTGTCCGAAAAGAAAGAGACTCAATCTATGGAATAACAATATTATTAAATGAAAAACAAAAGGTGGGGGTGAAAGCGATATGTATAGAAATCGATTTATTTCAAGCTGGATAAATCTCTGCTCAATAACTTAATCACTACACACACACACATGCGCGCACACACACACACACATTCATGCACTGATGTATACACAATTCCGCTTAGTCATCGTTAAAATTTGAGATGGATTGAAGATCGAAAATGGAAGAGAATTAAACAATAGAGACCAAGTTCATTTAAGTGCAATTAAAATGCACAAATGAAATCACTGTTATAAATGACGTTGATTATTGGTAATTCAGAAAAATTGGTCGGAGTAGATCTTTAGTTTCGTGGTGGTGGCCATGATGATTGCTATGATGCTAGTACGTCCATACCACTTACACCGAGAATGACGGAGAAAATGCATTCCTGTATATAATCATGTATAGTTACGTACTGAGTTCAAATCTCGATAAGTAAAAAAACTATTTTGTCAGGCCTGTTTAAGATAAGGATGCATGAAGCAATCAACTGTAAGGAACACACACCGTTGTAGTAGCGACAGAGAAAGAAGAGAGTAAGGTTATGAGTTAGTGAATGTTACGAGTATCAAAATGGCATCATGCCAGTCAGATGAGTGGCCTTTCTCTACATACTATCTAGGATGTCTGTGAGGCAGATAGAATCATACATATAGGAGCAAGATTCTGTTTTGGGCAACACTCGAAATAATGACGAGACTGGTCCTTAAGTTATACTAAATCTTAACTTTTAAAGCAAAGATGAGGACTGTAGCTGTTGCTTATGTTTGAAAAGTAGATAGTACAATAATTTCTTGAATTGTTGACAGTTCATGGAGTATTGTTATTGAAAGATAATGAAAGAAACAAAACTGGACCCATTGGAGAGTGTTTGAAGAATTCCGTGAGTGGAATCAATGCTAAAATGATGAGTGGATGACGCCAGTTTGGGAAATGTCAAGAAGGAATAAAATATCATATTGTATGCCTAAAATGGGGGTTTATTGGACTTATTGGCAAGTAGGTCCTCATTCTATAACGGAAAAAAAGCGTAGACAAAAGACTCCCGTTAATTCCTATAACAGATCCAGTCAAAAGCTTTACAGGTGTCTAGGACAAAAGCGTTGCTTTCAAAGAATTTCTCTTGAGTGAAAGACATAAGAGATTAGATCACGAATACGTCTGTATTTAGGAAAGTACAGCACACTAATGGTCATTATTGGGTGGGGGTGGGGGGCGAGCGCGCGTGAGAGAGAGAGAGAGAAAGATTGAGAAAGAATTGTTCTCGTCAGCTATTATTCCTTTCCTTTCGAAATATTGGGAGTGCAGTAATATGGCTATTGTCAGGGCCAGAGATATTTGGGAGAAATTGGGCATATTCTAATGTGTTCCCATTGATTAGAAGAGAGTGTGATATTGACGAAGCTAAGGAGCATTAAAGTAATGTCTCGTATGCAGTATTATGAGAGCAGTAAGTAAGATATTAAGATGGCAGCATTGCTGGTTTGAATCAGCCTTGGTAAATTTCTCGTTGTATTGTGTGTATAGTTGGGGAAGGCCTGGTTGGTTTGAATCTGATAGTGTGAACATATGCTGCCATGAGTTGGATGCAAAATGGGCTTCTCTGTGGGGATACTGATTAAAGGGAGCAGAGGAATCAGCCATCATTTGAGAATTTCGATAGGATGAGGGCTGTGCGACGTATAATGGCATTTTCCGTAGTTCAAAAAGAGGCGTCACCATAGCTGCATTGCTGGGTAAAGCTTTAGGGAATTAATTGGTTTCATAGCTGCTATGCGGCCAAGAGTGTATCCATTTGGGGCTTTGAACTGTAAAATTTTGTTGTATGAGATGTGGACAAATATGCATAGATAGACGTTTAAAGTCAGACGATTTACTGTTTCTTATGGGTCACGGCCAAATTAACCATGTTTTCAAAAATAGATCATTATTTCCAACCTACGGAGGAGTCTCAAATGGAGTCGCTGAACATACAAAAAACAGGAACACTTCCGCATATTACATACTATCGCCAAAAGCAGTGAAGGTTACATTGAATAAACATGAACTTATACGGAAAATTGTGAGAGTGTCCCGGTTGTAATACTTTTGAACATAGAACAATGCTTGTGTGGGGAGACCTAAGTCTGAAAGACAATGGTGTGTTGGCAAATTTATTAGATCAATGACCAAAATGTTTTATGGCGTTAGTATCAACTCCCGCAACTCCGAGTTCAAATCTCGGCGAGGTCAACTTCTTTGGCTCAAATCGATTCGGCCTCGACAACAAAAAGAGTCAACGAAAGCGGCGGGTTGCTGGAATACTTCCAGTTTTGAAGAAAATATTTTGCGCCATGAGTGTTGCCTCTTTTCCATGTATGTTTTTCACTGGTAGGAATTCTTCAGTCACACTTTCATCTGGTCTTTGGATAGTAAACCTAACACACCATTGCGTTTAACACTCTCCTCAAGCCCTTGGTTAACTTCAGCGGATTTCTCTCGCTGGCAAACATTTGGTCCCGCTCCCCTATTTGGTGATAACACTCCTTTTTCTCAGTCAAATCCAGAGACCATGAAAAACTTTGTGATGCATAAGAACAGTTTTCTTTTTCGGATTGAATCTTAAAATAAAAATACAACAAATAATGTTACGTCTAAAATTACATCTTGTTCTTGACGCCCAAATTATCCTGCGTTTAAAAATATTTTCCATGAATACTTTCTACACCAACAATTTCTGTCTCGAAGACCTGTATTGATTCCAGAGTTAGATTCATTAAACCATTCATACGGATTCAGCAGCGTGAAATTTTGCTGCATTGATGATATTTATGATCGAAATATATTAGTATTTTCACACTTGTGTATGTTTGATCGTTGCACATCTTGATGAAAATAATTAATATTGGAGATTAAAGAACACTCCTACAGATGCACACAATGTCTCAGTAACAACAACAATTAGGCAACATATACGCATACATACTCACTCACACACACACAGAGGCAGCAGAGCACGGTTGAATAAATTCATTGAATATTATGACAATGGACACTCTTAATAATAAACAAAATGATAACAAAGAATAATAAACACATATAGAATTTATCGACTGACTGAAATAACTGAAAATGAACAATACACTCAAACTACAAATTGTAGGAAAGGAAAACATTTAAATCTGCCATTTCTTGTCTTCACATCTCTTTAATGCAAACGAGAGCAAAAACAACGTATTGTGTTGAGATGCGCCATGAAAACTACAACTGTAAGGTATACACACACACATCAAAATGTGACCGCGTGTGTACCGTTGGCGATTTTATTTCTTCCATCTTCCCTTCCTTGGACCTTTCCTTTTTCTATGATTCTGACGAAGAGTTCCGCTCGAAACGTTAAATCTTCCCTCTTTCTTTCCTTTCGGGATCATCCAATAACACTATACTTGTTCCACGTTCTCGCGTTGTTGTGTTTTCTCTTTGTGTTTTCATGTTTCGATTAACGATATATATATTATATATATATATTGGATTGCCCATATTCTGTCCCCTACGATAGTTTCAATCTGTCAAACATACTGGACTAAATTCAAGGGCAGATAAAGCGAATAGTTACTATGTTTCTTAAAGAAAATTAATTATGATTATTATGAATCAATAATTCAGATTTTGTCTTGATTTTACGCGTAGTTTTCATGTAGTCTAAATTAAGCCATCGTGGTTAAATGAATATATATGTGCATATATAATAATTATTTGAGGGAATATAATTCCTAACTTACAGTGAAAAATTCAATTTAGAAATACTAAATCAAATGTCACAAAATATATGTATATATAAATTAGAAAAAAAAACACCTTTTAACAATTGAAAATGAACAATTAAATTGCACCATCTAGAAAATTACATAAAGCAAAATAACAATAATATACCGATGAATAAGTAAATTGCAAAATAATAATAAAAACGTACATGTTAAATATCTTAATATAAACTGAAGTAAAGTGGTAGATGTTTCACTGAATTGAATAGCTGTCAATTTTAGGTTGAAAGTTCTCGAAGATTTTCCAGTTACAAAAATAGTTTCTTTAACTCTCTAATCTATTAAAGATGTGATGAACGACTCTTGATAATTGACATGTAAAATCTTATAGACAGAGGTTTCCGTTTGGTAACAATATTGTCAAATATTCTATTGGTGGTTTCAGCATCAAAAGTACATATGCTACATCCATCCCATACGTAACCATCGGTTTACCTCACTGATTCTGAAAGGATTTAAGGTAAGGTTGCACGAAACAAGATTTGAATACAAAAACTGAAGGTCCTTAAATAAATAAAACAATTCATTTAACCCAGAGCAATAAGGAATCGGTCAAGGGGTGTTTAAAATGTCGAATTTCAGGATTAGCGGATACCTCACAATTGGAGAGTATACACTTGACATCGGAGTCAGGAGTTGACAGCTTTTTATTTCATAGTTTCAGGAAAGCCGAAAAGCATAGTTAACCTGACCGAATTATTCGAACATACATCATAAACGACGGTAGCTGCAAGACAGTGTGGCCGCCACTGTAATGATCGGCCAATCCACCGCCCAACTACATTTGTAATATATTGCACATAAAGTTAATTGCTTTTATAATTGTTCTTCAATTATTTTAGGAAAGAGAATAATAATTGAGGCAAGCATTGTTTTACTGATTGTTCTATTGATTATTTCTTATAATAGTTTATTGTAACGGCAAATGATACTAATTCTACAAAATGCACAATGAAAATTTTGTTTTAATTTATGAAAATTTATATCAACATCCTTAATAGAGACAATAGCAGTGTATGGATATTCTCATACTTCCAAATACTGGGAACAAAATTCATTTATCTTTACATTACTATCATTCATATATATATATATATATATATATATATATATGGTTGTCTACTCTGTATGCAGAGTTTGACCACCTCCTGTACCTACACGATAGAACCATCAAGACGTCTGATGTGGCTTTTTAAACCAGACAATGATCTGAAAAGACACCCACATAGATTGCGCCTCTGATTTGGCTGACCAATACCTGCATAAAAGTTCTATTCTTTGTAGAACTTAAAATGTTTTTTGAGTCCTCCGTTGGATTTGCAAGCCTTCTGGCATACATTGCATTTAAAGGTGTGCACAGGCATATAGGCAGAATAGTTGGTGGAGGTTCGTTTTCCATGCGTTCGCAGATGAGATTTGAACCCAGCAAAAGACAGGCATGGTCTGTCACAGACTGTGCACACAAAAAGGTCATTGTCATTCACCTTCCCGCTCATTTCGCCCGGCGTGCTAACGATTTTTCCGGATCACCGTTTTAATAATTATAATGATCGTAATAATAATAATAAAGCAAGGGTGGTGGATCATACCTTAAGTTTATCGTCACATAATAGATTGGTTTTGAACCTGTAACCTGAAATGATTTTATCATCCACCGGACCATTTAACAAGTAATTAACATATTTATTTCTTTATTGCCCACGGGAGCTAAACATAGACGGGGCAAACTGGAGAGAAAAAGAAATTAAGTCGATTATATCAACTCCAGTGTGTAACTGGTACTTATTTAATTGACCCCAAAAGGTAAAGTCGACCTTGGCGGAATTTGAATGTAACGGCAGAAAAAACACCGTAGACAGTTCATCCGGCGGTGCTAACGATTCTGCCAGCTCGCCGTCTTAATAATAATTATAATGATCGTAATAATAACAACTAGATGGACCCGCAAAAAATTCACGGAAATCATTAAAAATGTAACTATCTGTAAGCAGTGTACTGGTTCCAAGAGAAATGTTTGTATATTATGACCGTCTGTCTTTACGTTCTCAGTTCAAATTCTGCCGAAGTCGACTTTACCTTTCGTCCTTTGCGGTCGATATATTAAGTACCAGTTGCGTAATGCGGTCGATCTAATCAACTGGCACCTCCCTCCCCACAGAAATTTCAAGCCTAGAAAAGTATATTGCGACAGTTACAGATTCTAGAAAGTAATGTAACACTAATGACTATATAATCCACCCAAAATATCTGTTCCACAAACGTCAACGGAATTACTATTTAACCTTAAAAAGACATCGTACATATTCAAAGGAGCTTCTTTTTTTAGTGATACGGAACGTTCATCTGGCATTCTTTTATTCTTTTACTTGTTTCAGTCATTTGACGGTGGCCATGCTAGAGCACCGTCCTTTAGTCGAAGAAATGGACCCCTGGACTTATTCCCTGTAAGTCTTGTGCTTATTCTACCTGTCTCTTCTGCTGAACAACTAAATTACGGAGACGCAAACGTACCAACATCGGTGTGAAGCAATGGTGGAGGCGGGACAAACACACATTGTCCTGAGAGAGACAAGCACACCCACAAATACAGCCGCAAACACATACGTAGCCAAAACACACACACACACACACACACACACACACACAAACACACAGACACCTACCACAAGCACACACGCACCTACAAACACCCACGCATCTACAATCACACACACCCTCCCTCCACAATCGCCTAATATAAAAAAAGAGAAACACCTTCACGGCGATAAACAAAAATAATAAACTCTTAAGAGACCAAATTGGTTTAATGAAATCGGCGAAAAAATATATCGCAACAGATTTAAATAGTATAATTCTTGTAAATGTCGAGTTTTATACCATTGACGATGCAGACTATTTCGAACTAAAAAAAATCTTTTGCGGAGGACGTCGGCCTGTTACAGATGAACTTTTCGAGCCATCTGTATAGGCAATTCGTGAAAAAAATGACCTCGCAAACCACAACACTCACAGACAGCAAAGAGGAGGGTGACACTACACCCTCTCTCCCGTTAAAACAGTAAGTTTTAAACATGCGACTTATTTTTCACATTCTCGTTTAAACTCGGTTGGTTAAATATTCGCGTCCTGGGGTCGTATTGGAAGCAAGGCTAACTCCTTAACGACCTTGGGACGCATGGTTTGGACGTAGTTGTAATTACCGAATCCATACTGAGTGGGCTGCAGGCTTTTTCACACCTAAACGGCTACTTCGAACACGTTAGTATTGCTAGGTGACTTCAACACAATTTGCGAAACAAATTTTTACAGTAAAACTTTCCTACACGCGATTGTGCAATGCCTCAAGGTGACCTAGCTTTGGGCTTATGTCGAACACCTTCTGTCGCATTCGAGAAGAGTACAACTGTCGAGCGAATCTGTAATTAAGATCGTTCCGCCGACCTCCCTGGATAGGGAGGAGCGAACCTGTTTTCTCTCTGTAGCTGCTATGGCGAAAGAGGCAGTATGGAAGACGAGAGTGGAAGGAATTGCAACAGGCATGTTCATCTCCAGTCTCGAGCTAATCGACTTTTTCGTTTTCCACATGAAACGGAAAATAAGGCTGGAGAAGAAATGCCTGTAGCAAAGTGTGTTTCGTAAAAGATGGAAGTCTATAGCAAGTATGTTGCGAGTGAAAGAACCTGTTTAAACGAGAATATAAAAAAGGAGAAAGCAAAGTCTTCAGTGCGAGTATGTGGTTTGGAGGGTCGACCGCGTCCTCCGCTTCATTTTTTTTGTAAATCACTCATTCTCATTTAATTGTATATAATTTAATTGTTTGTTTATTCATACGTTTCGTCTCATTCGATACCCTGACCACAATGTTTGTTTTGTCTGTCCTCGTATAGTCCCCTCTTTTTCTCAACCTTATGGTTAATAAAGAAATTACTGTCTCTTTCGCTTTATCTCTCACTCCCTCTCTTACTTCCTCTGCCCTCCTCTCTCTCTCTCGTTTTGCCACTTCTTTCAAGTGTGCCACAACACAGGTACGTACAAGAATAAAAAGTTAACGTATTAATATTATTGATAATAATAATAAACTTATACACCGTAGGTGCAAAGATTCAAGGGAGTTGGGTTATGCCTTAAGTTGATGGCCATACAATACATTGATTTTGAACCAATAACCTGAAATCATGAATTTGAAATAATAATTTTATCATCCACTGGACTATTGAACATGTAATTAACATATTGCGTTCATTTATCTTGATTAGAACTAAAAGCGATATATTGTGGCGTATACAGAACGTGATGTTGCACAAATTCTCTCTGCAGTAAGATGTAAATGAGGAAGCATGGCTTAACAAGAGATTGAATGAGCGACGGAATTCTGTTTAGTAAGAGATCCCCTCTTACTATGCGTTACATGTATCACAACACTAGGCCTTTACAACCACACAGAAATGAAATACTCTGATATATAAAGTTAGAACAGGTGTTCCAGTTTCGTGGTTTGAAATCTGCTCTTTTTAATTGTACGATGGATTAGGATACAGAGAAATGCTTGTATATGACATGAATTTTAAACAGAATGTGAGAAAATGCAATGTGGTTCGTCAGGTAAACATTGAAAGAAGTTATTGAAGAGGTCAGTAATAGAAGGTTTAGAATATGCTTCGCTAAACGGAGAATCAACGAAATATTATACATATGACAATATATTTCACATATGGTCCGTCTCCCTCCATATTTTGTTTAGTTTGTCCCACTTATTCTCTCTCTCTCGCTCTCACACACACACACATTTCTATGGATTCATAGAATTGCATGGTTATCACAGAAATTCCTCTATCGAACTCGACTAAAAGATCACATTCAGCCTTAGGATTTCGGCCGTTTCATAGCTCGCTTCTTGTTGTAATAATTTGAGTGTATAAAATTAAGTTTACATGTCTGCACTTTTATGAGAAAAATGTTGACATGTCTGCTGATCAGAAGATCGTATACAAATAGCAAAAAGATATTTGCTGATATAGAAATACATTTCTAAATATTTGGATATGATACACACCCGCTTTGTGTGTGGTGGGGGTGTATGTGCGCGCATGTGTGCGTGTGTGTGAGTTCTTTTTCTTTAAATCTAAATTGTGAAGTAATTTAGTATATGTGGTTATTGTCTACTATGCACTCAGAGAAACTAGCACCGAGATAGCATCGTATGAATGGATGGTGTCCAGAAACCTTTGCTCTTCGATGTTTTGATAAATTACATGACCTGTAAAAATCCTGCTCCTTGACATTTCTTTCTATATCGCCACTGAATTGCATAACTTTTGTGGAAGATTGTTTAACGGAGAGATAGATTTAGAGATAAAAATACACAGGATTGAAAGTAAAACTTTATATCAACCTACAGGTAACCATACAGACTATTAAAACACACACACACATCTTTAGGCTACCTTTAAAAGTATGGAAATGGAGTGTGCAGAATTCTAAATATTTCTGAGAGTGGGGTATGTACTTATGAAGTAAGCTGTATTATACATTATGATATTTTAAAAAGAACTACGATATTTGCAAAGAAAAAGTAATGGAATTTGATTAAAATAATAAATGATATAAGTACTGTCACTGATCAGTTTTTCGCTTTATCATACTAGGTTTAAGTTGGGAATATAAAAAAACAAAAACTTTTAATATATAATTTGATTGGATAAATGTACAATAGAATATCGGTTTTCGAACAACGCTGATCACGAATAAATTTTACTTTATCTCCTGCCATTCTCACATTCATTTAATACAGTAGTACCTCGGTTTACGAACGCCTCTGATCACGAATAAATCGTATATGTATATATATATATATATATATATATATAAAGGATAATTTATTAGCGATCAGAATTGCTCGAAAACCGAGGTACTACTGTATTTAGACAGAGAGTATGCTATTAAATTGGAAAGATAACTATAAATTCTATATTTATGCACAAGTGCGCAGTACACACACACACACACACACACACACATATATATATATATATATATATATACCATAGGCGCAGGAGTGGTTGTGTGGTAACAAGCCTGTGTGGGACCTTGGGCAAGTGTTTTCGGCTATAAATTCGGCTCGACGAAAACCTTGTGAGTGAATTTGGTAGACGGAAACTGAAAGTAGTCCATCGTACACATCGACACACGCACACACACACGCACATATATATATATATATATATATATATATATATATATATAATATATATATATATAATTGTGTCTTTGTGCTTGTCCTTCCTACCACTAGACAACCGGTGCCCGTGTGTTTACATCTCCGTAACTTACTGGTTCGGCAAAAGAGACCAATAGACTAAGTACAAGGTTTTAAAAAGTGAAGTACTAGGGTCTATAAATTCTACTAAATAATTACTAGGGTCGATGCATACTACTAATTCGTTAAGGTGGTGCCACAGCATGGCCATAGTCCAATGGCTGAAACAAGCAAAAGATAGAAGATATATAAACATGCAGAGACACCACAAATTGGAAGCAAGTTGCCATTCCACTTTTGACAGACATATTGTGCGAAACCTATTGTCTGACGAGATCTCTCCAAGCGCTGAGAATGCTTTCCACCCGTACGTAATGCATATAACAGGTATACACGTACTCATATATAAGCATATGCATACATAGAGTGCATGAGAGTGAGGGAGAAAGACAACTGAAAAAGGAAGTAGCCTGTACAACGTGCTTGTTCATGGATAGAACTTTCCTCTCTGTCTGTCATTCACGCTACTCTCTATAATCATATATGACCTTTGAAATGCAGATGATTTCATGCGTAAATGAAACTAACATTTCCGCTAATGTGCTTCGTATTCCTGACAATATGGGAACTGAAGGAAGGCATATTATAACGTAGAAACTACAAGCACAACGAAACGCCCACATTCCAAAACATATCAAGCATTTTTCTTTCTCTCTTTCTCTTGCCTGCATATATATATATATATATATATATATATATATATATATATATATATATATTAATTGAACAATGTGATCATTACATCAATTTAAAATGCAGACCAGTCTTCAGCTGCAGAAAGACAGAGAGTTTAATTAAATTAGAACAGATGGACATATTAGTATAATTATGCCTAAAATTTACAAGAAGTTAAGGAGATAGACAAAGAACATGCTGTCTCACTCCAGCATAGCAGTTACTAAGTTATCAGGAAGATATACATTGTTGCAGACTCTGCCTGTCACTGATTTTTTGTTTGTGTTTATGGGGTCAGTTTTAATTTATTGACTAGTTTATCAAATCTCTTGTATATCTAAGGCTGAGAGAACAAGGGGCAGGGCTGCGGGAGCAGACATACATCATAGTCGGTATAGTCATAAAAAATCAAGATTTATTAGAAGCAATATCATGAGGTTTGATAAAGGAAAACTTGAAAAGAGATGTTAGCTGACAATTAGGGGGGTTGCCCACTAGCAGGCTATTGATAATAAAACAGGGGAAGTCTTATCATATAGTGTTGCTATATTGCATACAGTTAAAGTTTAGGGTTATTCGGAGGATTATTAAGAAAAATATTATAACAAAAGGATAGGAATTTATGAAGGATTTTGAGTATATACCAAACTTTTACCACAATAGAGGGAGGAAAAGAAATTATCCAGAAATAGTTTAATATTTATATATATTGTATACTTAAATACTAGCTAATTAGATGGTATCTGGGAATATTGATTAATTGGTATATACGGGTATTAATAAAGGAGTATTGAGGTAAAGGAACATGCTAATTATATATTAATAAAATTATAATTTAAGCAGTTTTCTTATAAGTACTGAATATATCGGTATAGTTTTAAATAAGCTAAGTATGGATTTATAGAGATACAAAAATTAGATTAATTTCATAAGTAAATAACAACTAATTATAAAATAATAAAGAAATAAAATAAAATAATCAAGTAGGGCAGAATACCATAGAAAAGGAATAAAATAGCTCAATTACTAACACTATGGTAAAGTATATGAAGCTTATTAACACCAATAGAGAAGATTTCTAGAAAAAGTATAATTCAAAATATATTAGACAAAAAATTCTAACTTTTACTTATTTAGCTAATATCAATAAAAGACTGATGTCTGGTATCAGCTAAAGGAATATTTAAGTTATGGAACATTCATATTTTGCACTAATCTTTTTTTAAAGACTAAGGCTTATATTATAGGTTTAAGAAGTTATCATTGTTACTCCCTACATGATATTTATAGTTTCTTAGTGGTACTTGCTTAGAAGGGTTATTTATATAAAGGCCCTTGGCAATACTAAGATCAGGAGGGTAGAGCCATTTAAGAAAGAGATAAATCAAGTAATTTCTAAAGATCATTTCAAACAATGTGTGGAAGCACTCCGTCAGCTAACATCTCTTTTCAAGTTTTCCTTTACCAAACCTCATGATATTGCTTCTAATAAATCTTGATTTTTTATGACTATACCGACTATGATGTCTGTCTGTTCCCGCAGCCCTGCCCCTTGTTCTCTCAGCCTTAGATATACAAGGGATTTGATAAACTAGTCAATAAATTAAAACTGACCCCATAAAAACAAACAAAAAATCAGTGACAGGCAGAGTCTGCAACAATGTATATCTTCCTGATAACTTAGTAACTGCTATGCTGGAGTGAGACAGCATGTTCTTTGTCTATCTCCTTAACTTCTTGTAAATTTTAGGCATAATTATACTAATATGTCCATCTGTTCTAATTTAATTAAACTCTCTGTCTTTCTGCAGCTGAAGACTGGTCTGTATTTTAAATTGATGTAATTAATGCAAAGGTCAATTAAATGGAGTTGCATGAATCGATCGTACTGCATTACCTCTGGATATCCTTGTTGCTTGTTTTGATTTTAATCACCTTACTTTGAAATTGTATGGATAATACCATACTAAATTCTGGTGGCTTAACTTAAGTGCCATATGCATTTGAATCTCTCTCTCTCTTTCTCTCTCTCTCTCTCTGTATATATATATATATATATATATAGGTATGTATGTATGCATCAATCTATCTTCTTATCTATCTATCTATCTATGTTTGTATATATACAGACAGGCCGAAACCTATCAATGTAATAAAGTATATATGTTGATACACACACACATACACACACACATAGCTCTGTGTGTGTGTGTGTGTGTGTGTGTGTATCAACATACATATATACCAGACCATGTTTAACTTAAAAGCGTCACCTGGTAAAATCACTCACATCAGGAATTGTATAACATGGCCCACTCGAGGAGAGAGTTATTGCATACAGAGATATATCCGGGATTTTTGAAGGAGTTTATCCAAAGACCTCTTGAACTCTATGGGATCTATGCGGTTAGCAATGGAAACGAGTCTTGGGTGTATTTAAAAGTCAATGCCAGCATCATTTTGGCAATGCTGATGGAATATTTTCCACATCATGCAGATGATGTAGCGCTCACAGTGGTGTTGAAGAGAATAAAAATTCAGCTTTTCTAGTTGATCCCAATAGTCAAGGCCTGTCATGCCATCCATCTTCTTTGTAATTGACCTTTGAGGTGCTTCAATTTTCATGATACTTTTTTCATGTGGGGAGGCCACAGTGGACAACACTATTCAAGGTGGGGTTGGGCAAAAGTAGAGAAGGGAAGGATAATGGTGTGGATATCTCTTGACGAGAAAGTTCTGAGAATCCAGGAAAACATTCTGCGGGCCATGTCAACTTTCCTGTTTATATGAGCGGCTCAGATTATGTTGTCCAAAATTACTCCCAAGTTTCTGATGTTGTTGGATGCCATAAGAGTTTCACCTGAAGGCAGGGAGTATGGGAGATTCAGGGTATCCTCTTTTCCGAAGTGGATTAACTCCCATTTGTCCACGTTTAGCAGCAGATTATAGTTTTCAGCTGATTGGATGACAGCCAGTAGGTCTGGCTGAAGCCATGTCCAATTTCCTCACTTCATTGATGGCCTTCTGGATCTTGGAATGATCTGCGAAGATTATTATGTTCCTGTACTTGATGATGTCAGTAATATCATTGATATACATGATGAAAAGAAGTGGGCCCAACACAGTGCCTTGTAGAACACCACTACTGACTTTGGTTGGGCTATAATGCGTTGTGAAGAAACACTTGATCCATTGTGAGAACTTTCCAGAATTACTAAAGTTAGATAGTTTTTCCAAGAGCATCTTATGATCCACCCTGTCAAAGGCCTTGCTGAAATCAAGGTGTATGACATCAGTATTCGAGCCCTCTCCCAAAGCTCTCAAAATGTCATCAAGATGATGCAGGAGCTGTGTTAGGCAGTTCCCTCGATTACAGAACCAATGTTGGTTGGGATTCAGCAGTCTGTTGCTTTCATGAAAGTGGGTTATCTGTGACCTCACCACCCTCTCAAATACCTTGATTATATGAGAGGTGAGCGAGATCGCCGGTAGTTCACTGCAAGGGACTTGTTTCCTTTTCTTGAAAAATGGGACACAACAGACGAAGACAAAGTTTTCAGGAATATAGTTACCATCCACGGAGTTTCTCCACAGATTAGCAAGAGGAGGTGCAAGTTGGTGTCGACACACTTTCAGGAGACAAGCAGGAAACCTATCAGGGCCTACTGCTGAATTGTATTTAATTTCGTTTATTGCTGCTAACACATCAGGGGCACCAAATATTATGTCCGATATTGTGTGTTGAGGATTAACATCACTGATACAGTCCAGATCGGCCATATCAGGATTGCTGAAAACAAAGCAGTACTGTTTCTGAAGTATCTCACTCGTGGTTTTGCTTTTATCTTGGAGAGTGCCATTTTCATCACTTACAGGACGACCAGTGGAGAAGTGTCCTTGTGGTTTTTTACAAAAAGAAGAACACTTTGGATGTTGTTTTTGATTTTCTCAACGGCCCATTTCTCCTCAGCTGTTCTTTGGTTATTGATGATGGTTTTCATGCATTGTTGCAGGTTATATTTTTTAATACAAGCAGGGTCATAGCCGCCGTCGAATGTATGTGTGTCTGTATTTTAGTTAATTTTATTCTTTTTTTAATGTGATAATCGTTTTTCTATTTTGGGGAATTCTGTACTTAGTTTTCTTCACAAGTCTTGGTGAGGTGTGTTTAGGACATATGCCTGTGACAGTGTCAAAAAAGATCTGCCAAGATATTTTGATGCTGGAGGAGGTGTGTGCATGTGTGAAAGATGAGTCAACATGTGATAGCTCGTTTACGATTGCGTTCCAGTCGGCATTATAGAAACCCATGGTAGCAAATGCGTGGGCTGGAGAAAGGTAACTAGGGTTAGCTTTCGGATGGTGGAATCTCAGGTTACAGAGAACCATGTCATGGTCTGAAAGAAGGATTTTCCTACTGTAATATTGTGTATAGTGTTAGTGTGTTTACTAAACACAAGGTCTAAAATGTACTAATACCTTGTTGGTGCAAGGACAAGTTGGGACAAGAAAAAACTCATTCATCAAGTTGAGAAGTAACGCTTCTGCTCTTTTGTCAGCAGTTGAGGGAGGGGGGCTGATTTCAAACTGTTTGTAGACCAATCAACACAGGATAGATTAAAATCTCCAATCATAATTGTTATTAGAATGGCACTGTTAATTAAAGCACTTATTCACTGTATCCATTGGAGAATGTCATATTTCCGTCTGCTGAAAAGAAATCATGCAGGAAAATTTCAGTTCCACCCTTCCTTCTGTCGACTCAATTCGCATGGGTAGTTGTGAGATTCTTCATTTTCCCTTCCGCTTCCAAGTGGGAGTTGTTAAGGTGATTCTCGGTAAAAATGAAGAAAGAGATGCAGTGTGGAGGGTTCAATTCACAATCATGCATTTGCATTATTTATATATCTCGGCATCATTAACATATTGTTACTTATTTTTACATTTCGAGCATACTCTCTTCAACACACACACACACACATACACACACACACACACACACACACACACACACACATCATATGCATTGAATTGAATTCAAACCATTTTTAGCCCACGAGCTGTAGCCATGCTGTGGCACCTTCATTTGGAGTTGCCACATAATTTTGACTTCATTAATTCATTTTAGAACTTGACATTTGATGCAAGAAGGATTTTGACGCCGTTGCCCTCATTCGCACTTCCTGCAGTAATACTGGTTCATCTGGGACACTTGATAGTGAGTGATCTAGCTTCATCTTGAAGACACCTACTTCCACCCGAAGCGAGACTCTCAGGTCCTTTGTTAGGATATTGAAGAGCTGAGGTCCTTTAAAGCCCAGGTTGTTGCTATCTCTTGTCCTATATTTTGATGGCATAGTTGAAGTTTTGGCACTATGCAGTTGTGTTATGTTCTACCGTTAGTGTAACTCTCAGTGCCAAAGTTTGAGCCAAGTCTCTGCATGATCTGACAGATATATATTATGGCATATCTTTCCATCCTACGCTCCAGGAAATAGTGTCTCAATGTCTTTAGTGTTTCCCAGTTGTTTATATGCTGCCTAGTGTGTATATCTTCGGGTAGCTTCATTGGATTGCCTCAAGTTGTGCTATCAAATTTACACTGGTAGGTGACCATAGACAGGAGCAATAGTCAAAGCAGCTTAGAAGAAATGTACTCAGACGACCGTCATGGTTTCTTGATCTCAGGTTTTGAAGGTTCTAAGAATACATCCGGTCAGCCGCCTGCATTTCATTGCCAACTTAGCAACATACACATGGAAGGATGCAATCCCTCCAGTTCCAGTGTATTTAATTGGTATTGCATTTAGGTTTGCACGCTGATAGTACAGGACTTGAAACTTTTCAGCATTAAATTGCAGTTTATTCTTCTTAGCTCACTTATATATTTCGTCTAACTCACGTTGCACGTGATTAGCGTCTTCAGAGTTTTGTATCGCCTGTGAGCTCCCTGTGTGACTGAGGGTGTATCTGAGAGGGACATTATGAACAATAGAGGTCCCAAAACAGTGCTTTGCGAAACACCGCTCACTATTTGCGTGTCAGTGGAGGCGGCCCCATTGGTTACTACCACCTGATTTCTATCCTTCAGAAAGTCATGCAGCCATTCTCCCAATTTCCCGACTATGCCGAGATCACGGAGTTTGTGACATATCATTCCATGATCGACTTTATCGAAAGTCTTCGTAAAGTCGAGATATATCACATCCACGTTTGAGTAGTTGAACAGTTGTTTCAACACCCGGTCATAGTGTTGTAAGAGCTGAGTCAGGCAGCTTCTTCCTGGTCGGAAACCATGTTGGGTGTCAGTCAGCAAGTCATTTTCATCGAGGAAGGTAATTAGTCTCTTCTGGCTGTTCGTTCTATGACTTTGCTGATGTCCGAGGTCAGAGAAATAGTTCTGTAGATTTTGGCTTCTGCTCTGCTCCCTCTTTTATGAATATGGCGTATTTTACTTTCCTTCAGCCTGCTTGGATGTTTACCAGATGCAAGGAAGCTCTCAAAGAGAAGCTGCAGTGGTCTTTCTAGGACTCGCATGATTTTAGAATGATTGCTGAAAATACGTCAGGGCCAGTACCTGGGTTTTGGCCCATCTTATCTATAACCTTTATTATAGCGTCTTCTTTTATATTAATGTAATCAATCATCACTGCCTCTGTTTTTTTTTATATCTGCAGCGGCGAAAGATCCAGCTGGATTGCTGACTCTCAAGTGTCCAAGTGTCCATCTTTTGCGAGGAGTGGATCTACCCTGCAGTGCACTGAGGCTGTTTCTTTGGCAGACTTGTAGAAGGCTCTGCGGTTATAGTTTATATTGTCCATAGCCCAGGCTTCTACGTCTGCACTTTCTATTTCATGGGATAGTTGCAGATCTTTTTACAATCTTTAGCAGTTGTATTTTCAGGCGGAATTTTTCACTGCTTCCCATATTTTTTTTAGGTAATTTGAAATTTTTGTCACATAAGAACTTTCGTCTCTCTGGAGATTTTGTTCCTGTGTACAGTGGCATTTCTCTCTGAGACACATTTGTGGCACATGGCTTGCTTTACAAACATAAATTGTTGAAGTTTCATGGTTATGTCTGGGGAGGAGAGACATTTAGTCCAGTTTTGCTCGAGGATCTATTACTCAATTTATTTCCAGTTTGCCTGATAGAAGTTCAAATTGGAAAGATTTTGCTAGTTTTTTGTAGATTTCATGTTCATGGTGTCCTTTAGTCCGGACATAGTCAGCTCTACCATGTTGTGATCCGTCAGTAGCGTCGGTATCACTTTCATATTATGGATTAGGATCTATATTTATGAAGCAAACATCCAGTATGGTATCTGCTCTGGTTGGTTGGTTGGTTGGAGTGCTATTTGTTCCATGTGCAAAGTGTTGACTTCACCTGTCCTTGTTCGCAATGAGCCATTGGAGAGAAATGAGCCTGGGAGAGAAAGGCCCTTAGGACATCCGACATTGGGCACCTTGATGTCTCCCATAAGAAATACACTTTATGTGTTGTTCTCAGGTTACTAGAACTTCTATTCTTGTAAGGCAGTCTTCAATCTTGTCTGCGTGATTCGGAGCATCTGGAGGCTGAAATGTAGTACAAATAACTACATCGAGTTGTCTTATATGTACAATCAGGATGTTATATACTGAAGTGTGACAAAAGAACCTGAGCTGTGAGGTCTTCGCGGATGTACATAGCATCTCCACTGTAACTCCTTTCTTTTCTGCCCATTAATAGTATGTTTCGATGTTGCAATCTCTGAACAATGCATTTTTATATCAAACCCATACCTCACTCGATCACACCTGTATCTAGAGAAATCAAATTGATATGTATATTGTACTGGACATTTTTTGTTTCTTCAATTCCTGCCCGATGATAACAATTCAACATTTTATGTCGGAATATTAACCATGCGCAGTTATTCAAATTTTTACCTCAAAATTATATTTATATTCTTGATAACAAAGGTTTTGCTCCTATATGATGGTGCGTTAAGAGTGATATGTAAGCGAATAAAATGAGGTTTTACTAGTCCGGTTCACACCACACCTGAAGCCACAGTAGTGTGTGTCTAGGAGGGGCACAATTTTACAGTGAAATTTAACATGTATATCACAAGAGGTGTGGATGAAACGTAATTATGCAAATATATAATACTGGGTTTTGCATTATTAAACGTATACTTATACATATGAATTTATATATATATATATATATATATATATATATATATAAAGTGGAGTCGCAATGGCCCAGTAGTTAGGGCAGCGGACTCGCGGTTGTAGGATCGCGGTTTCGATTGCGAGACCGGGCGTTGTGAGTGAAAACTCCTAAAGCTCCACGAGCTACCGGCAGGGAGTGGTGGTGATCCCTGCTGTACTCTTTCGCCACAACTTTCTCTCAGTCTTTCTTCTGTTGTCCTGCTCGCTTAGCCTGCGGGGTGGCGTCACTTGAAGGCTAAACAATTCAAAGCGCATTGTGACCAGCGGTATGTAGCAACATCGGTCACGGTGATCGCGGTGATATATATATATATATCGAGAGAGAGAGAGAGAGAGAGAGAGAAATTTTGACAAATGCAAATCTTGCGCTAATGCCAAAGTTGGTATGAAGGACAAATCAATTCACAGGCAGCAGCATGTTTTTCTGCCTACGTGTAAGATTTCCCACAAACTACCAGATTATGTGTAGTCGGTCTATTATCGGTTGATGCATCAAGCAAGTCGTTATGTCTACTGATGCAATGACATCGTGTTTTATGTCACACATGATGATATTTCTATTGAGCAAAGATGTTGTCGGAGTGTGTTCGCTGTTGTAGCTGAAGTCCTCGATAATTCAATGTAAATAATCAATGTTAAAAATAAAGGTCAAGTGGAAAAATTCGATCATAGCGTATGGAAGTAATGATCGTGACGGTTACTTGTCTATGGATTCTGGAAATGATATCCTCTGATATTATTGTCGCCCGAGCTATCATTATATCATTATGAGATCTAGTCTCGCTAGCATCATCTTCATTATCACTATTATTAAGATCAGAAATAGTTTATTCTTGATTACAGTTGTTACTAGAGTTTTGTCTGCATCATCATCATCATTATTATTACCAATTAAGATCATTTTGTTCTTCATTTTCTGTTGGATACATAATCGTTCGTTGACATCAAAACTGCGTTTAATCTAAAGAAAATGTAGACTTCAACAACAACTTCAACCCCATTTATCCCCATTTTTCTTTCGTACATACTGTATTATTTTACGTGTGATTGTTTTTATATACAAAGATGTTAAATATGCTTGACCCAAACCATGATCGATATTGTTCAAGTCAAACCTGGTTTCTATTGTTAATTCTTCGATGTGATCCTTTTCTCTAGAGACGTGAATATCTTATTCATATAAATAAGTAAAACCTGCACTTCATACAACTCCCTCCTCACTCTTTACTGTTTTCCAACTCTCTTGGGGAAGCAAACCTGCAGGGTTGTTTATTTTTCATGTTTCCCTTTACTATTAACATAAATACCACTTCTAAGAATTATGAGTATTCATGGATGAGGCATCGAAATCAATGGTTACCCCCGCCATCATCTGTCACCCGATTCTTCTAATCTTTTATTCTTGTGCAGCAATAACAATGTATACAATCACAACGCGGAGTTTGGTGGAAAAAAAAACGTCAGTTTTTATGTTGTTACATATATTAATACTGCTTTCACCCATTTCATGATTCCTAGTAACATTCCTTTTGTTTGCTGTCATGACATCCCATATTAAGTGCTTCTACCCGAAAGCAACAAATAATAAATATATTTCAATAGATTCTGACTTTCGGCAAACAGCACGGCCCGTCTTCATTTTTTTCTAATGTCATGGTTACAACAAATTAAGAAAGTATGATATCACAGTCGATTCTTTCACAACGTTATTGATGTTTATTAAAAGCTTGTTGTTGGTATTTATAAAAATAATTATTAACGAAATTATTGTCAGAGCACTTGTGAACTAAACTACACATGGCGTTGTCAATGCTGATATTGGAGTTGTTATTGTTTAGTTCCATGTCAGCCCTGACCATCATATTTATGATGAAAGACAGTCTAGTTGTGATCACTCCATCTTTTACAGAAAATTAGGTTTTATTTGAGAAACGCACGGTTGCTTTTTCTAGCAGATCAAATGCTCTAGTAGATGTTATCCGATCGACTCGAAGCAGCTTTTGTTGTTTAGTTCGGGGATTTTCACTAAATCAGGCAAAATGATATCTGAAGGTGTTTACATCCATCATTCTATGTTATTTCATTCTACAATCTTGTATAAGAGAGACAGAATTCCAAATTTTATTATGTCAGTGTGTGAAAGATCTCGAGAAGATCAGCTCTACCAAATGATACGTATGTAATATCACTCAAAATATATTTTGAGGTGGCGATCTGTTTTCCGAATTCATTTCTATTCATTCTTAATACTCCTAATATTAAGAGAATTGTCTAAGATCTTATTTCTCTGCATGTCATTGTCTCAAGATCTTTATAATTGGGTAATTTCTCCTTTTCTGCGACATTGAAGAATGGATATTTCTTTATGTCTACTATCTCTAAATGTAATCTAACAAACAGGCTTCAATTGAAGTCAAACTCAGATATGAACGATACGCAAGATACCCAGAAAAGCACACACGATAACAATTTAAACACATATGCTAGCAATTGACATAATGTACTTCACCAGATAAAACAAAATCAACTTTAACAATGGTGAAAACCAAGAAGTTTTGAATACAAGACAATTGACCTCCATTGACAGAATGTAGGAGAAATTGGTCAGGAAAATTTCTGGTTCTTTATTCGATATTTCTATCAAAGAATGAGCAAGGATGTAAACGACATACTTGCAAAATAAAAAATATAAAAAATGAGCATTTCAACGTCTCCTGACCAATGTGCTGCGTCACGTTGTTTCACCCTGCCTTTATGGGGACAATAGGTGGGGCTGAGAATGAACTGGTGTAGTAAAAACGTAGAAATTGATCTCAGCTCAACAATAATGTTTTGGGCATAATATAAAGTTAAGTCTTTGGACAGTTCCTCGCACGTTGACCATTTTCAGGTTGTAATATTTGTCGAGAAGAGCAGATAGCTTACAAGCGAAGGATAGAAGGGTTAGCATATAGTCTGTTGGAGTCCTCATGACTTTGTAGATCCTAATAAATCTTTGATGCCGCAGTTAACATCTCAGAACCGTACTCGACTACGAGTACGAATATATCGGCGGTACTCCAGCATGACTGCAGCTTTAAAGCTGAAACAGTTTAAAGACTATGTTGTAAAGGGACGATAAATTATCCGATATAAATGGACGAGCACACTAAGTTTGCAATAGACGAAAGATAACTGCAAATCATTTTACACATTGCACTGACTTAATAGGGAGATAAACGTGAAAGTGAAGGAAATTAATAACGTCAAGCTATCTCCTATTTCAGGAATAGGGAAATTAAACTAAACACAGACCTGACACTGAAACGTTAATGGACTACGCAAAGTACAATGGCCTCAAATAGAACGTAGTTATATTTCCAACTGGAAAGTAATTAACTTGGCAACAACAGACGTAAAGTATAATGAAAATGAACATAATGACTGCATTTGAAATACAATGAAACTCACCTGGCTAACTTAAATTGCATTTCACACTGACACAGGTAGATGTCTTCTAAGAACATAAACTATGATAACATTTAGTGTAAGACTATAAAAGTATCTAATACGACAGAAGCTGATTCGAGTATCTGCAAATGAAAATAAAATAAACAAGAAACAAAAGAAATAAGGTGTGCACTTCTAACTAAACTGTATGTTTTTGTAATATCTAATCAGTCAATCCGTGTTTATTGGAAGTATCTTCATTACTACTTTTTCTAGTCTCGTTTAAGTTATTTTTGTCCAGATTTGACACGCTTTATGCTAAGCAATTTCATGTTAAATTATTGACCACAGGTTTATATTGACAAATATAAAATATTCCTGTATATGGTAATAATCATATGGAGTTCAAGACAATAATACTGACAAAGGCGATATCTTTTCTTTATTTCAGTGAAGAAATCAGACATATACGACTGCTTAATTGCTAACATAAATGTTCGGCAGTCCACATGTTATCAATGGATTTAATAAAAAAACAAAATAACACGTTGCATTCTACGTTAAACTTCCTAAACTCAACGCAATTTATTCCACAACGAAAAATGCACGAAAACTAGTTTCGCACTTTTTTTGTTTGTTTGTTACTAAGCACCATCGCTAGTTTCTTCCGATTCTCATAGTTCCTTTCGTAACTATTAAACATAAATGTGGACCTTATGTCAATTGTAAGCAGCGGAACAACTATCAAACCGATCACATTTGTCAGAGTCAACAAGTAAACAGTTATTTTTTTGATATATATTCTTCATGAAATACAAAGTTTCAGTCGTGTCAAAGCTATTGAAGAGAGTTAGGAGATCATCAGAATGATAATAAATTTACTGGATAATGAATGACGGTGGGGCTCATATAAACTGCCTTCGTTTAACATTTAATATATAACACGCCTTACTATAATGCAACTTATACACAAAGTTGCACAGATAAAGAGTATTTAATATTCCGTTAAAACAATATGGCAAAATTTGAACATATGTGCATGATTACTTTAACATCTCGACACACACACACACACACATATATATATATGCAGATTATTATATATATATGCACATTATATATATATATATATATATATTATATATATATATATATATTATATATATATGCACACTATTTACACATGCTTACATACGTCCATTTTGAGAATGCCCACGACATCACATTAGATATTTCAACTTTTTCTCTGAGCTCGATTATTTCTTTTAAATGATGTAAGTTCAAGTTCTGGTTGTAGTAAACAAAATGATGCAAGATGAAGGCAACCAAACAATATCGACAAATTAAAACACGAAGATATTGGTTTCTTTCCTTCTTCAAATATTGACAGCTTACATTGAAGTACTCAAACGTGGCCTCATTTCCTTAACGCTGCTAATATCTGGTCTCATATCTGTCAAACTTGTTTGCAAACTAGAAAATGAGTTGTGTAATAGCAGATCAATCCATCCGCCAGTCCGTCACATTCACATATACGCGCGCGCGCACTACGCATGCACATGTGCGTGTGTGTGTGTGTGTGTGTGTGTGTGTGTGTATGGATGAAACTATTTGTTTATAGATATCTCTATGTATGTTATTAGCTTATAGTGTCATGGTTTTAAAATTTTATTTAAGCATAACATCACCGAAGCAATTATTACAAAAGTAGAAACTGATGTAAGGGAACTAATATAATTCGGTAAAAGAGGAATTTATGATTCTACTCCCAAAACTCAGTGTGTCATCAAATTGCTATAACATTTTTTCATGAATCTGGGTGTATAATCCAGCTGTCTGTAGGATTAAACTAGCTTGATGTTGGCTCTGATCCAGTCACCATTGCCTAGTATTACTATGGCATTAAATTATCATCAAAACCTCTCCTGAAAATGGTATGGACATCACATTACCGCACGTTATGGACAAACGCGTTTTCATTCCTCTACCTTCCGGGTACGAATATCACCGGTTTCTCATTGTACTCCATCCTTTGAGTATCGGCGTAATAATCAGTTGATACTTCCCCACACTCGCACACACTATTAATATATGAATTTGTAAGTTATCACAGTTTCAGTTATGCGGAATGGCTACAGCTAAAACGCTATTTGCCTCTTATACAGAATGTCGATCAAGTTATATGTACTACTTATCGCTCGCCAAATGCTACAAATCACACGAGCCTCTTCGTAGACTGCCTTACGAAAATAGAAGTATTAAACCAAATGAGAACAACACGTCAGTGTACTTCTCATGGGAGACCTCAAACTGCCCAACATAGGTTAACCTGAGGTCCTTTTCCTCTCAGGAATGACGCGATCTGAGCAAAATCAAGTAGAATCGCTCTTCGAAATCACCAACAAGTTATACATGGGACAAGTAATATTCCAACGAATGAAAGCAAATAATTTACTTCATCTCTGCTTCACAAACAATATGGATCTCATCTATAATGTGCAAATGACACCGACGCTAATCTCGGATCGCAATATAATAATAGAGCTCAACCCATATGGACCAAGGGAACCCGCAGACATGCAGCCTATGAGAAGCACCTAAAATCTATCCAATCTGAACTTCCATAAAGCAGACTGGAAATCAATTGAGAAAGAGATTATCAAAAATGGTTGTCCCAATGTCTTTACACCTGACACCAACATGAAGTTCAAAAAATGCATGTCCGTTATGCTAACCACGTGCTGGATCTACAAATGCAATATCCCTATGTATATTCATATGGCTATATGTATGTATATCCTTGTATATATCCATGTATACATACATATGGATATATGTATGTATATCCTTGTATATATCCCTGTATGATTTCCAGACAATGTTTGTTTGGCAACAAATGAAACGTTCCCGAAATAAAACGATATCTGTTTCATTTCAGGGATCTTGCGACACAAATTCAAAATCGTATGTGTAAATGTTATATATATATATATATTTATATATATATATATATATATATATAATATATATATATATATATATATATATATATATATATATATATATATCCTTTCATTCTGTAATATGTTTCAGCTGAACGGTTGTGTCCATGCTGGGGCACCACCAGTGTTATCACCTTTTAGATGACCAAACTTATGTGATTCACTTTTGGTGAAGGAGGGACTTCAGCAATACTGCTCTCTTTCAGCTACCTGCTTTGATATTGGTTCCTCTGGGACTTTGGATAGCTAGAGATCAAGTTGTTTCTTGAAAGCATTGACTCCCACTCCATGGGAGTCCCTCAGATGTTTTGGCATAGCGTTAGATAGCTGTTGTTTTGAGGGGAAGGTAAAACTTGACAAACTGCTTCTCCCTCTGTTGTTAGATTACCGTGTTTAAAAAAGAGTGATTTATGACTGTGATAAAATAACGAAAACAATGTTTAGTAAGCAAATGAGCACTTGCTTAGAAATAATTAACCGTAAAACACAAATCCAATATGGTATTATTTTGAAGACTAAGATTTAGTTTCAGGCATATTCATTGTCTTGCATCTCAGTCAAAAATATAGAAATACACGTAAAATATCATAAAAATTATTAGAATTGGGAATCAAATGTGAAAATGTCATCAAGAAGCCAGTAGAGAACCGCCCGGAAGGCGGTATTTTAGCTGATATTAATTATTTTGTAAATTTTACATTAATTGTGTATCTCAAAAAACTATCGACATGCAATAAATCTAATAAAAATTTGTAGTAGAATCCTTGACAGGTTTTTCCCAATTCCATAGTTTTTCCCTCACTGTAAAGAAGTTGGTTTCTCCAAAGATGGAAACAACCTAGGGGCCAGTAAATCGGATAAGGAGTGTGGATTCCGAATTTTTGTTGTGAATCTCAATGTGATTATCATTAATATTAAATAGGCTAACTTTTTATTTTTGTTCGTATCTGTGTTGTGTGTCACACTTTAAAGAATTCACAAAGCGAGAGAGAGGAGGACAGAGAGGAAGTAAGAGGGAGAGAATGAGAGAGAAAGAAAGAGAGTGAAAGAGAGAGAGAGGGAGAAAAGTGGGTGAGAAAGAGAGAGAATTTCTTTATTCCCCATAAGGTTGAGAAAAAAAGGAGACGATACGAGGACAGACAAAACAAACATTGGGGTCAGGGTATCGAATGAGACGAAACGTATAAATAAACAATTAAAATATATACAATTAAATGAGAATGAGTGATTTACAAAAAATGAAGCGGAGGACGCGGTCGACCCTCCAAACCACATACTCACACTGAAGACTTTGCTTTCTCCTTTTTTATATTCTCGTTTAAACAGGTTCTTTCACTCGCAACATACTTGCAATAGACTTCCATCTTTTACGAAACAATTTCTTCTCCAGCCTTATTTTCCGTTTCATGTGGAAAACTAAAAAGTCGATTAGCTCGAGACTGGAGATGAACATGCCTGTTGCAATTCCTTTCACTCTTGTCTGTGAGTCTTCCATACTACTTCTTTCGCCACAGCAACTACTGAGAGAAAACAGGCTCGCTCCTTCCTATTCAACATTTTTGCTAAGACCTTGGCCAAAATCTTCAATTCTGCGTTAGGCAGAGTGATGGGCCAACAATTATCAATTAAATCCCCCTTGTTTGGGACTTTCTTAACAGCGCTACCACCCCTCGGCTCACAGACTTGGGAATTCCTGGCAGCAGAACGGGAGAATTCCCAAGTCTGTGATGTTGTTGATAAAACATGTTCTTTGTCTATCTCCTTATCTTCTTGGTGATTTTGGATAAAATTATACAAATGGTTCCTTCAAGTTTAACTAAATTCTATATTTTTATGCAGCTGAAGATTGCTCTACATTTTAAATTGATGTAATGTTTGCATTGTTCAATTAAATGGAGTCTCATGAAACGATCGTACTACATTACTTCTGGATAGCCTTGTTGCTTATTTTGATTATATAGAAATGTGTGTGTGTGTGTGTGTGTGTGTGTGTGTGTGTGTGTATGCTTGTCCCACCACCACCGTTGCTTCACAGCAATAGTGGTATGTTTGCGTCTCCGTAATTTAGTTGTTCAGCAGAAGAGACTGATAGAATAAGCACCAGACTTACAGGGAATAAGTCCAGGGGTCCATTTCTTCGACTAAAGGACGGTGCTCTATCATGGCCACCGTCAAATGACTGAAACAAGTAAAAGAATAAAAGAATGCCAGATGAATGTTTCGTACCACTAAACCAAGAAGGTCCTTTGAATATGTACGATGTCTTTTTAAGGTTAAATAGTAATTCCGTTGACGTTTGTGGAACAGATATTTTGGTTGGATTATATAGTCATTAGTGTTACGTTACTTTCTAGAATCTGTAACTGTCGCAATATACTTTTCTAGGCTTGAAATTTCTGTGGGGAGGGAGGGGCCAGTTGATTAGATCGACCGCAGTACACAACTGGTACTTAATATATCGACCGCAAAGGACGAAAGGTAAAGTCGACTTCGGCAGAATTTGAACTGAGAACGTAAAGACAGACGGTCATAATATACAAACATTTTTCTTGGAACCAGTACACTGCTTACAGATGGTTACATTTTTAATGATTTCCGTGAATTTTTCACGGGTTCGCTAGTCAATATAAATACTTCCAGTTGTCATTGACGTATATTTTAGGAGTTTCTTGTTTCTAGAACGAAAAAAAATTTAATCTATTCCGGTGTAAATGCTTTGATATGGGGAGTGTAAATAATTTACAAGAAAAATCTAGTTTCCGTTTTTAAGAGTTAAATATTATTCAAAGTCGACAAATACTCTGAGCTGATCTCTGGTGGAAGGTGTCCTGAAAGAGGAAAATACTGCAGAGTGCATCTAGGCACCCATTATCGAATATGACAGCATTTTGAAGAGTTTAAAATTTAGATTAAGGCATATTCACTGTCTTGCATCTCCGTCAACTTTCGTTTATGAAAAATGTTGCATAACAAATCCTCCACATCCAAATAATAAAGAAAAATTAGTAAAAGTGTAATCCTGGCCTTTCTATAGAACCTCTCACATAATTCTAGCATTTGCAAAGATTGAGGGTCCTTTGGGGTGGCGGTTAAGACGACAGAGGAACTCAAGTCATAAAAAGCTTTCTATAATTTGCCGAATCTTCTGGAGATTTATTTTCGCAGTGTATAGATTGCACCATAGTAAGTATTAGCACCCATTAAATCGTAAGAGTAATTAACAATCCCCGTTGATGCATGTATCTACTGAAATTTCCATTAATAATAATAGCTGGAAAGAAAATCTGAATCACAAGATATCTAAACATTCTTTAACTTTAGCGATGTTAATACTAAGGAAAGATGGTCGATCTTATTGCTTATTGGGTTGAAGAGAACTTGGAAGTGAGATGTTTTTAGATTAGGACATAATAACCATGTCTGAAACTATCAGTCCACTACTCTAATATATTGTGCAGCTACAAATATCAGTGAATGCTACTGACTGAAGAAAGATATAAAGATTTGATAAAGAAAACATTGGAATTACCATTCAATAAATAATCGCAACTTAATTTCATCTGTTACGATTTCATTGCTTGTTTCATACTTATGACTTGAACTGCTATTTCAGCTAACTTAGTTAAAAAAAAAAACAAAAGAAAGAAAAATTCGAGACATATCATATCAAGTGATACTTTTATTTCCGGTGCTGGTATTAAAAACACCAAGACTAATATGATATTCTTTTGCCTTTAGCATCAACTTGGAGAAGTATTTCCTGTTTCCAATCAATAATCTTCTCAGTTTCCGTTAATATTTCCCAACATCGCTGCCTGTCTTCTTCTACATCGGTCTGATTGATTAGACTCACTTCGGTTTCTCTTTCTCTATGTTCTACTATCTCTGTTACATCCACTTTAAAGGCAACACTATGTAAATTCATGTCTAAAAAGAAAAATACTTACCTCGCTATATATATAATAATTATTTACTATGTCATGGTAACTCGAATATATTTTTATATATATATATATATATATATATATATCGTGTGTATATGTGTTTCACATCGGAAAATTATTTACATCTTGTAACATTCGATTGTAGAGAAATACGATTCTCGTCTGGAAGGGTAACGCTCATATTTGGCTTAACAATAAAACCTCTGATCTCACAGCAGGGTTTAACTGCTACTCAAACCAGTTAAATACGTATTATTAATGTCATTCTTATTAGACGTGACTTTAATATTTCTAGTCGGATGACCTACATGCAATAAAGAGAAGCAATAAGAATATCTCTACACTTAATTATAACAGTGTTCTTAATTTTGGCTTCCGACTTTGTGCATCTTTATTATTGACCAAGAAACGAACTATTCTTTAGCTGTGATTGGAGGTCCTCAAGCAGGCCGTTCTTTATTCTCAGCTCGTTATTCAGCAGAATCTTATTTTCAATTCATTGCTCCTTTCCGATTTCTAACTATATTGGCGTCATAGATATATTAGTATTATGGCGATGTAAATCGATGTTAAGTGTTCAGTCAATAGAAGAGTTTTAAGTTCCATTGTTGATTATATTCATTTGAGGGGACCACTTAGTTTCGACTGGCATTAAATTCTTTCTCATTTGCAAACAGTCATTATACACATTATTTCAAGATACAACTGATTTATAATATGCAGAACATATTTTCGATCAATAATACTGAAAAGATATTGCTTTGAGGTCCTGGTCTCGATATCACAAAAGAAACCTGACAAAGAAGAAAGATAAGTTAAACTGCGAAACCATCGAAACGATATATAAATATCGCTGTTAAATACATGGACGATACTAGTTGTATTTCGAAAAATACGTAAACAAGGTTCTGGACCCACATGAATAAGGTACTGCACTACATTATACTTGGTACTCCTTTCACATCAATATCTACCAACGAAGAATATAGCCATCATTAAAACAGTCAACTTTGGAAGAATCTATTTCATAGCACAGGTAGTGTCAGGAAATAGGGAATTCATGTGATCTAATTGATATGGAATTACTGGCTGATGCAAAATAAGGAAATGAATACGAAACTTTCAGAAGACTTATATTCCTTAAAATTAAAAACAATATTCAAAAGCTCACACTATTATGGAACATCCATACACACTAGCTCCATCTCTCTCTCACATGTATAAACTCCTTTTCTCCCCCTTCCTCTCTTCTCTATGGTTATTTCCCTCTCACTTATCACGTACCGCTATATCACTTATGACGTGAAGCGTGACTGGAGAAATCAATCAACCAAAACACACACAGACACACACATCCATCCATCCGCCCATAGACTCATATACACACAAATACACACAAATACACACAAATACATGTCGTAGTATAAAGAACGACTGAGAGAAGACAATGAACAAGCAGCGAAAGGATTCCAAGTAGCTTCGCAAAATCAATCTTCCTACAACACTAACGTTGTAATGTAATAAAAGAGCATCATGCGCCAGCGGCTGCACATATATATGTTTGCTTATGTTGAGTTAAAACTGTATACATATTAAAGAATGCGCGCGCGTGTGTGTGCGTGGACGTAAGTGTGCGTGTGCGCGCGCGTGTGCACGCATGTAATGAAAACATGTCAATGAATTTGTTTTTTTTTTAAATTTTAAACGTCATATTAAATATTATATGAAAATTTTCCTTTTTAAATCTTTCCTAATTGACTTTGATATTGTGATATCCTTATGCCTCCAGAATCGTAGTACGGTTGATATTTTCGACGATAAATAAAGAAAACATTGTAACAGAGTTATAAAAATAAAAAAATAGAAACAGCGACAGTAACAAACATGCAACCAACGGACCAACATTCTTTTACGAACCAACAATCAATATTTCCAACACACTGACTCAAACGGAACCTGGATTTCGAATACCGAACTACTGACTACGTCAGACTTACTATTTATATGTAGTGGTCCCGTCTATTCTCGTCAGAGGATGTCGTATTCTCGCCACAACATCTCTTTTGAGATTTCGAGTTCCCAAGAAATAATGAAATTTTATTTATTATTGTTGTTTTATTAGTATCTTCTTCGTTTGGGCCTTATCTCAAGGTGTTCGGTCTCCTTCCGTTTTCTCATGCTGATTCTATGGGACTCCATTACTTTCGGTGCGAGTACGTAGAACACATCAAAAAATACTTCCATAGGAATTTCTTTCCGTTCTTCGCTTTGTCACTTCTTTTGCTGATTTATGTGTCTCTTCTACTATTCCCAGCGTGCCCCTTTAATTAGACACATCATACCTCCAATTGTTTTCTTTTTTTGGTTACATGGTCATCCTCCCAGCCTTCTCTACCCTTTCTGTAGGTTTTAAAATGCACTTTATCTCATACTTCGAAATATTTCGTTGCTTCTTTCGTATTTCCTTTATATATTTTCATCTCTGGCAATAGCTTATCAAAAATCATAATTTTTCTTTTCGTAAACATCAACTTTGCGGGGGACTTTATTGAATTTGTACTTGGATTGGGACTTACTCTATGTACCCTTAAAGATTTTGTTAGTGCTTCGTCGTTACTAATTTGTTCCAAGCTTTTCGTAACGCTCTTCAATCGGTCCATTTGAGCTCGGATGGTACGGTGGAGTGGAAATATGCTTTATATTCTACAGATGTTCTTGAATTCGTATCGCGAGAATTGCGTTCCATTATCAGAAGCAAACACGTCTGGAACACCGTATTGCGAAAACAGTTCATATAGGAACTTTACAATTGTCTTAGCGGTTGGTTTATTGCACCTACATACCTCGGGCCACTTTGTACAGCTGTCTACTCCGATTAGATCGTAAGCGCCGTTCACATAGACCATGAGTTCTCAGTCTCTGGCCACGACTGATATCTTATCGGCGGGGCTTTGATCGTGAGCGCGCAGTCACGACAAGTTCTCGCCAAATTTCCGATATCTCGGTCCATAGTCAGCCAATAGACGTAGCTCTTCATCAGAGCTTTCATTCCCGGGTGTTCTCTGTCGAATTGCTGCAATACATGTTTTTGTAATGCAGTCGACACTACAACTCTTTGCGCATTCATCGGAATATCGTCGCATATTGAGAAACTACTCGCGTTTGTATTATTATTCTGTATATTTTTAATGCTTCTTTCATTTTGTAATATACTCATCGCCAACAGAATTCATTGATATATCCTCTGAGGTCAATGACAGTTCTTGGATAACGTTTGTCAAAATGCTTTTTATTTCATTTACTGTTTGTAGTGTGACTACCACGGTATTTTCTAATGGTTCGGTATTTTAGGGAATTAGCTTCGATGACTAATTTTTTTCGATGAAATATACTGCATTGTGAAATTCTGATCTATTAAATTTATAACCCAATGTTGCAGTCAGTTCGCAGTATGGGTCGGTACGCCTTTCTTTGACTCATAAATATATGGCAATGGTCGATTATATGTTTTTAACAGGAAACTTCTTCCATGTTGAAACCAGTGAATTTTTTTTTGTGCAGCAAAGATAATTGACAGGGCCTCATTATCTATCTGACTATTTTTTCTCTACCGCTATTAATGAGCGCGAAACATGAATCACTGGTTTCATCCTTCCATCTTTACCCATGTGTAGGAAAACGGCTCCTATTCCGTTCTCCGAAGCATCAATCGCCACCACAATCTATATTTCAGGATTGAAATGCGCTAGAGGAAAATCTGCGATTACAATTTTTTTCTATTTCTTCAAATGCGTTTTGGCATTTAACCGACCAATTCCACTTTATTTCCTTCTTTAATAAGTCATCCAATGGCACTCTTAATTTGCGCATGTTGGGAATGCAGTTTTGGTAGTAGTTTGCCAGCGCCCAAAACGCTTGTAATGTTTGTATATATTTGTTGGAGCAGGCATAATATTTATTGCTTCTGCACTCGACGGGTCGGGCCGTTTACCAATTATTATTAATTATTTGCCCTAAATACCTAATTTGAGGCAACAAGAATTCGCATTTTTCTTCTCTCAAAGTGAACCTGTACTCTTTAATTTCCCTGAACATAGCTTTTATTTGCTCCACACGCAGTTCATGCGAATTTCTCTCAATCAGTATATCGTCCAAATAAAGGATTGCAAATTCACAATCAGATAACAAAGCGTCCATGATTTGCTGAAATATTGACTGTGCAAATTCTAACCGATAAGTATCCGGGTATATCTCTACAATCGTCCGTGTGTATTTATTGTCATATAAAAGACTGGTTTGCTTTCAAGCAAGTGAAAACGCTGAGCCTGTATTTAAATCGAACAGGAAAGTAACGTTCGCTGCAACTGGAGAGACTGAAAAAGAGTGGGATCATTAAAGACGGATATCAAGCTTTTAGTTGGAGTTTACAGCACAGAAACAGATATAAGGTTATTGGAAAAGTTTCCTCTTCTTACTGACAGAAATTCAATACATGATATGTTCTTCCACTTAACACTCCAACAATTCTAACTGATTCAAAATCAAACGAAAAACTGAACACAAATTAAATTTTTATTTCATCAAGTCTTATCGCTCTGTTACTGAAACAAGTCTTAAACATTTCATCTGTAATTCAAATATTCCTAAAAAAAGATACAGACATCAAGGGTATAAATATTTAAATACTGAGGTCATATATTACAGAGTGGTTTAGAGACGGCAATGGGCTTATGAAATTTACTGCATAATCACAGGTTTCTGTGACATGGCTATCCCACGTTTGAGTGGGGTCAAATCAGCCTTTGTGAATTTAAGTGGTCAGACCTGGTCTATTTTAGTATTCGTAATCCAGCTCCTGATTTAGTATTATGAGAAAACCCTTGTGAAGTTACCCCTGAAGGTCCTTCGCTTGAATGTAATTGGTGTTCTGATTCTTACTACAATAACAAGTTCGTGATAGTTTCTTTCTGTTGTTAAGAAATTCTGAAAACTCATGGGAAACATCCTTCTGAGTATAACCCATACGAATCATAAATTTACATTTCTGTCATACATTTTGAAAGGAAAAAAAAAGCAACTTTAGAAATCGGAAATTCACAAAAACAGCGGCTGAAGGAGTATTGTGTCAACGTTCCAACGTTCTCTACTCGGATCTGAAAATATTAAACCTTTTGTTGTCGCTGGAATGTTCAGCCTAATGCTGTATTTACGCGAATGTTTTCTTGACAATATGAATGAATAGCGAAAAGATTTTCCAAAAATGTCATAAAAATTATGATAATCTAGGCTACTGTGGATGGATCCAGCATTTGGGAAGTGGTAGATTCTGACTCAGAGGTAAAAAAAAAAAAGAAACAGTTATGCAAGGAGAATGAATTGACAAGAGAGTCAGTTGGCAATATAAGACTCAAAAGCTTTAATGAGATCCAGCCGCGTGTTTCACAGGAGGCTATTGATGACTCAGGCTACTACTGGTTTATGGAATTACAAACGGTAGAAGGTTTTTGATGTGGCCTGACACTACATTAACTGGACACGCTGCAAATTTACAACTAGCTTCAACAGCCCGTCTGTTCATAGATTCAGCAGATTAGGAATAGTAGTTTTATGTATTTAATAAGCAAATACAATGCAATAAAACCATCAGAATCTGACTACTTTATTAGTTTATAGAAATACCTCCCGTAATATTATTAAAATAAACGTTATAAACAATATGGAATTGTCAAAAATACAATACTTAAATCTTTAAATCGCCAGGTAATCATATTTTAGTAGAGATTTCTGAACACATCTATAAAGTCATGATGAAATTTGTTTTATCTTAATTATCCGGGTTTTATTCTCATTATATAACAAAATAAACGCTATCGATTTTCGTCTAACACTTCCTAAAAGCACACAGGGAAATTTCTTTAACCACAAGTTGTATATTTGTGGATACTAATGGAGTTAGACGTAAAACCGCAGAATTAACACTGCGCTGAGGCTTCTGGAAAGCAATGAAGTTTGAGAAAGGTATTTACAGCGATATCATGGGACATTGCTGAGGATGAAAAGAAGACCATATGTTCATCTTGCGAACATTAAGCTGTCTACCGGTGGCATAATAACCTAAAGCACTATTTTTCTATTATACAAGAATTTTACAAATAGCGATACATGAGCCTCGACGCTTGTAGGAACAGCTATCGTTTTCTTTAACAAGAAGCAGGCTGTCATCACATGGCTGACACATTAAAGTATTCTTCCGCTTCCATAAAATGGCAAAAACGTTCCTAACCACGTGACACTCGCCTTTACAGGATTTGGACAAACTAAATGCTCTTCAGATGAGACAATCGCGATATAAACATTACAATGTACAAAGCTTGCTCTAATTTTTCTGTACCCAAAGGGATTTTGTGTGTGCGTGTGTGTGTGCAAATATACTCTTTTACTCTCTTTTACTCTTTTACTTGTTTCAGTCATTTGACTGCGGCCATGCTGGAGCACCACCTTTTTAGTACTTATTCTATCGGTCTCTTTTTGCCGAACCGCTAAGTGACGGGGACGTAAACACACCAGCATCGGTTGTCAAGCAGTGCTAGGGGGACAAACACAGACACACAATCACACACACATACATATATATATATATATACATATATACGACAGGCTTCTTTCAGTTTCCGTCTACCAAATCCACTCACAAGGCATTGGTCGGCCCGGGGCTATAGCAGAAGACACTTGCCCAAGATGCCACGCAGTGGGACTGAACCCGCAACCGTGTGGCTGGTTAGCAAGCTACTTACCACACAGCCACTCCTGCGCCTGTATATATTTATGTCTATATTTATGTCTATATTATATAAAAGTGAGAATTGAGAGAGATAAGCTTGAGATAGTGGGGGCTTGGAAAATGGAAAAGTAGAAAATGAAATAGTGTTTAAAATGGCAGTTTCGAAGGTCAGTGTATTTCTAAGACTCCTGTCCGTAAGCGTCACTTTTTTACTTATGTACTTTGATAAGCATATATTTGACATTTTCTGTCAAGATGATGTGCGCTATGTAATAAAAATATAAAGAGTAAATATGTGTGATATCTATTAATTGTAGAACAGAGCAAAACTAGTGGCGGTTGGCTTACACATAAGAATTAAATGTGGATCAGTTGCAATCCAAATTTGAAAGACAACATATTTAGGAATGATATTACTGACAGTATCTTCATACCAATACTTATATGGAT
>NC_043008.1:45726493-45743993 GCF_006345805.1 Octopus sinensis
CAGTCCAACGTGTCGTGTATGCAAGAAACAAAATGAAACCATTGACCATGTGGTCTCCAAGTGCAGTCTTCTAGCGCCTACAGAGTATCTCAACAGGCTCGATAGAGCTGCACAATATATTCACTGGGTAATCTGTAAAAACCTGGATTTGCCCCATGAAAAAAACTGGTGGGAACACAAATCACCCCCAGTGCATGAAAATGACCACATCTCACTCCTCTGGAACTTCACCATTCAAACTGACAGGAAGATAGATGCAAATAGGCCAGACATCATATTGAAAGACTTCAAACAAAGAACATACCTCCTCATTGATATGACTGTCCCAATCGATATAAACGTATCTGTCAAGACCTACCAAAAACTGAGAAAATATAAAGATCTTGAAATAGAAATCAGCAAAATGTGGAAGCTGAAGACTAAAACAATACCTGTTGTCATAGGTGCCCTGGGAATGATAGCAAAAGGGGCTGATAGCTACCTAACTCAGATACCAGGAAACCCAAAACTGGCAGAAGTTCAAAAGATAGTGCTCATGGGAACTGCTCATACCCTACGCAAAATACTCTCTATGTAATCTCAAGGATTAAAACAAACATAATTTTCGGTTTAAAAAAAAAAAAACATTTTTTTTTTAGACATTCATCAGTACAACATCCCCACCCCCCAAATATATGGCACACTAGGCATAACAACAACATGAACTTCCAACCCTGTTGTCTCTTGAGGTCTCTGGGTGAGACTTGGAGCCAACTTGTACAAATATAAAGCAAAAGTCAAACATAGAATAATAATAATAATAATGATAATAATAATCTTTTCTACTATAGGTCTGAAATATGGATGGGTGGGCGTAAGGCAATTATATCGACTCCAGTATCCAACTGGTACTTAATCATGAAAAGCAAAGTCGACCTCAACGGAATTTGAAATCGCGACAGGCAACATATAAAGCATTTTGTCCACTGTGCTAACGATTTTGCCTGATTCCTGCCTTAATAATAATAATAATAATAATAATAATAATGATAACAATAATAATAATAATAATAATAATAATAATAATAATAATAATAATAATAATGATAACAATAATAATAATAATAATAATAATAATAATAATAATAATTTGTTTACAGGTGTTGGCAGCACTCTTGGAATTGGTGTTTATGTTATTATTTGTCACGTGGCACATCATCAAGCTGGACCTTCCGTGGTGATATCTGTACTCATAGCTGGCGTTGCAGCTCTTCTATCCGGTGAGTATACTATAATGTTTCTAATCAACTCAATCAGTAAATATAGTGTTAAACCTAAATTACTGAACCACCTATATTTGATAACTGTTTCTAACTGTTCTAAGGTACCAGATGTGATTTATCCCTAGTTAAGATCAAGATTTGGCAGACTATTACCATATGTCTTCCTATCATTCATACTTCGTTGGGTATAGATTATCCAGAAGTGTCTAATGGACCCTTCCTTTTTTCTTTAAAAACATTAGGTTTTGATATAAAGTTCATGTGGTTGATGTTTTTAGTTGGTGGAGCTACCTACCATGCTATCCCTCATTGGCTCATACGTTGTAACCGAAAGATCGAAGGAATTCCATAAAATATTACAATGATTCTAACATTTACAAAGCTATAATGATATCAGCAGAAAGAAAAGGTTCACGGTGAGACAAATTCCTTCAAGAAATTCTCATCTTTTACGTTGGGAATTTAAAATCTATCAGTAACAAACTGCGGTTTCTTCTACCTTAGCCTAAAAGAAGCTCTTACTGCAGACTGAAGTTCATGTAATGGAATATAGCGCTGCGAGGGAAACATTGGTCTTCTGAATGTTACATGAACCGCATTCTTCATGTAATACCATTATACGAAAAATTCAACAATAACTTCTCACTTCTCCGAAATATATTCATATTCTAAGATTATGGATTGAAAGAGATTTGATCGCGAACAATCGAAAAGTAAGGTTTTTGTTGTAAGTTAAGCCCAGCAGAGACTGTGTTCAGCTGTCCAACTGAAAATCATTCCTATCAGTAATAACAACTTGAAATTGTCAGTTCTCGAGGAATGGCACAACTCAATGAGAAATGGCGAAGATTCAGAAGATGTGCCATGGAGGCGATGGTGGTGTAACGGAAAGAGTTGTATCGTTAATAAAATTAGGTTCGGTTTATTTCATGCTGCAAAGCGAATCATACTTCAAGTAGTTAGATATTCAAGTAGTTAGAAAAAAAAACATTGTTAAGGTGAATTCACAATGCAATATTCTTAAATCAACCTTTACTGAGATTGAGTAAAAAAGATTATAAAACTAGAAATAAATAAAGACTGATAGATGCACTAACAATGGCACATTTATAACAAGAACAAAAAAAATGCGAACAATAGAATATACTGCAAACATTTTTATGTCAGAATCTGACATATGTTGGCTTCGGGCACCTAAATTTAAAATGCATTATGTGTGTGTGTCTGTGTGTTTTATGTATACATAAATATATAGAAAATAGAAATACAGTTATCAAAGTGTTTTCTCGGGACTAGACAGTCTATTATGCATAATTTCTTGTTTATAACACACACATATGTACACACACACACACCAGTTCCTATTCGCAAAACATACTCTCACAGTCATAGAGAAGAGAGGACATGGAAAGGAAAGTGAATTGGAGGGAATTTTTGGAATAGTAAGACAAAGCAGTCTAAAAATAGTTGAAATTAAAACGGATTTCTTTTTTTCTTTTTCTACAGCTCTTACATATATTTAAATGACTCATATGTTATGCATAACATCTACCAATGAAAACATTCAGCAATTTTTTTTTTTTATGAGATGGTTAACATGCATCATAAGTTTATTATTCTCTTTTCCCATTGTATTTCTCTGTTTCTTATAAAGTAAATTAGACATTGCTTATTCAAGAAGACTAGAATCAGGGGCCTCGAAATGCGATGTACCAACGGATAGTCGGTCGAGTGAATCGGATTAAATTCCTCGCTTAAATCTCTTCCACTTTACATCGAACGGCAAACACGTAACTATACTTGACACCAATTCGAATTCTAGCCCCAGTAATATAAACTACATATACACATATTTATATATAAGCCTTTGCTGATTAAAGTACCCATACTGCTTAAAGTATCCCTATCAGCAATCCACAACGAATTCGAATTTAAATATTGACTTTAAAACATACTATGCAAAGAAATTTAGAAGTAGACAAATTAATAATTGAATAGGTCATCCATTGCTATTTCTTAATGTTGTATCCAGTGGTGTGGTAGCTGTGATTATTTGACAGCGTAACCAGACGTTTTATTTCTTGTGTATGCTGGAGGCTAAACTCCAGTAGACTGTTATAGCTTCAAACGAATGCTATGTACGCAAGTATTTTAGAGTTTTATTAGCAAAAATAATGGTGATCCGTCTTCAAACAAATGACTGTCTCCCATTGTTTTTTCACAAGAGCCAGTACTTGAAGCAATTTCAACATTCTTCAAAATACAGTTACAATACGTTGGAAATGTTAGAACTGGCAACACTCTCTCGCCGTTAACGAAAATATACATCCGTTAGAAAGAAAAATAATGTCTTTTAAAACAATAAACATACACTTAATCGATATTGGCAATCAAATATGATTGAAAATAACTTTTTAGCAAGATCCTGATTTCAAGTTTAACAGAATGTTGCATTTATCTAATCTGAGAATGCAAAAGACAATCTTTATACTTTTGCTGTGGTTTACGAACAGATCAATGTGTAACATTCAATCATGTATGCGTCTTGAAGGAAAACTGTCGCATTTATATTATATATATTTTTAAATGTTTTAAGTTTGAGATTGAACATATTTAAATAGATTACAATGTGCAAATTGAAATATATTGTTTTCTAGTGTTAATTTTCCCTTTAGAAATTATTCCATAGAAATGTTTCCAATTACTAATTCATTAAGCCCATTTTACCACGTTCTGATGCAGTTGGTCTCCTGGGTGACGAATAATAATTCGACAAATATGCATTTGTATAAATACATACATACATACATACATACATACATTTCCTTTTTGAAAAATTATATTGTTTGTCTGATACAAAAGCTTTCACCGATGAAAGAAATGCAATTATTTATAATCCGACGTTCGTTCATGAAGTGACATGAGTAAATAGTTTTTTCCAACAATAAAATCTTGATTCTCTGTTTCCCTAGAGCTTAGCTGTCATATTTCCTGACTGTCTTATTGTTCCGTGTGCGATTATTTTATTGATTACAATGATAAATCCCTTGTAACCGTTTTTTTTTAATATCTGATTTAATATAAGTAGAAGAAAACTGGCATCTAATTGTAGAACACAGTCCATTCATTCTAAATCAACATTTCAATTTTTTTTTTGTGCTATATCAGCCAAGTTGTCACTCGATAGTAAATATTTTGAAGGAGGGTTTAGAGTACGATAATGTTCATATCACCCTGTTATGTTTGCTGTCAGCTTTTATGTAGATATTCCACGTAATTCTGAATGGCGCCGCTTAAAACTGCACTTTAACACTATTTCTATGAAATATACAGAATTAGAAACAAGAAAATTTGAACAGAGAATGTTGTGATCCTTAATTTAACTTCCTAAATTTTAACCTCAAAATGTAATTTTGTTTCCATAATATCTGTGATGACTATGAAAGAATTTAGATATATAATTGTGTAAAGTATTTAAATATAATATAATAAGCGTAGGAGTGGTGCTCTGGTAAGAAGCTTGCTTCCCAATCACATGGATCTGGGTTCAGTCCTACTGCGTGGCACGTTGGGCAAGTGTCTTCTACGATAACCTCGGGCTGACCAGAGCCTTGTGAGTGGATTTGGTAGACGGAAACTGAAAGAAGCCCGTCATATATATGTGTTTGTGTGTGCGCGTGTGTGTATAAATATATCTATATATGTGTCTTTCTGCCTGTTTGTTTTCCCTCACCATCTCCATTTGACAACCGGTGTTGGTGTGTTTATGTCCCCATATCTTAGCAGTTCGGCAAAAGAGACCGATAGAATAAGTACCAGGGTTTTAAAAATAAGTATTGGGGTCGATTCGTTCGACAAAAAAAAAAAGATTCAAGACGTTGCCCCAGTATGGCCGTAGTCTAATGACTGAAACAAGTAAAGAAAAAGAGAACATGACTATAAAAAAATATTTAGATATATAATGGTAAAAAAAAAAGAAAAAGTCTGGGACTACTTGCAGCTTGGCACCCACTCATGCATGCACTCTTTCACAGGTAAGCTCTTCATCCTTATCTCTCCTACATCTACTCGCCCTTCTGGTTCTATCCATTCTTCACTAACCTGCTTCAACACTAGCGTTTTCCTTTCCAACACTACCGCCCTCACCGGCAGGGACCAGCGCAGATACTATGAAAAAAAAAACTCTGTTGCCTCTCCATCAATCTTTTCTATACGTGAAATGCTTCCGTATGCGATCTACCTTCGATCGGCAACCTGGCCACCGATGTCTGCCAGGCTTGCAAGGCACATCTACATTTCACATCAAACACGTAATCATTGCCAATATACATATGTACAATGCACTCCCAATGACGCTTTTGTGCGCAGATCCTTCAAACTATTACACATATACATGCGCGCCGAATTCAAACTCATCTCACCCTACACACAAACACAGAACTACAAACGCTAAAGACCTAATTTGACAAAAATCGCCTTTCAATTACTCTTTTCCCTCCTTTCTACTATCGCTCTCTAGAAAATACTTACACACACCTTAAAGTGACAGACACACGCATCTATGCTTCGTTTACTACACCTTTCGATTCCTTTTTCTGACCCCCTCCCCTTCAGAAAAAGCTTACACTTTCATTGTATATTTTCAATTGTTGCAGTCCAGATAATATTTTAATGATAAAACATATTCGAAACTATTAGATTTTTTTTTTTATTATCTTCGATTTAACATTCTTCAATTAATACTATTTTACCCATCACACGACGGTGTTTATTTACACAAACACCAAGTCTTTACAAATATAACAGCACACGAACTGGGACAGCTTCGAACATATTCACGTGTCGTTCGTTCGGCATATCATGATCTTGAAATCCACATACACACAACAACAAAGAGGCTGTCCATTAGGCAAGTATCCTACTTCTACGCTACCCTACATCATATCACTGACGTATTCAGAAACACTTGAAGACACACAATTTTTCATACACATTCATGTCACTCACCTAAGCAACATTACACACCAACATTTCCCGCGCTCTAAGTAAAGCCACCCGATCTTTATACTTAGAAACATCCACACCCTCATAAAGAAACAAGCAGACACGTTAACACAGTCCACTAACTTGTCCGATGCCAAATACACATACGCTGACACACGGGTCTTCTTCCCTCCTGAAACATACCATTAATCATACATCTCAACAAAGAATAACAATCGTACCCATGTTAATTTAAGGATATAATTTGCATTTAACACAAGGAGTAAAGTAAATGCTATTTTCAATGCAGTCATAATTCCAATAGCTTAGTCATGTTTATCACTCTTGTGATTATCGCATGACGGTTAGGGTGATAAGTAGAAAAGCCTGAGATATTCGTTCGAGTTCCTTGTCTCTGAAGTAGAAATCCTGCCGAGTTCACATTTACTCGCATTATTTCGCTTTCGTTAAAGAACATAACGATTAACTAATGAAAGACAAAACGTGGATGTGTTTTCTTCTCTGTTTTTTTAACTGTAACAAAAAGTGCCTAACTTTGTCATTTATTACATGAATTCGGTCTGAGAATTCGCTAAGAAGTACGTATCTGTGAGATACTCAGCCGTTTGGAGATATATGCCAGGATTGACAATTCAGTCGATCCAGTGAGTGAAAATTCATTGAAGATCTTACCCCAGCATCGTTATTCTGTGTTCAATTTGTTGCTTCCTTATTTCGCACGAGATTTATTTAGAAGTAAATAAGTAAATATCTTAAGAGATGACGATAATTCAACATATGCAATTATTCTTTTCGTTACAAATCCACTTTTTAATTCCTATTTTCAGGTTTGTGCTACAGTGAGTTTTCGGCACGACTGCCACGGGCTGGAGCGGCATATTTCTATAGTTATGTAACAGTTGGTGAACTTTGTGGCTTCGTTGTAGGATGGAACATTTTGTTGGATTACATGATTGCTGCCGCCGCTGGAGGAAAGGTATGGGGACAATACCTGGATAATATACTTAACAACACGATTCAAAGGTATTGTCATTTCTTAAGTATTGTTCGTTTCTCTCATAACGGACAAATGTGTTTAGGTAGATGCATTTAGGTCTGTGTTTGCTTTCATATCCTATTGCGGTTGTCTTTCCATACATCGATGCTGTTGCTGATCAAATAAGAAAGAGGAATATGGCGTGATTGTATTAATTGATAAGATCCTACAAGCTGAAAATTCTCTCTCTCTCTCTCTCTCTCTCTCTCTCTCTCTCTCTCTCTCTCTCTCTCTTTATATATACATATATATATATTAATAAATATAAGGGTAGCAAAAAATCTAGAAAAAATTCTCAGCTACCAGCGGTCTAGTGAAAAAGAGAAGATAGTCAAAGACTATATAATATACATTCAACAATATAAGGAATGGCCATAATAGGCCATTCGACTCACTAGAAAGAGCAGCCAAACTCAAACCGTTAATAGTTGTAATTCTGAAATTGAAAGAGAAATAAAAAACGTTTACCCTTTCATCTCTGGACTATGCAGAGATGAAAGGGTAAACGTTTTTTATTTCTCTTTCAATTTCAGAATTACAACTATTAACGGTTTGAGTTTGGCTGCTCTTTCTAGTGAGTCGAATGGCCTATTATGGCCATTCCTTATATTGTTGAATATATATATATATATATATATATATATATATATATTTATATGTACATGCATATAGGTGTGTGTGTGTGTGTGTGTACAACGATAATCATGTGCATACACACGCACGCGTGTGCGTGATAGCTGGATCGATAATACGACCACTAGGAGATAATAGGAATGATTCCGTACGATGGGTCCTGAATAAAACCCAAGAAGTCGACTTGAATTTTCTTGGCAGAATGTCATACATTCTACAGACTTGGTGTTCAAGAATGTTTGTCGTATCTTTGTGACAAACTCTTGTATGTTATGCATATATACAAGCACACACACAGACACACACACAAATACACACATTTATATAAATGTGTACTTACATATTCTCTCATATGCATCAGCATATGTATACCCCCACACATAAAGGCGTGTGTGCGGTACATTTTGAGAAGCCTAGTCGCATAAACCCACTAGGAAACATAAAAAAGCCATTCATTATCAGAAATGTAAAACTTAAATTATTTGTTCAAAAAATAAAGAAAACATGACGTTCATATTTACATAAACCAGTGAAAGTTAATCATTTTATATTCAAATCAAAAGCTTAGTTTGTTTAAATAATATTTAGCTCTTAATTATCACTGATCGTTATGGAGTAGTTTCATGACAAAATGGCTTTGAAAGCTTTTGGAAATTTCTCTTTAAACCATTCACTACTTTACGCATGGGAGCGTTTGGCAACAGCACACACATATATGCTACTTATAGTCTCTCTCTCTCCACATATATATATATTATATTCTCTCTCTCTCTCTCTCATTATATATATATGGGGGTGCGCGTGTGTGACTGCGTTTGTGTATCATTTTAATATTGATTTGGCTCGCATATCTGTGTGAGAGAGAGAGTCTAAATGAGTATTCGCTGACGTGACTAACTGTTTTAATCTTCTTTCACGCTATATGCAAATTAGGAAAATGTAAAGAGAGATTTTTACATTATAACTCAATGCACGAATTCAGGTTTCCTAATAACGCTGAAAAATGCCACTCAGTTTCGATTCCTGATTTATCTCATCTCATTTCCCGAAATACAAATAAGTGACTCCATATAAATACATCTGATAATAGTAAGAGTATGAGAAAGAACTCGTTTCCTTCGTATGGCCTGTCGCTTCAATTTGAAATAATGTGAGATTGACGATGTCATATTTCTTCTCTATTCAAATGTTGATGATAATGTCTAATCTATTGGGTGTCATTGTTGTCTAATGCCTAATTGCTGGGCTTCACTATTGCCAACGTTAGAAATGTTGCTGGTATTGCTTCTCAAATCGAGAATGAAAAGCAATCCAGTCGCAATCACCCCAATCTCCAGTATTTCGCACTACTTGGTCTGTTTTATTTAGCATTTATCCTTTGCTTACGAGGATAAGGTTAGAATTTTTTCACAGGTTTCCTGACAGTTTCGAGAAGATAACACATCACATCGATTCGTCTTTGTTATCTTTTTGTCACGGTATTTAGTTATTTGGTGCTGATACAGAATAATCCGCTAACGGATGTTATATTCACTTTGTTTACGACTTGAAAAAAAAAATAAACATAGAAAAGAGAAAAGGAGCGAAGAAAAATCACGAATCACTGGATAGAAATTCAGAGATGGACACCTTTTGAAAAATTATTTTATTCCAGTAATGCTCAAGTATTTCCTCAGTGATATTTGTCGATAAACTAGAAGGACATACATTTACAGGTTATTCAATTTTATATTTTCAATTCTTGTACATCCTAAATCAAAATGTGTTTTGAAAAAGGCAAAAGAGACATATTTTGGGGGATAGCAAACTCGAAGTTGATCCATGTTATTTTAAATACCATAAGCAGCAAAAGTTTTGCAATTTCGGAATACATTGAGCCCAGTAGTCAACCGGTATTTGTTTATAGACCCCGAAACGATGAAATGCAAAGTCGACCTAGTTGGAAATTGAACTCGGAAAGACATTTTACTTATAATCAAATGATGTAGCATACAGACAGTTTAGCTAATGGAAGTCGTTTGTGAAACGTTATGAGTATCCGCTCCAGTTTTGTATTTCCCTATCGAAACGTGGGTATATTAAAGTGACCAGATATCCAATACATGTTGAAACCACATTAAAAGTTTAGCGTACGTGAGGTCAGCTTTCTCGTCTTACATTGGAACCAATCCACTCGAATTTCCTAATCTTTCATTTTGTATGGCTGGCCTTTTGTCAGCCTCGATCAAACAATTTGCCATCCGTACTCAAATAATTGCTTGAATTGGCCACTTCTTCTTGGCAGCCCAAGAGAGACTTAGACTCCTTAGAAGGGGTATTGCATGCTGTGCGACGTCTTAAATAATAATGCTTCCTACTATAGGCACAAGGCCTGAAATTTTGGGCGCGGGGACTAGTGAATTAGATCGACCCAGTGTTAAACTAGTACTTAATTTGTGAAATCGGAAAGAATGAAAAGCAAAGTCGACCTCGGTGGAATTTGAACTCAGAACGAGAAGACAGACGAAATATCGCTAAGCATTTCAACCGGCGCGCTAACGATTTTACCAGCTCACTGCCTTAATAATAATAATGATAACGGAAATGACAGCCTGCAGTGAGTAAATCCCAGAATGAGTCACCGAGAATGAAGAATGCAAAATCGCCAAGCTCCCAGAAACAGCTCTTTGACTTATAGTCCCTTTCTTTCAACCCCTTTAATTTTCTCTGTCGTTTGTACTCTGTTCAAGTCGGAGCTATTTATATAAGTATCTACATATTTATACATAAAAACATCATCTGGAAGTTTCTACAGTTTTCTTCCTCTCCATTCTTTTTTGTATTTGATCTTTAAAATATTTTATGTGTCTAATTACTTTATCCGCATTATTAGCTTTATATCTACTCAACTTGGAACCCTCTCTTGGCCTTTCTTAACCTTGTGGAATCGATCCCCTGTAAAGACATCGGAATCGAAGTTTTAATCTTTTGAGTACTTACTATCTACTGTACGGAGCATCACTGGATCTCATCTCTGATATATATATATATATATATATATATATATATATATATATATATATATGTATATATATATATATATATATATATGTATATATATATATATATATATATATGTATATATATATATATGTAATATATATATATATGTATATATATATATATGTATATATATATATATATATATATATATATATATATGTAATATATATATATGTGTATATATATATATATATGATATATATATATATGTAATATATATATATATATTATATATATATATAGTATATATATATATATGTATATATATATATATATATGTATATATATATATATGTATATATATATATGTATATATTATATATATATTATGTATATATATATATATGTATATATTATATATATGTATATATATATATATGTATATAATATATATATGTATATATATATATATATGTATATATATATATATGTATATATATATAATATATATATATATTATATATATATATGTATATATATATATATATATGTATATTATATATATATATATGTATATATATATATATATATATGTATATATTATATATATATATATATATATATATATATTATATATATATTTATATAAACCTCTCTGTCTATATATCTACCCTCTTTGTAATTTTGGCAAATGAAATAAGTATTAAAATGTGCATTGGCCGTTTAAGTAAAAATTCTATATGTGGTTGAAGATTGCTCGACATTCTGAAACTAATGTAATGCTTACAGTGTTTAATAAAATGAAGTAGCATGAAACGATTGTATTACACTGCCTTGGATATCCTTGTTGCTTATTTTGATTATATATCTATCTATCTATCTATCTATCTATCTATCTATCTCTCTCTCTCTCTCTCTCTCTATATATATATATTATATATATATATATATATATATATATATATATATATATATATATATTGTGCGTGCGCAACCAAGTGGAGAAACAATTATACTTAATGAATGACAGCCATAAATGACAGGCTGAATCTACAAGCGTCTCTCTATTATTAGTTCCAAAAGGGATAATTAAGGTGAGCGACAGATTTTAACGTGAATAGAGTGATTAATTAAAGTAAAAGCAGCAAATAAGCGTTAAAGATTAATGAGATTCTCCACAGAAAACACAGAGTTCAAGGAAACAGATCTATTGACATGCGACATGCGCACTTAATAAATACATCGTTCCTATCACCGAGTTTCCATTCAATATCGGGATAAATATATTTGCATGGAAAACATTGATTTTTCTATTTGATACAATAAATACTGAAACGTTTTGAACGAAGTGGAGATATGTCAATAACTTATTTTTTAACAGAATCTATGCTGCTAATTGCTAATAATACGATTAATTATACCAAGTATTTCCTGTTCATGTGTAAGCAACTTTGATCTTCAAATCGAAACGCTTTTGCAGCCAGACAACTCAAAAAATATTGTAAATGTGTCTGCGGGTAGTACGCGCTCACACGCACACACATAGATGCATATATGTATATGTGTATATAAAGCACAAAATATTTGAGTTTAGCCATTGTCTGTGAAATAGAGACATTTGTGTAGATGGATAAATGTATATATGTGTATGCTGTAAGATTATATGTATATATATACATATACATATATGTGTGTATATGATTGTGTATGCTTGTATCTATGTATAGGTAGGTTTATATTTGCATGTATGTATCTAAGACGTTGTGTCTATTCACCGTTAGACGGTGGTAAAAGGAACACACAGACACAGGCACACACACACACACACACACACACACACATATATATATATATATATATATATATATATAATATATATATATATACAACCTTCGATAGAGTAACTATTATATATACAACTTGAACAGACATATATCAGTACAGAAGCATACGTTTACATATACATACATATATACACGCATGCAGACACGTCTACACACCTACATAAGTAAATGCATACATGCGTACACATATACATGCATACTTATATATATATGCATGCATACGCATGTACAATAGTGCGTGCGTGCGTACATACATACATACATACATAAATACATACATACATATCAAGAAATGTTACTTTCTCAGAAGCAGCACGGAGTTTTTTTCAGTTATCAGGCCGCGGTTTCAAAGCGACGAAAACATTTTACCATAAATTAAATTTAAATGTTGAAGTGAAACCAACCGCTTTTGTGTGTTCTTAAACATCTAACCCTTATAACCCTAACCCTAACCCTTATAAACATCTTCCATACTGCAATAGTTTATATATGTGTGTGTATGTGTGTAAAGTGTATTCGTTATGTATGTAAATATCACTCACATAGTAATATTAAAATTGATGAAGTATCGGCTACACGAATGTGTGGCTGTTGTTTTAATTGGTGAACTATTTTATCTTCAAGTTTTAAATCAGCATTTGATGGTGAAATACCTCACATTATGCAAATGAATTTATACAGTGGATAACATATATTCACCGTTATAAATGTGTTTGCTTGTAATGAAAATATAAAATGACGTGTTAAACCCAACAATTTATTTTCTCCATTCACAACAACCGAATACAGAATGGTTTCTGAGTTGTACCTACAAATCATTCCTTTTGCGTTCACTTAACGACTTCGTAACTTTTGAATGCCACACTTAACTCACACACATATACATCTGCGCACAAGCTTTAAATTAGAAATTTCCAGAGAGCAAGTGCAAGGATCTCTCCTTCGTGTTTGGAACAGGTAGCTTATAAAAATATTATTTACTTTTCATACTCTTTTCATACGGTGACCCCCATTATCTTGTTTCTCTTTCACGTGCATGTTGTTTTACGTAAAATTAAACACACTTCGTTGTCTCAATGGAACGAGTAACAAGTTATTCTCATATGAGGAATAGCAAATTTCCTCTTGAATTCATTGAGCACATAACCTCTGCAGCAGCAACGAGAAGCTTTGATTCTTACATGTCTATATTCTCCTTTTTCACACTGTAGTTTATATAATTACTTTCGCCATTAATAAACTGTGTTTCTCTATCCATTCCTCTTGTCAACAGTAAACTATAAAATTCCTAACTTTTATCTTTTGCGACTGTACGCGTGGTAAGTTACGCCTAGGATTCAAACGAACACTGCATCAGAAATAAACATGTAGTAGAAATACAAGAATAAAATATTTCATGCGATTTTTCAATTATTTACCTTGAATATTCGTTCTAAACTAATAAATATAACATAATAATTAGTATACACGACAATTATCTAAATATCCTCTATGGAATATTTGGAATTATATGGAAACTATCATTCTTTCTGTGTAGAGAAAGAGTAAATATAAGAAATATTGAGAATCGGAAGACTGGAGTAACAGGAGATAAACAAAATTTAGATGATGGGGCAAAACCCAGGCCTAGAGGAATTTCATATAATAAGTATTGTTGTAATTGAGCGAATAGTGAGAAGTAAATTGGATAAGACCCATCGAATAACAGTCAAATCAGGGTAGTGTGAGGGGAACTATAAACAGAGTGGGTCATGGCTATAAAAACTTGTTTCAATGGAAGACAGTGAACGAATGTAAATCTAGAATTCACCTCCACATCTGTTATTCATCAGTGAAGAAGAAAATGATCAAATTGCCTCGGCAGTGCAGAAAGTTTGGTGATAGCTAAGCGGAAAATAATTTTGTGTTAAGAAATTTCATATTACCAAACGCACTTGATATTAAATGAGCATTTCGATCTCATAGACTATGTTTCTACTACACTGATTATTATATTGTTTCGATTACCTCCGTAGAAAATTATTTCTTAGAACTGATAGTCATCTCTAATAGTCTAGACCTCGTGCAAAGCTTTAATGACATTTGCATATTAATTATCCAAAAGATTGCATAGTGTGTAGGCTATGATAACTGTTACAAATAAGTTCTAAGTACGGAACAGCGTTTAAAGATCATTCGAACGACTTTGCCATATTGACAGTTAATATTTTGACAGATTAGAAGATCTGAACGTGTTTACTATTACTATTAAGGGATTAGAAAACAATCATAAATATTATAATCACAAATAATATATGGATGTGTGCCTATAGTTTGTATGTTTAAAAAGGTGGGGGTATGACTTTGTCTATATCGAATATAGGTATTTCTGTGGGTGGAGACAGATATGAAAGTATATATTTTATATCTTTGACTCAGTGAATTTAGGTTCATGAAACCCATTCATAATTCATTTTATTTTAAACTCGTTTTGATTCAGTAAATACGCTGGCAGCCATGAAACACACGTTGTTTTTAGATTTTGTTTTTTATCGTGAAACTTATTAGGTAACGATAAAATAGCTATAATGTATGCATATATACAAGAAATGGCTTTCACTCACAAATGAGTATGGCTTGGTAACATGTACCATGCTTTTGCTAAATGTTTCAGGTCCTTATGTATATAGGAGATGCAGCAACTCTCGTTATGTACTCAGGAGACCAGAGAAACGTGCAAAGAAGTGTATTGTGAAAGGACACAACACGCGGCACAGACCAGCAACTGAAACCAGGACATTATTATCATGAGCTAAACCCCACTAACCCACTACACGTGACATTTCCGGTTTCAGTGGTGTCACTTAGACCCAATAACTTATCACCTTACCATGTTGCAGATTTCTTATCAATTTGAATTTTTTAAATCAGCATACACTCTCTTCTCGTCCATCTTTTTAATAACCCTTATTAAGCTCCAGCGCAGGACAGTGGTGAGCTGTTTTTCCCCTTTCAAATGACAGACTTCATATTTCCCTTGTAGGCATCTTTGAAACAAAGATAAATGTTTTCTTGCAGGAGGCAAGTTCCCCATACGTTGTCCAGTCAGGGAAACGTGCTCATTCTTTTTCCAGTAGAATGATAGAGCTAAAAATGTACACGCGAGCTAGGATCTCTTTGCTGGTGATTCGTTTAGTCTCATTTTGTCTGTAGTAGATGTTTTGCATTTCACTGGTTTAGTATAAAGCAATGTGCTACGGGCTCAAGATCTGTGGACTACAGATGTGTATCGTCAACTTAAGTTTCTCCTTGACTCTTGATCAGAATATTTGGAAATGAGGTTTCTCTTCGACAACATCAGACTTTCGAGAGACGGCCTCAGTGATAAAGGAGCGGAGGTAAGTGATGTAGATTATCTCAAGCTGATGCAAATGGCAAGGGAATTTTCAGCACCTTGATCCATCACTTTCTCCTGAAACTGATGGTCAAGCTGAAGCCTTGATTGGCTTTTGTAAGCCTGCCCATTAGAAGTTGCAGTTACACCTCCGAGTCTCTTTTTAGTACTATATAATCTACAAATAGCATAACATATCCCTAATAAGTGCTTCGCATCACAGTCATAACAGACTGAGCAATTTTCTATTTGATTGTCTATGAATATAAACAGCCTAATTTGATATTTCGAAGGCATGTTTCATCATAACCATGAAGATGATAGACAGAGAAGTTGCAGGCGCACAGTATTTTTTCATTCGACAAATACTAAAACATTCCGAAGAAGAGCCAACCACATGAATGATGCATTTAATGTCTCTGCCATTTGATGAGTAATTTCGGAAAGCATCAAGTCTTGGCACGGATTTGAATAGTCCATCTCTACACCCAAAATCAAAGGCCTTCCTGATGTCAACTAAAACCCTTTAAAACGATTGACTTTTTGTTTTCTGCATTCTTATTATTCTAATTTCTGGATGTCCTGGTATGAGTCTACACAGACACTCGGATGATGCACTTTCAAGATTTCATATCAAAGCGCTGCTTACAAAGAATCTTCATATTGTGAATCTGAGACCAAAGAATGGTCCGTATTGTTGTCGACAGCGTAAAATGTTTGAGTCATAATCGCTTTTCCTCAAGTTGCAACGCCTTATGACAATCGGGTTTAGTTACTGCCAGTGTTTTGAGTGGGGATTTTTCCTAGACATATTCTTCTGGCTGTTATTTTGGAAGTGTGTGTTGCCAATACCAGTCAATATAGACTGCAAAATTAAAGTGTTCCTTGCCCGTTGTCCTTTTTGTCACCACTCTTTTGCCGACACAGGCACCTTAGAAATGGTGTTCGGCATCGACTCTGGTGTTGAAATTGTGAAGGAGCAGTAGCAGTTCGTGATTTGGTTTCACTCGATCTCCCCCGCATCAAAGGGCTCCATTTACAACAGTGAATTTCTCACAGTAAGGCCACACTATGCGTTCTAGTCCCGTCAAGGCCCTATCCTTGCTATAACAAAAATGGGTAGTCTATCTCACGTAGATTTGATCATTTTCATGTCGTGCAGCGATGTCCACTTGAATTTTTGAAGTTTTTTGATTATCATTGCATTTTTCTTCTTCCAATGACTATTAGGAGGTTATTTAACCGTCGAGACATCATTGTCTAAATGATTCAGTACTGAACCTAAATGTTGATTCTGTCATTTTGCCGTGCCCCTGCAGTATTTACTATCCGCAATTCAGGCTCCGTGCACGACATCCCTAAACAC
>NC_043008.1:45748993-45761493 GCF_006345805.1 Octopus sinensis
CACTTTTTGTTCACAGGTCTTGGTGGGGAGTGTTTTGCAAATGTGTCTGTGACGGTGTCTACAAAGATCTGCCAAGATGTTTTATGGTTGGTGGAGATGTGTGTATGTGTAAAGGACCAGTCAACATGTGATAGCTCGTTCCTGATTGCATCCCAGTTGGCATTATGGAGATCCATGTTGTCAAATGGGTGGTCTGGAGGGAGGTCACTAGGATTAGCTTTCGGCTGGTGGAATTTCATGTTACAGAGAACCATGTCATGGTCTGAAAGAAGGGTTTTTTCCACTGTAACGTTATGTATAGTGTTAGTGTGGTTACAAAAACACTAGGTCCAAAATGTTCTTCTGATGTCTTGTTGGGACAAGAAAAACTCATTCGTAAAGTCGAAAAGTGACTCTGCTGCTTCTTTGTCAGCGGTTGAGGCGGGAGTGCTTGGTTTGAAACAGTTTGTAGTCCAGTCAACATACATATATATACATATATATACATACATATATATACATACATATGTATATATATATATATTATATATATATATATATATATATATATACATATATGTATTTATATATATACGCATATGTATTTATATATATATACATACATATGTATGTATATATATATATACATACATATGTATGTATATATATATATAACATATGTATGTATATATTATATATACATATATGTATTTATATATACGCATATGTATTTATATATATATATACATATATGTATTTATATATATATACATACATATGTATGTATATATATATATATACATATGTATGTATATATATATATATACATATGTATGTATATATAATATATATATATACATATGTATGTATATATATATTATATATATATACATATGTACGTATGTATATATATATATATATATATATATATGTATGTATATATTATATATATTCATATGTATGTATATATATATATATATTATATATATATATATTCATATGTATGCATATGTATATATATATATATACATATAAATATATACATACATACATATGTATGTATATAAATAAATATATATACATACATATGTATATATATATATATACATATAATATATATACATACATATGTATATATATATATATACATATAAATATATATACATACATATGTATATATATATTCATATAGATATATATACATATATATATATATACATATAAATATATATACATACATATGTATATATATATAAATCCTTAAATCCTTAAAAATGTTTTAGCCCGAAGGCCGAGGTCATGCTGGGGCACCACCGCTGAATGAGCTACACTAGTTTGTGAATCCACCTCTGATACGTGGCACTTGATCAACAAGGGAGTTCGATGCTGCTGCCCGCATCCGCGTCTCCTGTCGTGAGGTAGGTTCATCTGGGACTCCCAACAAGAAGAGATCCAGTTTAGTTTTAAAGAAACCCACATCCACACCATGTAAGTCTCTCAGGCATTTAGGGAGGATGTTAAAGAGCTGTGGTCCTCAGAAACCCAAGCTGTTGCAGTATCTGGACCTGTATTTTGATGGTGATGTTGGAATCCTTGGCACCACGCAGCGGCGCCCCGTTCTGTGGTTGGAGTAACTTTTAATGCCAAAGTTTGGGACAAGACCCTCCAGGATTTTCCAGATGTATATCACTGCATATCTCTCCCGCTTCCGCTCTAGGGAGAAGAGGTTTAATACCTTCAGTCTTTCCCAGTAGCTGATATTTTGCATTGAGACGATTTTCTTTGTGTAGCTTCTCTGAATTGCTTCGAGTTCTGCTGTTAGTTTTATATTGTGTGGTGACCAAAGTTGGGAGCAGTAGTCCAAGCGGCTGAGGACGAATGTTTTCCATAGGACCTTCAGTGTCTCCTTCTCTCTTGTTCTGAAAGTTCGGAGAATCCATCCAGCTAGCCGTCTGCATTTTATCACCAGTTTAGCAATATGCATTTGGAAAGATGCATCATTGCTCATGTCAATGCCCAGGTCACGCACTGATTTTGACTCAGGGATTGCAATTATTCCTGGGCCAGTGTATCCAGTCTTCACGTCATTTACCTTTGTGTGCCAGTAGCGCAGGGCCTGGAACGTACCTGCATTAAACTGCATGTTGTTGTCCTCAGCCCACCTGTATATTGTGTCCACCTCATGTTGCAGATGCGCAATATTTTCAGGGTTTTGTATTGCGTGGGAGACTTTTGTGTCATCTGCATAGCTAGCAAGGGTGGTCATCGTAGCAACTGAAGGCATGTCTGAAAGGGCCACTATGAACATCAGTGGCCCCAAGACAGTGCCCTGTGGGTCACCGCTTGTTATTTGCGTTTCCTTGGAGGTGGCTCCATTGTTCACAACTGCCTGTTTTCTGTCTTTTAGGAAGTTGTGCAGCCACTCTCCAAGTTTCCCGCCTATGCCGAGACCACGCAGTTTGTGACAGATCATACCATGGTCGACTTTATCAGAGGCTTTTGCAAAGTCGAGATATATTACATCCACATTTGAGCCATTTAGTAGCTGTATATATAAATATATATACATGCATATGTATATATATATACATATACATATAAATATATATACATACATATGTATATATATATACATATAAATATATATATACATACATGTGTATATATATATATATATATATACATATGTATATATATATATATACATACATTTGTATGTATATATATATATATAAATATATATACATACATATGTATATATATATATATAAATATATATACATACATATGTATATATATATATATACATACATACATACATATATATATACATATATACATACATACATATATATATACATATATACATACATACATGCATATATATATATACATACATACATACATGTATATATATATATATATACATACATACATGTATATATATATATATATATATATACATACATACATACATACATACATACATACATGTATTATTGCTGCCCCCTCGTTATCGAGTATGGCCATTGCATGAAGCTTAACTGTTACTGGTGCTGTGACCGAATGTGACTTTTTAGCCCAGCTAAAGATCTACAATGTCTTGTACAAAATTGGCAATTAAATCCTTTACTTGTAATAGCCGGCCGTAGCTGTAGCTGGGCTTCACGTACCTTTGCATGTCGTTTACGTCCTCCTGCCGTATTACACTCTCTTCCACATGCCCGACAGATATGATTAGTATGGTGTGTTACACCACCACCAGTGGCCAGGTTGTCACTCATCTGTCTCGTTTTATGACTACGATGATGACTCTTGAGTCCAGCTTTACTGAGGCGGGTTTTGCACAGACATTACATATCAGCATCAAAGGAAGACCCTTCCATTCTGGAAGTGTAACAGTGATGCCCTTCCTGACATCCCTCCTTACTTTCTCATGTGCAACTCGAGATTTATCAAAAGTGGCTGTCTCCTCATGCACAATCCTTCTCCACCTGCTACGATCAATAGCTATGCCTTCCTATGTGTCAGGAGAGATACAAGTATCGCTCAAGGAAGCCTTCAGCAAGTCCTTATACCTCTTTTTTGGTTTATGTGGAGGTCGTTCTCCTTTAGCTAACTCTCCATAAAAGAGTTGTTTTGGCATCCTTGAATCCTTCATCCTGACAAGATGACTACTCCATCTGAGCTTCTATACTTTCACACCGAGAGCCTTCAAATATTTCAAGATCACTGATGCGGTACTTCCACTTAATGCTATACATACGTCTGAGGCACATCTGATGGAAACGTTCCAGTTGTTTAAGGTGGTATCGATATGTGACCCACGTCTCGCAGGCATAGAGAAGAGAAGGGAGCACACATGCTTTGTACACCTTTATTTTTGTCTTCCTGTATATGTCTCGCCGACTCCAGAGGCACTTTTCTAGCCTTCCGAAAGCAACACTTGCTTTCCTAATTCTATATGGAATTTCATCATACAAATTGACATATCTATTAATAGTGCTTCCCAGATAGACAAACTGATCAACTACATCAAGTCGTTTACCATACGCATAGAGATTTGGTACGCTATACTGCTTACCAGGGGCAGGTTGATGCATGACAACAGTTTTCTTGAGATTGACTGTCAATCCTAAGGCAGTGTAAGCATCAGATAATGCATTCAAAATGTGTTGCATATCAATCTCTGTGTGTGCTACTAGCTCACATTCATCTGTATACAAAAGGTATCTTATGATAGAGGTAAATACCTTTGTGTTTGCAGCAAGGCGCCTGATATTAAATATGCTGCCAGAGGTTCGATAATGGACGTAAACACCGTATCTGCAGTTTCTGAATGCAATACAGAACACCATCGTAAAATATATGGAAAATAGGGTCGGTGCCAGAATATCCCCCTGTTTCACTCAATTTTGTATTGAAATGGGCTCCGACATCGTCCCTCTAACATTCACTCTACCATTCATGTCTTCATGAAAAGACGTAACCAAAGCAAGGAACTTTTCAGGACACCCAAGTTTCTGGAGGACTTTCCACAATGCTTTTCTATTGACGGTATCAAAGGCTTTTGTCAGATCGACAAAAGCCTGATACAAATCCAGACCCTGTTCCATACACTTTTCCTGAAGCTGTCTAGCTGAAAAGATCATATCAGCAGTGACACGTCCCACACGAAAGCTAGATTGACTTTCTGGAAGAACACCATCTGCAATGTATTTCAGCAGACGATCCAGAAGTATCCTTCATAAAACCTTTCCTACAGCAGACAGCAATGATACTCCCCTATAATTAACACAATCATTCCTGTTGCCCTTTCGCTTATACAGGACCACCATTACTGCATCTCCCCAGTCCTCAGGTACAGATTCACTAGTCCATATCTTACCAAACAAAGAGTGAAGTTTCTGCAGCAGTTTCTCACCACCATGCTGTAACAAAACCGCATGTATGTCATCCATACCCGGAGACTTACCATTATTCAACCTTGAGACAGCCATTACAACTTCTTCCAGCTTTGGTGGTTCTGCGAGTGCTGCCTTCACAGGCAATCCAGGGATGAGATTGAGAACATCCTCACTAACTACAGACTGCTGATTCAAAAGTTCATCAAAGTGTTCTTGCCACCTTCGCAGAATTTCTTGTGAATCACGAAGAAGTTCTTTACCATCCCTGCTTCGAAGTGGTGTCATCAGGGAAGACGTCGTTCCATAAATTTCTCGCAAGAGATCATACAACAGCTTTGAGTTATTGGAATCTGATGCCGCCTGTATCTCTTACTCCACCACGTATCCCTCATCTGAGAGAGCCTTTGCCTCACGGTTGATTTTACATCCTTGAGTTCCCTATGCAACGCCTCCCTTTCCTGTGGCTTTGCTAACAAATAGCGCCACAAAGTACGTCTTTTATCAGCCAATAAATCATCTATATGTTCATCATTTTCTTTGAACCAATCTTGATGCTTTCTTTGTATTAATCCCAGAACTTTCTTGCCTATATCATAAACTGACTTTTTAAGGTTCGGCCAATCCTCGCCTATATTTGCAGCATTCATTTCCTCTCGTAAAGTTCTCTTCACACTATTATACCTAAGACGATCAACATTCAGTCTTTTAGGCAGGGTCATCCCTGCAGCACGGATTTTATGTTTTGTGACTAATTTCACTTTTGCACGTACTAGGCGGTGGTCAGTCCAACACTCAGCTCCCCGAAGAACACGAACACACTGCACATCCTGTCTGTCACGCACTCTAACTAGGATGTAATCCAGAATATGCCATTCTTTAGATGCAGGGTGCATCCATGTAGTCTTAAGCTTATTCTTTTATTGAAACATGGTATTGGTAACACACAGACGCAGCTCCTCACACATCCGCAGCAAAAGCATGTCATTACTATTACACTTCCCCACCCCATGCTTTCCAATTACAGACCATGTGTTAAAATCCCTACCCACTCTAGCATTAAAGTCACCTAGTACAATGTCTTTGTCTGCCCGAAGGAGATTTCTTACAATGCCCTTTAAAGCATGGTAGAAAGAAAGTTTTTCGTCATCAGTATAGCACATAGTTGGAGCATACACACTCACCAAGGTCACATAATTTCCATTAGCCAAAGGAATTCTCATGGACATAAGACGCTCGTTAATTCCGATTGGGAATTCTTCCAACTTGTCCACAAGAGTAGTCTTAACAGCAAATGCCACTCCAGCTTCTCCTGTAAACTCTTTATTCCTCCCTTTCTAAAAGAATGTATATTTTCCAAAAGATTCTGTAAGATGACCATCTCCAGGTAATCTCGTCTCAGATGAAGCAACGATGTCAAGATCATAGTGTTGAAGCTCCTTTGCAACAAGCGCAGTCCCTCTTTCAGGACATTCAGAGGACTTGTGTTCAAGCATTGTCCGTACATTCCAACAGCCAATATTCACTATTTTCTTTGGTTATAAACAAGTAAAAGAATAAAAGAATGCCAGATGAACGTTCCGTACCACTAAACCAAGAAGGTCCTTTGAATATGTACGATGTCTTTTTAAGGTTAAATAGTAATTCCGTTGACGTTTGTGGAACAGATATTTTGGTCGGATTATATAGTGATTAGTGTTACATTACTTTCTAGAATCTGTAACTGTCGCAATATACTTTTCTAGGCTTGAAATTTCTGTGGGGAGGGAGGTGCCAGTTGATTAGATCGACCGCATTACGCAACTGGTACTTAATATATCGACCGCAAAGGACGAAAGGTAAAGTCGACTTCGGCAGAATTTGAACTGAGAACGTAAAGACAGACGGTCATAATATACAAACATTTCTCTTGGCGTTGTGTACTATCTGACGCTGTCTGTCTGCCTGCCTCTCCCTCTAGGTATGTGCTTGTGTATGTGTGTGTGTGCATGTATGTGTATGTTTGTATACGATTGTGCGCTGAATCTCTCTCGGCATACGACTTAACCACAAAATCGCACCAACCAGCATCACTACTACTTCCAAGCCTATCACACACACATATATATATATATATATGTGTGTGTGTGTGTAGATACATATATGTATATACATATATAACTTTGATAGGCTTCGGCCAGTATAGGCCTAGACCATGTATAACTTAATAGCACCACCTGGTGAAGTCTTTTAGTCGTATATGGGGCATAATAGCACACTGTAGCAAAGAGGTATCATTGCTGGAGGTTTTTGAAGAAATTTGTCCAGTGAATGTGAATTTTATGAGAACCGTTTCCATTTTGACGTATTTTAGTATGGTATTAAAGAGACCTCGACCGGTTGAGAAAAAGTAATTGTGACGTAACGTTTCTATGTGCACCGAGTTCGATTTTTGTAATGGGCGGAAAAGCACGGGGGCCAAGTCTGGGATGGATCTTAAAATTGATGCCAACATCATTTGTGCAAAATTGATAGAATGTTTTCAACATAGCACAAATGATGTAGCGAACCCGGCGGCGTTGGTGAGAGTAGAGATTGAGTCTTTTAGTCGACCCCAATAATCAATGCCTCTCATGCCGTCTGTCTTCCTTGTTATGGACCTCTGGAGTGATTCTACTTTCATAATATGTTGCTTCGTATGGGGGAACTACATTGGGCAAAAGTATTCGAGGTGGGATCGGGCAAAAGTAGAGTAGAGAAGGGTGATGGTGTAGTCATCTCTAGACCGGAAAATTCTCAGAATCTAGGACCATATCTTGCGGGCCAAGTCAAATCTTGCTGTTTACATGGGAACTCCAACTTAGATTATTATCAACAATTGCTCCAAGATCTCTGGATAACACTAGGGAGTCGCTCGAGGGAAGACTATATTGTAATTTACTCTTTCCCAAAGTAGATCAAATCAAACTTATCTTCACTTAAAAGCATATTGTTTTTCTCTGCCCATTGGACAACAGCAAACAGATCTGACGGAAGGCGTGTTCGGTCTCTTATGCCGTTTATAGCTTTCTGGAGTTTGGAATCATCTGCAAAGATTTTCAATGTATATCGTCAGATATATGTCAGTGAACACACAGACAGACGTGCAGAATGACTGCAAACCACAATTCCTGATCTTCCTATTATATCAATTTATATCAATTTGTATCAATATATAAAAGATACAGTCCTAGTTACTAATAAAGGTTAGGTTAAAAACGGTGTCAAAAAAGATTATAAAATCTTTTTTAACAACTTGTTGAAACAGATCTTATATGCTTAAATATTTTTCATGTATATTTATAGATCCGCATAATTTGCCGTTCCTATAGGTCTATTATGATTTTAATATTTTTGGTGTAGCTGTTATTTTGAAAATTTGAGTATTGTTTCGACGTTGAGCTTTTAAATGAGAGATGCATTGGCTATATTATAAAACTCATTTTGGCTCGGATTATATTGTAACGCTCTACAATTGTCGAATATATCTAATTTGTCATCTTTAACTTGAAAAAAAATACACACACACACACACAGGCTGCGTGTTGTGTTCTTGAGCAAGACACTTTATTTCACGCAAATCCGGAGTTTCTACCTTTAAAAACAAGGAGTTGCCTTTTTATTTGTGTGATCTTTTGATACCCTGGTAACTTTTTATCTATTTTTCCGTGTTAATTGTTAACAAGGGAAACACACACACACACACACACACACACATATATATATATATATATAATACTTACACGCATTGATCATCTACGAGACTGATATCAGAGTAAATTCTTCGATATTCTGTAACCGTGTTGGCACTTTATCCATTATAAACACGAAATATAAAATGCCCAGAGTCTGAGAAGAATATCCTCATTTTTTGGCTTGAGATGTAATACAACTGAGACTGTACACTATGCTGCAATTTTGTTTTCATCTCTGTTTATTTCGTCACGTTACCATCGCTATATTACTTACTTGGAATCACAGTAATATTATTTGCTCCATTCCTATTAGTTTTCTTCTTTGCTTCACTTATCTTCTTTTTGTTCTTTCATTTACAATAAAACTGACACCATTATATCATTCAATAAACCGTATATATAATTTTTTCTTATATTTCTTATTACTTTTTATATATCTTTGTATATCTCACACGTTATATTGAATTTACTTCTCCTCCAACGTCTTTGATCAATACAAACGTTTTGATCGCAGTACTTATATCTTAGATTCAATATTTATTTTAGTCTCAAGTGAAATGACGCCTAATATCTGGTTTGTGTATATTACCAGAGAGAAAACGCTATTTACAAAATGTGTCTCAGAAATGTATTTAGTTTTCATGTAATATTCGTGTATTTGTTCGCAATTGCATTAACTGTTTTGTTCTGCAGAGAAATGTGAGATAAGAAAGATATTTATTCGATAGACTATATATATATATATGTGTGTGTGTATACATATATACGTATATGTATGCGTATATATGTATATATATATATATATATATATATATATATATATATATATATATACATATATATATTATATATATGTATATACATATATATATGTGTGCATGTATGTATACATACATACACAGCCACATACACACACACATACATACATACATGCATACATACATATATATGTATGAGTTCAAACTTAGAGAAAACAAAAGACGAAGACAGACGTAAGAACAACAAGAAGGTGCATTACTTTAACGTTCGCTAAAAATGGAAATGTCTTTTACGCGTCCAGCCTACGCTCTGCGGCAGAAGGGTTTAAGAGAAAAAAACTGGAGAGAAAATGACACGGAGAGAAAAAACTGTGTAGAGGACAACGGTTGAACATAGCATATTGACTGGAAAAAGTAGGTTGAATGAATGAGAGATCGTAATAAGAACGGTAATGTTGAACCCAACCAACTAAGGTGCGCAAGCATGTATGTGCCTATGAGAAGGATGTGTGTGATTGTGTATGAGTGAATGGGTGCAAGCGTGTGACTGTGGTGTGTTCTGTGTAGCAGATGATGTGTGCACATGTGTATCTGTATGTCTATGAGGAAAATGTGCATGTGTATAGTCTATGCTTATCTGTTTATGAGTGTTGCTTGTGTATATATTGTGTCTTCGAGTATTATGTGATTGTGTGGGTGTGGGAGTGTGCATGATGGAATGTGGGTTTGTAGATAATGGTGTGCAGTGTAGGCGCTTAGAAGTGGTCGGTGCTAGTTTGTGTGGAGTGGGAAGGTGTTGTAGGTGTATGTGTAATCGTGTGAGTAGTGAGTAATGAGTTCTGCAGTGTGTATGGGTGTATATGTAGTGGTGCGTGTGTTGTGAGGGAACCGAGGTAGGTGGAATACAGTTGTGTAGGTGGAGGGAGCTGTTGAATGTAGGAGGTGTGTGGGAAGCCGGATGATGTTGGTGTCAGATGAAGAGAAGAAGTGAGTTGAGCCCATGAGGCGCAAGGAACGAAGAGAGATTATATATATATATATATTGATATTAGGGAAGGTATTTCCGAGTCCACAGGGGAGACAAGTTCAATTTAGTGGTACTAAAATGAATTATACTCTGTATTATATATATATATATATATATATATATATAATATATATATATATATATATATATATATGTATGTATGTGTATAGGTTTAAGAGACAGAATCACCTTCAAGCAACTCAATCATGATTGAACGACATTATCCATGATAGGTACATATAGGATTAAATATTAAAAAATCATCAAAATTAATACCTTCAATTCTTATTCTAAATCATATAATTTACATTATACGCGTGTAGTTATATAATGTAAAGTATATGATTTGTAATAAGAATTAAAGGTATTAATTTAGATATTTTAATATTTAGTCCTATATGTACCTATCGTGGATAATTTTCAATGAGGCATGAGGATGGTTCTGTCTCTGAAACGTATCCATCTATCTATCTATGTCTCCCTCTCTCTCTCTCTCTCTCTCATATATATATATATATATATATATATATATATATATATATATACGCATTTCTATACATGCATGCGCATGCTCACATGCAGCAGGTCTTCCGTTAAAATCAGGTGTGAACAGTCAATGGCAGATATGCTGGTGCAACTCTTGCTAGTTTGTATTTTAATTTTGTTGAGATCCATATTTGAAATCCTTAACAAATCTCAGACATGATCCCATCCGTTGTTCTTAGCATTGTAACAGCCCACTGCCTGGCACTGGTATGGTTTTGTTTATTTTTCTAGCTTCACCCCATCACTGACTCAAATATATCTCCACGGTGAAAATACAAAATACATTTAATCCAACCGGAGCTCATCTATCCATAATAAGCGGCATTCAGATGTCCCCAACATCGACATTACCTTCTTAAGTAGAATTTTAAATTGAAAAAATGAAGCTTTGATATATTTCAAGGCTTTATTTCTTCAAACGGTGACCTTTGTGCTGCCTTTTCATCTTGGGAGAAGAAATGGAATTCCGCACGTGCTAAATCGGGCGAATAGGAGTGGGGTGAGTAAGCGATATCATGTTTTTGACGAGAATTTCACGAGTGTGGAAAGCTCTATGACAGGGTGGATGGTCATCGTAAGGAATGGAAGTCGTCGCGCTTCACAGATCCGGCCGAATATCCTCTCCCAAATCGCTTCAAAACACACAAATTTCACAACTTGCGAAGTAAACGCTGCTATCTGTCGGCACGCTACAGAATTCCTTATTTCCGGGTACTTTTTGATATTACCTCGTATATATATATATATATATAAATTATCTTGAAACAGAACATGTATAAGAATACTGAATTAATGCTAAAATGTGGGTTACGTATTGTGGTCGAAATCCTGTGGGGATATTAACCTTTGATACTGATATAAAAAGTCCATATCACTCTTAGTGATAATTCAGCAATGAAATCAGATAGGTTTGCTAATCAATAGGTTAGCACCTTAAATGACAGGCTGACACCCACAGAACTTTCCTATTGTGCGCAAACTAGATGTCACCTACAGCCTCCGTTGCTTATGTCTTTTCGTCAAGCAAGTATCTTTCGATTTCAGTAGGACTATGTTGATTTTCTTCAAGAAAAAATGAAAAAAAAAATCGGCACACTTCCTACATATACACACACACACACGTACATAAACATACATATATATCACGTGATCGCCAGAATATGAGATGTTCTACATCGCTGGTCACAATGCACTTTGCATCGTTTTAGCATTTTGAATAAAGCCACGCTACTGGCTAAGTGAGGAGGTCAATATTCCACCTGATCGGAAGGCTATTCTCTCACAGTTACCCATTTAAGTAACCATTTACAGCTGACTGTATTGAATCAACACGAAACGATGCGTTCATCTGTGCAACATCCTATCCATGCGCTTTCGCAATCACACGTACACACACACACAATGTTCGGGCTAAATTTGGCGATTTTCTATGCCTTCATTTCTCAGGAATATCTTAGTGCATTGGTGAACAGTCAATGTGGCATTAGAAGAAAGTCCTAGATGAGGAAAATGTTATTGAGATGGATGACTGGAAGCCATTTGAATATTGGAACAGAGTTAACTATGTCATAAT
>NC_043008.1:45766493-45816493 GCF_006345805.1 Octopus sinensis
ACTTGTGGACTGTCCCAGCGAAAATCCCTATAGAATTTAAGCATAACAGACTTGATATAATGATTCGGGATAGAGAGAAACTGTGCACAGTTGTGGAAATTCGCAGCCCAGCGGATGTTAACAAAGCTGAAGACACCTACGCTGAACTATTGAGAAATGTGCAGTTACTCTATCCAGATTGCAAGTTCAGATTCATACCTGTAATTATTGGTGCCCTGGGATATGTAACACACTGCTTAAATACCAATCTTGAGAAATTAGAAACTAGAAAGGAGAAAGCTAATTCGAAGACTGCAGATCCAGTCCATCACTGGAACCGTAAAAGTCTATATAACTTTCCTGAAGTTTATCATTTAAATATATATGAGCATGTCTAGATATGCAACTCTATGCATGAGAATACATAAATAAAACATACAAATCTGCATACATATATACATACATAGATACAAACACAAATACCCTGTTGATGATGTTAGGTTAGAAACTGGTTCTTTATTGGGAAGAAATCGTGAAATAAAACTGGGCAATTGCATACACACACATACAGATACATACACACACATACAGATACATACATACAAATACATACATACACACACACATACAGATACATACATACAGATACATACACGCATACATACAGATACATACACACATACAGACACACACATACATACATACACACACACACATACACACACACATACATACATACTAGAGAATATAAATGGGTAACCAAAAAAATCAAACAGAATCCAAAGTGTTCAATTCATATGCCAAAAAGCATGGGACTTTCGTCTCCTCCGTTGGTCCACTGATTGATGATAATAACAGCGTTCTCTAACAGGACACTAAAGAAATGGTAGAAATACTGCAGAAACAATACTGCTCTGTCTTTACTGATCCCACTGATAATGATGCCTGCTTTGTCTTTAGTGGTCCCACTGATATTGATGCAAAGGATCTGAACGAACTTAATCCTCAACATATCTCGGATAAAACTTCTACTGTTTTAGCAATCATAGCAGTAATAAATGAGATCAAGTGCTATTCTGCTCCAGGCCCTAATAGAAACCCTGCAGACAACAACTTTCATCCCCTCTAAACAACCTCTGGAGAAATTCTTTAGAATCAGGTTATGTACCGAAACAGTACTTATTCCAATGTGCCATCTCGGCCTTCAAAAAGAGAAACAGGTACCTTGCAGTCAAGTATCGCTCAATCACACTCACCTCCCATGTCAACAAAATGAGTGAAAGGGTGCTGAGATGAAGGATAGGTAGCTTCCCAGAGAACAGCGACCTTCTAAATTCTAACCAGCATGGCTTTTGCTGCGGCAGATACTGCTTAACACATCTCTTACTTCACATCGATGATGTCCTTAAAACTTTGGGATCAGGTTCGAACTCTGTCATATATATTAATATCAGTAAAGCGCTGGACAGAGTCGACCACAATATCCTCCTATCAAAATGATCAAATATTGGAATTCGTAGAAGCGGCTACACTGGATTAAGTATTTCCTGGTGAACAGAACACATGTGACCGATAGAATCCACTGAAGCCCAGAAAATGTGACCAGTGGTGTCCTTCAGGGGATTGTTTTGGACCCACTTCTGTTCATAGTCTATATAAACGACATTTCAATCGTCGTCAAGCGCGGCAAGTTTAAAATATTCGCTGATAACTGTAAGCTCTAGAAAATTATGAATGGAGAAGACCGAACTGAACTAAATGCTGTAAACCAATGGGTAGAAAAAAAGGAAATGCTGCTAAATGAGAGGAAATTTAAACATGCATTTTGGGGAAAAAACTATTCTCAAACAACCATATTCTCTTCTTTGAGAGGAAGTGATTGCAGCATCTAATAATATCAAAGACCTAGGAGTGATTGTTGACAACAATCCCAGCTGGAGCGCCCACATCAACAAAGTCGATATAGTAAAGATTGTTTGCAACATAACATGGCAGTCCTGGTTTAGGACTAATGTTGCTGTAATTTAACCCCTGAAGACGATGTCTCAAGGATCCAAGAGCTCATCCTGTGAAATATATCGACTTTCAAAACTGCTACATTTAAATCTCAGAACGTGAGATATTCAGACTTTGCCTCCTGGGGCTAAATTAAAGCAACATTAATCCTAAACCAGGACTGCCATGTTATGTTGGCAAACAATCTTTACTACAAAGTACTGTTGCTGAATATCTCATGTTGTGAGATTCAAAAATTGTAATTTTCAAAGTCGATATATTTCACAGGATGAGATCTTGGATCCTCAGAACGCTTCAGTCCAGAGAGTAAGATGTCATGATTCTCCTCCTTTGTACGGCCACAACTCCAATATTGCTGATCCTCGTGGTCTCCCACTCAAAACAAGGCATTACGAAAATACCGAGTCACGCCAGGGAACACTCACTAAACAAATTAAGGGAGTAAGTGATCTTGATAAGGATCACTTCAAAACATTAGAAATTTCTTCTCTCCAACACTGCCATAACCGCTGCATCATCTACACAATGTGGAAAAAATAAACCACCAGCATTACCCGATAGACCTCAATATTAGATTCAGAATTCATCCAAGGCTACGGCCACGTGCCATACGCCCCCTGCATAATTCGGGATTGCAACATCTAAATTCACAACAACACAAATTCTGTTCCTCAACATACTCTACTCTGTTTAATAATGACCCAAAAGAAATCAAAAGAAGAAAAAAGATCCCATCACCTTCAAACGGAACCAGGACACATTTCTTTGAGGAATAACAGATAAGCCACATATACCTGAATATACCTCAGCCCAAAACAACTCCCAACCTGAGTGGGCCACGATACCACAAAACCTGACTTTAAAACGCCGTAGCAGGTGATGCTATCAACTCATACATGGCCTGGGCCAATCTTTGGCTGAAATATGCCCAAGTTATCCAACAGTTTTATATATATATATATATATATATATATATATATATATATATATATATATATATATATAACTTAGACTTAGAATAACTTAGAAAGGTTTTGGCCAGTATTGGCCCAGGCCATGTCTAACTTAATAGCACCACCTGGCGAAGTCTTTCAGTTCAGGATTTGGGCACCAAGGCCCATTCGAGCAGAGAGTTATTGTTTGCGGAGACATATCCGGGTGTGGGTGGTTTGTCCGGTACTGTTTGAAGGAATTTGTCCAAAGACTTCTTGAATTTTGTGTGGTCAGACAGATAATGTAGCGTTCACGGCGTCGTTGGAGTGAATACAATTTCAGCTTCTCTAGTCTACCCCAGTAGTCAAGGTCTGACATGCCATCTATCTTTTTTGTGATTGACCTTTGGGGAGCTTCAATTCTCATAATATTTTGTTTTGTGTAGGGAGACCACATTGGACAGCAGTATTCAAGGTGGGGTCGGGCAAAAGTGGAGAAGAGAAGGATAATAGCGTGGGAATCTCTCGACTGGAAGGTTCTGAGAATCCAGGAACACATTCTGCGGGCCATGTCAACTTTGCTGCTTATATGTGTAGCCCAGCTTATGTTGTTGTCCACTGTTACTCCCAGGTCTCTGATGTTGTTGGATGCCATGAGAATTTCTCCAGAAGGAAGAGAGTATGGGAGTTTCAGAGCGTCCTCCCTTCCAAAGTGGATCAGTTCAAATTTGTCTTCATTTAGCAACATGTTATACTTTTCTGCCCATTGGACAACAGTCAGTAGGTCTGACTGAAGGTTTATTCGGTCATCCACGCCATTGATGACCTTCTGGAGCTTGGAATCATCAGCGAAGGTTCTGATGTTACTGTGTCAGTACTATCATTTATGTAGATGATGAAGAGAAGTGGGCCCAACACAGTGCCTTGTGGGACACCACTGCTGACTTTGGCTGGGCTGGATTTGACTCCTTCAACTACAACATGTTGGGTTCTGTTAGACAGGAAGCACTTGATCCACTGCAGCAGCTTTCCAGTGACACCAATATTGGACAGCTTTCTCAGAAGGATCTTATGATCAACCCTGGCAAAGGCCTTGCTGAAATCAAGGTAGATGACATCAGTGTTGGAACCTTCTCCCAAGGCTCTCAAAATGTTATCAAAATGATGCAGTAGCTGCGTCAGGCAATCTCTCCCATTACGGAATCCATGCTGGTTGGGGTTCAGCATATTATGACTCTCAAGGAAGTGAGTCATACGCGATCTCAGCACCCACTCAAATACCTTGATGATATGAGAGGTGAGTGAGATTGGACGGTAATTCACGGCAAGCGATTTGTTTCCTTTTTTGAAAACTGGGACAACAGACTGGGATAGAAGGTCTTCTGGTATATATCCAGCATCCAGTGAGTTCCGCCACAGATTGAGATGTGTTTTCTCTTCGAACATGTATATATATATATATATATATATGTATATATATATATATATATATGTTGAGATCTGTCTGTCAGGAAACACTTGATCCTTTCAGTAACTTTCCAGAGACACCAATGTTGGATAGTTTTTTCAATAGGATCTTGTGATCGACCCTGTCGAAAGCCTTACTGAAATCAAGGTAGATGATATCGGTGTTGGAGCCCTCTCCCAAAGCTCTCAAAATGTCCTCAAAGTGATGCAGGAGCTGCGTTAGGCAGTCCCTTCCATTACGGAACCCATGTTGTTTGGAAATCAGCCGTCTGTTGCTTTCCAGAAATTGGGTTATTCGAGATCTCACCACCCTCTCAAATACCTTGATGATATGAGAGGTGAGTGAGATCGGACGGTAGTCCACTGCAAGGGACTTGTTTCCCTTTTTGAAAACTGGGACTACAGACTGGGACAGAAGGTTTTTTGGAATATAGCCAGCATCCAGTGAGTTTCTCCACAGATTAGCAAGGGGAGATGCAAGTTGGTGTCGACACACCTTCAGGACACAAGCAGGGAACCTATCGGGGCCTACTGCTGAATTGTGTTTTATTTCGTTTATCGCCGCTAAGACATCAGGGGCACTAAACGTTATGTCCGATATAGTGTTTTGGGGGTTGACATCACTGATACAGACCAGATCGGCCATATCAGGAATGCGGAAAACAGAGCAGTATTGTTTCTGCAGTATCTCGGCCATGGATTTGGCGTTATCTTGGAGAGTGCCAGTTTCATCAATTAGAGGGCCAACAATGGAGACAGTGACCCTGCGTTTCCTCGCAAACGAAAAGAACACTTTGGGGTTGAGTTTGATTTTTTCAATGGCCCACTTCTCCTCAGCTGATCTTTGGTTATTGATGAGGGTCTTCATGCATTGTTGGAGGTTATATTTTTTGGATTCAAGCAGTGCGATAGCCGTCGAATGTGTGTGTTGCTGTTGGCAGTACTTTAGTTTGTTAATTTTTTTGTTTGTTCTTTTTATTTTTCTGATAATGGTTTTTCTGTTTTGGGGGATTCTGCACTTTTTGTTCACAGGTCTTGGTGGGGAGTGTTTTGCACATATGTCTGTGACGGTGTCTACAAAGATCTGCCAAGATGTTTTATGGTTGGTGATGTGTGTATGTGTAAAGGACCAGTCAACATGTGATAGCTCGTTCCTGATTGCATCCCAGTTGGCATTATGGAGATCCATGTTGTCAAATGGGTGGGCTGGAGGGAGGTCACTAGGATTAGCTTTCAGCTGGTGAAATATACATATATATATATATATATATAAAATGGGCATTCCGTCGATTATAACGACGATGGCTCCAGTTGAACCGATCAACGGAACGGCCTGCTCATAAAATTAGCGTGCATATGGCTAAGCACTCTTCAGAAACGTGTATCCTTAACGTAGTGCTCGGGGAGATTTAGTGTGACAGAGTATGGTGACCCTTGAAATCCAGATACTACTCGTTTTTGCCAGCTGAATGGACTACACTAAAGTGAAATGAAGTACTTAGCTCAAGGACATATCGCATCGCCACGAATTGAACTAACCTCCTTACGCTTTTGAGCCGAATACCCTATCCACTATACCATGCGTCTTCACTATATATATATATATATATATATATATATATATATATATATATAATATATATATATATATATATATATATATATTATATACACTAGCTGAATAAACTGCCACCGCATGGCAATTTTTACAATCGAACGTCTTATATAAATTTTTATTTAGTCCATATCAGAGAATACCTTCCCCGACCGATAGGCCTCTTAATCAGGACAGATTCGTGTAATCTTTCGCCAAAAACTTCGTTGAGGATATATATATATATATATTATATATATATATATATATTATATATATATATATGAAAACACACATATGTGCGCACGTACACGTCCGCCGTGTTCTTGATAAAAAAAACACTGACATTATTGATATCGAAGCCCGTCTGTAATCTAGACGACATGGAAGCAGAGTACAACGAGAATTTTCGCAGAACAACAAGTTAATATGTTCGAGTCCCAATAATTGCGCACTTTAGTCGACTGTTATTAATAATTATCTATGCTGTCGATAATGTGTCTACCTACACAATTCGCATGTACTTATGTCCTTGATTCTAAAGTTCGAATATTCTTGTAACGATAGTTGAATGTCTTCCGTATTTTCTTAGTGTTCTAGTTTTACTCTTTAGTTTTCTATTTTATTCTTTATAAACTCAGCAGCTTTACTGACGTCCTCCTGAAACCTATTCTCCAACATATACCAAGTTGTATAAGGGATGATCTGGAGTTTTTAAACCATCTTCTTTCTGGTTTCAGTTGATGTGATAAACCTCTACACTTCGATTCCTCACGAATACGAAATACCCGGTGTACGGACATGCTAGCCTATGATTTGGAATATCTCAGAAAGAGCTGTAAAATTTCAAAATTCACCTACCTTTATGAAATTATTATGTCTTAAGCTACTCGTCCTGCCTTTGTTTTTGTCCTTTTCCTCTGATAACACAGAAGATTAATACGGATCTCTCCTAGCTCTAGCCTCAGCTGTGAACTTGGAGCCTAACAGTTGACCAATTATAGCACTTAGCGTACCTATTCCTTTAGAACCCTTCATATTCGTTTTATATATATAACAAAAAAAGACTTGTAATTGTTTTTAAATAAATTTATTTACGCACATAGCAAACAAGTTTCAACAAAAGTAGAAAGCTACAGAAAACCTATCGGGAATATATGTTTATAATTAAGAGTATAGCTCTAATATATATAAACTCGGGGAGAAGCATCCATCAAAGACATGAAAACAATTATCTTCTGAGATTGCAGATTGTTTTATACAATCTTTGCTGGAATAGACGTAAAGTGAAAACAGATATTATTTAAAAGTCAATATTTATATATCAAATCTTGTGCCCCACCTTCAATATGGTTATTCGTTGAGTTCTGGGAATGTACATGCAAATAGAATTTGATTTCTCTATTCTATGTTATGTTTATGCGTCTTACAGCCGTTTACCAATATTCTTTGGAAACTAAACAATATCTTTGGAATGCAAAAAACAAAAAAGTCGAACGCGTAAACAAGACGTTGTGCTTTCGAGAAAAATAAGATAACTCTTTCTAATTATAGATCCATATTCACCGAAAGCTGTTGACAGTTTTCAGAGATAATCTGAAACAATAGAAATAGATCGTTTCAGGCAATAAAAGATCCTGTAGTCATAAACAAGTATGTTTTGTAAAAGATATTCTTAAGGTCAACGTTTGACACATATTAAATAGTCTGCTGCAGTAGAACTTGATATTCAGTAGATGAAAAAATATTATGTATATGAATAACAAACCGCATGGATTTCGCGTCTATATGTCCGTGAATGCTTTACTATTCATCTATCCAATTAGTGGTGTGTTAATATAAATGCACGTTTCATATATATATATATACACACGCACGCACGCACATACATATATACACACCTCCATATATATTACTATATATATACTACATTAGTGTATATATATTACTGTGTATGTGTGTATACACACACATATATATACACGCTAATGTAATATATATATATATATATATTATATATATATATATATATATATATATATATATATATATTTATTTTATAGAAGGAGCTTCTACAGGACTAGAACTGTTTCATTCAAAAGAAATCATCAGGAAGCTTCCTGATGATTTCTTTTGAATGAAACAGTTCTAGTCCTGTAGAAGCTCCTTCTATAAAATAAATTAATTTACTCTGCTATGTATTGAGTACCTTATTTACTGTGGTTAACCCCGACTCAACCCGGGACCTACATATATATATATATTTCAACTGTGTGCTTGCGCGTGAGTAGTTTTTGGGGTCATACTTGATAATCTAAAACCACAATCATCACACACACACAAAACAAATATTAACTTGTGGAAATCATTTCGAAAAGCTTTTGTTTAACGTTATTCTATGAATCTGCCTTCCGTTTTGACGAGTGCTTCAAGGCTGGGCCTGAATCGCTGACATGTCTGCAAAAAACGTATGCACTCCCTTTTGTCATGAATGATCATGGGATTACACCTACAATATTCCCCTCCAAGGTACAGTGCGGACGAGATTGTTTGTGGAAGACCAACAGCTGCCTATATGCATACCACCCTCTCCTCTTCACGTCACCGATGTCCTTACAGTTTCATGCAGTTACACTTGAGACTGTTCGATCTGGTTTCCCCAAAATAGACTATGCTAAGAGGAATAGATTTTTTGTAAGAAAGCTTGCGAATGCGTGCGACAACAAGGACAAATACAAATAACAAGCGTCTTTCGATTGAGGACGAATCAAATTGAGGTGGCGTGTATAAAGCGAAAGCCATAAGGCAGGAATATAGATGGAACTAAGAGGTGCTGGCGGTCGCGTGGAAAGAAGAGTAGGGGGCAGCGGGATTGAAGGATTAGAAAAAATCAAAGAGACAAAGGGAAAGGTACAGAAGTGATAAACGAGGAGGAAAAGTGAGAGTTATATCGAGAAAAACAACATGGATTAAATCTGGGCGAAAGAAAAACAGTACCGGATAGTAATGTTTATATGGCAACAAAACGTGGCAGTCCTGTAAAGGATTATCTTGCTGTTGTCTTAAACCCAGGAAAACATCTTTTATAGCCAGTCTTGTACAGAAGTCTATGTTATTGACACACATTCTTCTTTCAAATTTTGTCGTACCTAAATTATAATAATTTCCTCCTCGAATTCGAGTGAAAAAGGCAAAATTTTAACACTATCTTATTCGTAACGTGTACCTGTATATCTTTCGTTCAGATGGAATAGATATAACGTCTAAGAAACTGTGTTTATACAGTATATCGATATTTCGGATATTTATCAATTCGTCGACTTCAGAGTATCTATACCTATTGCAAAATTATTTATATATCAAAGTTGACAAGCTGGCAGATTCGTTAGGACGCCGCTCAAAATGCTTAGCGGCATTTCATCATTTCGGGGTCGATAAAACGAGCACTATTTGAGTACCGGATTCGATTTAATCGACTTATCCTGTCATCCGAAATCACTGGTCTTGTGCTAAAATTGGAAACTAATATGTCTACATCCACTTTTTGTAAACCGTAAATTAAGTGGTAATATCTTTTCTAGAATAGGCACAAGGCTATTCTGGAGAGGGACTAAGTTGATTACATCGACCCCATTGCTAGACTGGTACTTATTTCATCGACTCCAAAAGAATGAAAGGCAAACTGGACCTTAGCGAAATCAGAACGTAAAGACGAGCGAAACATCCGTTAAGCATTTTGCCCGGCGAGCTGACGATTTTGCCTACTCTCGCTGCCTTAAATTACCTGATAATATCAATAAATGAACTAAAGGTGGTGTGTTGGCTCGATGGGTAGCACGCCGGGAAAATGCTTAGCAGTACGAGGGGCGTTCAATAAGTAATGCCCCTGACCCACTTCCCATAGTAGTAGAGCAACGACACTTGGCACAGTTATTAGTCTTTTCCTACATAGGAACCACTCGGAGTTACGTATTTCTCCCATCGTTAGATGCAGCTCAGGAGACCATTTTTGTAGAAGACCCCAGTTGGGTCCTCCAACCACGACGTGACTTCAGAAATCAAGGCTGCATCATCTGGGAAACGCTTTCCTTTCAAAAACAACTTCATGGCTGGGAAGAGGTGAAAATCAGAGGGTGCAAGGTCAGAAGAGTAGAAGGGGATGGGAGAGGAGTTCAAAGCTGCACGCCTGTGCTTCTGATCTGGCGACAAGCGAGTTGTGGACCAGAGCGTTGTCCTGCAGGAGGAGGATGCCTTTGCTAATCTTGCCCCACCTCTTGATTTTGATAGCTTCTCTTAATTTCTTCAAAAGTGAAGCATAATAGGCCCCTGTAATTGTGGTACCCTTTGCCAAGAAATCTGTCATCACTACTCCGTTCTGGTCCCAGAAGAGTGTGAGCATGACCTTGCCAGCGGAGGGCTGCACCCTTGCCTTCTTTGGGAGGAGGTGAGTCACGGTGCTTCCACTGCATTGACTGGGCTTTGGTCTCTGGATCATAGTGATGGACCCAGGTTTCATCCTGTGTAATCAGCCTTTTGAAAAATTTTGACTCGTCTTCTTGGCACATCTCCAAATTCATCTTCGAGCACTCGACGCGTTCTTGCTTCTGGAAAGGTTTGAGCAACCTGGGAATCCATCTGGCAGACACGTTTTGCATATGCAAATGGTCATGAATGATAGTTTCCACAGACCCGGTACTAATCTTGACCTCATGGGCTATTTGGCGAATAGTTATGCGTCGATCTTCTAAAATGGCAGCCTCAACTTGACGGACAGATGCCTCATCAATGGCAGAAGGGGGGCGACCAGATCTGGGAGCTGTTTCCACAGAGTTCCGATCATGTTTGAATTCACGATGCCAGCGTTTTACAAGTTCATATGATGGGGCATCATCACTATAAGTTACTTTCATTTCATCAAAAGTCTCCCGTGGTGTGCGTCCTTTCAAATACAAGAACCGGATCACTGCTCGACACTCAATAGGCTCCATTTCACACTTGACTCAGTTCAAACACCTGTAAATCAGAAACCACAATTAGTTCAGAGCTGTAATTTTTCACTTAATCTATAGAGTTATAAATAATTGCACATGCAAACTTTCAGCTAGATCAAACAACTGCAAGTGGGTCAGAGGCATTACTTAATGAACGTCCCTCGTATTTCATTCAAATTGTGTGGACATCGACTTTGCCTTTTATCCACATGACGTTTAAAATATACCAGTTGAACACTGGGGTCGATGTAATCGATTAGCCCCCCAACCTTTCCCGAAATTGCTGACCTTGTGTCAAAATTTGAAACTTTACCAAAACCTGATTCCATTATTTAGATTTCACTCAGCCTGCTACAAATAACAACCATATTTATCTTATGCAGCAAAGTACTTTAACAGTTTACCTCAACATTGCAGATTGTGTCCGAGTGAAAGTATTCAAAATCAGAAAAACCAAGTCGTTTTAAATAGAACGCCTTTCATCGTGGATCAGCAAAATAGACGATCGATTTGTGGGAGAAATAGTGTTTGTGCTAACAATTACTCAGAGTTAACAGGAGAATTATTTGTCTGTGACTGAGTGATGCATGTAATTTGAAATTACTCTAACATCGAAAAAGAAAAAAGAGACCGCTTTATAATTTCTCCCATTTTCTTTCAGTACAGGATTTTAAGTGGTTGTTGCGTAAAACTGGAAATGTTTTTAGCTGTTGAAATGAAAGAGAGGAAATATAATCTTCGAATTATATAAGGAAATGTGTGCTTTTAGATTTGGGTAAACAAATTTGACAGAACACCATTACCGTATGCTATAACCTTTAGACATTCGATATTTGGCTCTCTCCTCAGAGGATTTCATTAACATAAGTTACAAATGTATTAATACCGTTAATACACCAGACTACTATCTTCAGAGCAATTAATCTTATTTTATACATGTAGAACCTCGACATAAAAATGATGCAGAAAATAGAATAATATTGGTATGGTAGAAACAAATTGATGGCGTCAAATAGAATGCTTTTACACATCAAAAGTTTCAATAGAAAATATCTTCGTATCGGAATAACGAAGTCATGGGAATAATTGATGGTCGAAACAAGTATGTGATGCACGCCATACACTAAACACAATACACGATTCACACATGCGCGCGCGGTCGCACACCGCTGTAATATACGTCAATCGAGTTTTTTCCCCCTCTTTTCCTGAAAATAATGAATTTTCGTGAACTACTGGATCACTGCATCGAAAATTTACTTTTACATGGAATTTATTGCCTAATACGAAGCCCTTAATCCTTCCTCTTGCTTACTGTTTTATGCATAATATACAAAGGACAGACATACATCCTTACGTGTATTTTAACGAATACCTGGCTACATATGAGGGTGCATGTATTTCTATGTGTGCACATGTATATGTAGTTACAGTTGAGTATGGCTCTAGACTATCAGAGTTATTATAACGAAATAACATCAGATGCTGCTTACCTTTAACTTATATTTATCCTGTTAGCTTTTTGACAAATACTGCTGTATTTCTGCTGAGCCCAGAAAGCTTCCACAGTGAAACTATCACAATTCTGCCATACGAGTGTGCGGACGTTTGAGCAGCGTAAGTCCATTATCTGCCATATAAATGTATATGTATACATGTGCTTCTCGGGCGAATGAACTTTTCGAAATTGATATGGTGTCTCACACACATAGCGACACACTGTCTCTCTCTCTCTCTCTCTCTCTCTCTCTCTCTCTCTCTCTCTCTCTCTCTCTCTCTCACACACACACAGAGTAAGACACCTCTCTCTCTCTGACAAACACACACACACTAAAAAAGATGCGAGAAAAAGTAAATAAAATTTACGCTTTCTCTATCTCTCTGTCTCACACACAAACACAGCCATAACTTTCTCTCTCTCTCCCCCTCTCTCTCTCTCCCTCTCTCTCTCTCTCCCCTCTGTCTATCAATCACTCACACATTTAAAAGGTTGTGAGAAAAAACAAGCAAAATAAAATAGTCACACATACATACACACAGCAACACACATCTCTTTCTCTTTTTCTTACTCTCCCTCTCTCTCTCTTTCTTTCTCTCTCTCTCACATACACACAACACACTTTCTGTCTCGCACCCCTCATCAACACATACACACGTCCCTGTCAATTTTCTCTCATTCACTTTATGCTGACATCAAACGAAATGTACATTTCCAGCCACAGAAATAATAATAATAAAATAATTACGGAATTTATCGCACGCCGTATGATAAACAGCTCATCTCAGTTTGTGAATGTTGTAGAATGTTTCTCCGAGAATGAGGCGATAGAGACACACCTCCTTTGTCCACAATAGTCTCTATAGATCTTTCCGACCTTCTGAATCTAGATTCCCCATTGTTCCATATCACTCCATAAGTGACAAATCTAAGCAGTGTAGAACCTTTTATGGAACACAAGTGATATATTTGCAAAGCAGGAACGAAATCGGTTGAGAAATATTGATTTTATTTGGGATGAAGCAAATAGTCACTCACACACACATCTTTTGATTTATATATTATAGATATCGGATCATTAGTAATATATTTAAAAGAAGAGGTGTTTCTCAGCATGTCCTGTTACGCATGCCCAGTGATACACATTAACCGGTTATAGCATTTTCCAGACCGGAGTACATGTTTATGCGGATCAATCTTACGATCTATTCACACGATTTGATTTGTTTTTGTGATATAAGATACCTAAAATTATTGGCAAGAATGCCAAAATGGCATATTTATTGCCAACTGCTTACTCTGCTTCATTGATTCTAATAATATTTTGTTTTGCTAAATATGAAGAATATTTCCCAACGACAAATTAAAACAAAAACAGTTTTCTTGGGTAAAATCAATGTGTAGATTACGAAAAACGCAATGGAAAATTAAGGCAAACTGTGTCAGAGATATTGGCATTTTATGATGGTTACGAACGAAGGTAAAACTAGTGCACACCACCTAACCCCCAAACTAACCCTAAAACTAATCCTAACCAGTGTGCACACTCTTTACCTTAGCCCAACGTTCTACGTTAAAATAAACGTGCATATTACAAGAAAAAGTTACAAAAAAACCCACATTTTTAAGAGGCTCCGGATAGAGTTTGCTGTTCTCTGTAAGAAAGCGATTGAGACGTTCAGCATGATTCGGAATAGACTTAATGAAATGATACCTCGCTCCACATACCTGCTTGCGGTACTTACCGAGCCATTCAACAGATACATGTAAACTTAAATGGAGGCTAATGCAGAATCGAACGTCTCCTTGAAAAATGCATTTAAAAAAAAATTTAATTCGGACTCCTACGTTTTGGATGTCGGGAATTACGACTATGTAAAAAAAAAAAAAAAAAAAAACAACACCTTTTCAAATTTCACACCAATTTTAAATTTTGAACTTTTTCATCCATTTATTTATCTACCTAGCCGTTAAATTTATATCTATCTATCTGTCTATATCTATGTCTGTCTGTGTTCCCATTCGTCCGTTCGTCTCTCTCTCTCTCTCTCTCTCTCTCTCTCTCACTGTATCTCTTTATACAGATATCTCAATGCTTTTTGAGTTTAAAGTTTTGTAAACGTGGTTTCTTGCATATTCGGAATCTCCGTCATCGTAAACGTAGGAACCCGCTGAAAAAAAAATCAGAAAGATGTGTTTTTGTGTGTGTATGTGTGTTTGTGTTGTACACCAGGTCCGCTGGAGAGGTGGAGTGAAATCTGCAAAAATTTTTAATTTGGTGTAAGGTGAAGATTTTAAATATGGAAAATGTGGTTTAAAAAAATTTGAAAAAAGTTCTAAATTTTAAATTGGGGTGTGGGTGAAATTTGAAATTTTGAAAAGGTGGTTCGCTTTTGTACATTCGGAATCTCTGACATCTAAAATTTAGGAATCCGAAAAATGCTTTTCAAAAAATGCATTTTTCAAGGAAAGGTGCGATCTGTATTAGGTCCAATTTTTCGATAACACAACGGTTTTTTTTTTAATGTTGAAAATGATTTGATATTATTTTTATCCACGAAACATTGGGTTGTTATTTTTCACAAGGGTTTTTGTGGTTTTTTCGCGATATGTGTTCTAGCCATTTACACCAACGTACAACCCTGTTTCTTTCCGCTAGCCTTGCTTCTTTGCCCCATTATTAGATTATTTTCTTTAATCATAGCGCTGTGATCGCTTATAAGCTTTAAGCTTATAAAATACTATTATTATTTACAGAATTGTAAAAATCCACGCTGCTTAATGAAACCAATCGTACTATATCTATCTATCTATCTATCTATCTATCTATCTATCTATCTATCTATCTATATATATATATATATATATATATACATACATACACACTCTGATACATTGATACTTTGATAGGTTTCGGCTAGTATTCCTTTATCTCCTCTATTTCATCACTGCCGATCACCATTCGACCTGTTGGTATGTTGTCGGACCGCGGTTCATCTCGAGACCTACTGCAGAGCTTTTGATGTCGAGCTCCGTCGGCATGGTCTGAAGCTGATCCGTGGTTTCAGCGATGAGTACGATGTCATCAGCGAAACGTAGGTTGGTGAGTAGCTCGCCATTGATGTTGACACCGCGTTGCCAGCCAATGCCTCTGATGATCTGCTCGAGACATGCGGTGAAAAGTTTTGGAGAGATCTCATCTCCTTGCTTCACTCCCTTCTTGCCCGGTACTCGTACGGGTGATGACAGCAGAGCTATGTCGGTGGCGCATCCGGAATTTGCCTCCCTGAGCAGCTGCACATATTGCGCCCCGACTCCTTGCCTCTGCTGAGAGTTGAGCACTGCATTGGTTTCGACGCTGTCGAAGGCCTTCTCATAGTCTACAAACGCAACGCAAAGAGGCAGCTTGTACTCATTCGCTCGCTCGAGCAGTTGTGTTAGAGTAAATATATGGTCGGGCAAATCGACCCCAGAACATTCTTTGTAAGCCTAGTACTTATTCTATCGTTCTCTTTTGCCGAATTGCTCAGTTACGGGAACGTAAACACACCAGCATCGGTTGTCAAGCGATGTTGGGGTGGGGGACAAACACAAATACACAAACATATACACACACGTATACACATACATATACATACATACTCATACATATATACACATACATACACATACGTACACATACATCCATACACACATACACACACATCTATGCACCCGCACATCCACACACATACATGCATACACACACATACATGCACACACACATACATACATGCACACACACATACACATACATACATGCACATACGCACATACACCTACATCCATGCACACACACACACACATACATATATATAGAAGGAAATGTGGGGATATGCATTCTTTGAACGTCTCTACTATAAGATCTCAAATGTAAGATCTCTTGTCTGAAGACGGAGGCTGGTCTCATCCTATTTTAAATGCATCCATGCGAATTTCTCTGATGGAATTCATCTACAAATATTATTATTGATCGTCGAGTCCCCAGAAACAGCTGTGGTATTTCTAATACCTTTCTTCCACGGCCTTAATTTTCTATATCATTTGTACTCTGTGTAAGTTTGACCTTATATATATATATATATATTATATATTGTGTTTCATGTATCTAATATACTTTAAATATTGGACTGTCTAATGTGTTTATCCTCACATTTGCTTATATCTATCTATCCATATAGGTAATCCCATTAACTCATAAATTTACACTAACTCATAACCCCTATCTTGTTTCTCACATATGCAACAATCTGATTATATTCGTTTACATATATACACGCACACACCCATGCGCGCGTATACACGTACGAGTGAGGGTATGCATATATGCATGCATCTGTGTATATGTAAATATTTGTACAAATGCAAAATATAGATAACTGCATATGTAGGAACGATGATATACGAGGACTGTATTTGTAACTTATCTCTGTAACTTAACTGATATATAAATGTATATATAGAGTGGTTGTAAACTGTCAACTTCACGTGAGAGTAAGGGAATTACACCACCGCTGTTTAGCCCTAGGAAGCATCGACGCTTCCTGTCGGCCTTGACACATTTCCTGTGTCCTTATATAAATGTTTTCTCAGAATAATTAACACTACTATTTCCTTAAATCTTCATATATTTGCCTCACAATTAAAAGCTACAACTACACTTAGTGCTTCCTCTACCTCTTAACCCCACCATTCCTCTATCATTTATACTATAATACCTTTCTCTCTCTATCCCCACTCCTATTTAAAACTATCTCCACTGACCAACCTATATCTTAATTTTTCTCTTTTCTTTTCCTTATTCCTTTCATTCATACCTTCAGGGGTTTTATTTCTTATTTTGTTTTTACTAATATTCTTTCTTTTTTCTCTTTAATTCTTTCTTTCTCTCCTTCTTTTTCCCTCTCCCTTGTTTTTTTTTTTGTCATTCTTCTCTTCCTGTTTTCAAGTTGACCATACACTCCCTATTTCTAGGTCAGTTTAAACACAAACCTTGAATCTGCTACACTCTATATAAATTCCCTGCTGGGAATGACCAACTTTAAGAGAATCTTACATTGCTTATAAACTCTACATCTGGATGGACTAATGTTAAACTCTGTTGGACTTTTGGATTTTACTCAAAGGATATTGGAATATTACACATATACACTATGATACCCATGAAACGAATTTATGAATTCAATACCCATACATATCTTACATCTATTTTCTTTCCTCCACTTCACTCTCTATTTTGTATCACAGCAAAACTAACTAAATAGAGAGTGAAGTGGAGGAAAGAAAATAGATGTAAGATATGTATGGGTATTGAATTCATAAATTCGTTTCATGGGTATCATAGTGTATATGTGTAATATTCCGGTATAGTAACGATACTGCCATCTCACAATCTGTTAAATTTTTTTTTAAAACTTTGGCAGAGAATCGGGGTTGGTTGATACCGTGCTTGCTGGCTCATGGCTTGGAATTTCTTTTATCGATCCTAGAGAGATGAACTTGGTAGGATTTGAACTCAGAACGTAAATAAGCCAATAAACACCACAAACCATTGTTTCCGACTCTATAACTATTCCACTATGTTGCTGCTTTATAGTACCAAGACTAATAAAATGTTCAATAGAAAGCGGTCATTAAAGTGGATGTTGTAGTCCGATGCAAAGAGTAATTTGGATCTTAGAATGCAGTGATTGTCGCAAGGTAACGTTTCGAAATCCGTAGTTGATGGCTTAATGTTAAATTATCGTGTAATTTTAAACAGCAATTTTCATTCCGTACAATCTCTAATCTCATGTTATGTTTTGTGACGATAATTTGTTCTTTTAATAAATCATTTAAAAAAAACTTCCTTCAAATATTTTCCAGGGTTATGCGTCCGAACAAACAACAACATCTATTAATCATTCGGCGAGGTGGCAGTCTCGTTAGCGCGTCAGACAAAACGCTTAGCGGCATTTCATCCGAGTTCAAATGCCGACGACTATCTTTCATTCTTTCATGCGCGATAACGTAAATACCAGCCGTGTACTGGGGTCAATACATTCAACTTCTGCGCACTCTCCTCAATATTGCTGGTCTTGTTCCAAAGCTATTAATCTTATTATTATTATTAGTTGTAGTAGTATTACACACTTTTATGTGTACTAATTCGCAAAATGCAATAACGTCTATTTCTTCATTTAAATTATTGCATAATTTTCATTTTTACGTGTATGTCTTTTTTTTTTTTTTAGATATCTTGACCAGAGACTAGGATGGTCCCCTGGACCCGGGATGGACACGCATCCGGATGTCATGGCATTGTCTATAGTGCTGATAGCAACATTTGTAACAATGATCGGAGCAAAGGTAAACTGGGTATATTTCATATCTTTTGCATATATCGGTTAATTTTAATTTGCACCGACCAAATAGGGTTTAGTTCATTATATCCTCCACCACCCTCAGAAACTCCTTAGTCGTAGTTATTTAAATTTTAGATAGTACCATCTGGCCATGAAATTGTATTAATATTATCTGATTTTAGCAATGTGTGTATCGTCCATGAAACTTGCTAGATTTCGTGACTGAAATAGTACAAACGATAAATCAAATTATGGCACATCAGCGAGTGTTTTGCTGTTTTGCACACTTGCAGAATAATAGGTTCACATTACGCCGACATTTATTTTTGCGGTCTCAAACTAAATCAATGCCTCTTAATGGCTTCTTTAGTGTGTCAGTTGTCATGTTATATTAGCAATTATTCGTCAACATAATTGTTTCGATCATCAAATAGTAAATTATTAAAGCTGTGTCCACCACAATGTTTAAATGTGTTTGATATGTAATATGTTCAATTTTGAATTAGTTATGTATCTGTCTTTGTTCATGGCAGCAAAGAATAGAGCAACGAAAATAAAAGCAACAGTTCACGAAACAGCTTTCAAAAATATCCACATCTCTAGTACTGTGATTAATTATGCCAATATACATTTGTGGGAAAGTCGCCCTTTAATTCGACACATCTAACGTTAGAGACAAACATATATTGATACATAGGCAAGTTATAGAATCGCATATTTTTGCAATTCATCAAAATCGAAAAGTATGGTAATATAAGTATTGTATTATCAATTATAAGTTACTGCGTGCAATATCAGAGTGCTCATTGAGGTACATGGGAAAAACTGCTTCACATTTTCCGGTTTAAACTATTCCACTTTAGTAGCTGTAGGATTGCAATCAAGGAAAGTGTTAATGCCAAACTGTTTGCATCCCTATAAACCTGTTTGAAACTAATAAAGATATCAATACAAAGCACTATAACATTACACAACAAATCCAATATTAAATTATGCAAAATATCAGAAACTTAGGACAATTGATTAAATTGGTAGCTTTACTCTATTTCTCTGTTCATACGACATCGGTTGGTGTTGCTGTTTAAATATTAAGGCAAGCCATTTGTGAACATCTCTTAGGACTAACCTTTCTACTATGTAGTTCTCTTTTAGTTTGGCCGGTTGTGATTTGAGGGCCATCTAGCTGTTATTTCTAAATGACTCACATAGCTTAAACGACAATTGCAGTCTTGTAACATAAGGTTAACCAGGTGGAACCTCCATTTTCCAACAGGCGTTTATGAACATTCGAGTACACTTCTACTGTCTGTAATGGCAATTATAAATGATGGAGCGACGTTGCTAATTGTGAAGATCAGATGTCACGTTCAGTATTTAGATGAGTTGAGAATTTTAGATCCAAGTCGTAGTAACACTTAAGTGCACAGATCAGATGTCGAATTCAATATTTATATTGTTTAGATAAGCGGAGCATTTTAGATGGAAGTTTGGTCACATCAATCCTAATATTAATAATGAATTATAATCTGCAAAATATAGCATCGAATTCGCCATCAAATTATGCACCCTACTGTCATAACAAATGAGAATATTAGACGATTTGATTTTCCTTAAGCAGTACTTGCATGTGCCACAGTTTGAAACACACTAAACATTTCCATCTTTCAACAATTTTCAAGTTAAAATGTTTGAAAGAAGAAGAGAAAACAACACTGATAAGTCCATCTAGAATTTTGTCTAATTATAATTTTGTTTGATTTGAGTGTTTTGGAGGTGGGGGATAACTAATAAAAATAACAACTTCATGTAATTCGCGTAATGTTTTCATAATCATTTTAATCGTCTGATGGTCAGCATAACAGCAGGATGGATATATCAGGAAATGTTGGTGGGACGTAGGCAGAATGCTCGCTAACAGTAGCATCCTTTGTATCTATTGAAGAAAGATCAATAACCATGACCTGATTACACAGCCAAATCATTTTACAAAGGAAAACCCCATCGACGATGTAGTCATGTCCACTCAAAAGAGGTGAACCGATATACAATGTCATCAATGCATACGAAAACCCAAGGATTTACAGCTTCGCACGTGCATTTATTTTCACATGTTAAGGAATAATGGTGGTAAGAATATCAAGAAAACTAAACAACAGAAGGTCTTCAGAGAAGAAACCCCACTCAGGCAAGATTTTACACTCAAAGGGGGAAGCGTCGCATCGAGTTCATAACTCCCCCGTTCCTTTTTGCTGACACTTTTTAGCCACTTGGATATTAGAGACTTGTACATTTAGACAGTCGGAAATTTAATTCCGACGTTAAGCATGGCGGTGGGGTTGCGAAGTTGTGAACTGTATAACAAGTAAAAATCGGCTAAAAGTGATACCGGAAGCTACTGGATAAACAGTATTGGTATTTGAAATGCCCAGCATAGCAACACAGTGACATTGATTCGAGTTATAACAGTGTTCATCTCTTTGCGCGTGCATTCAACGAGTAACTCTGTTAAACAAGCTTCAAAGACGTTCAAATGGTAGTCTCTGATGAAATCTCAACTCTTTTCCTTTCCTGGAAAATACTATATATAAAAGCAGGTTTAAACGTTAACTAAAAGTCTACCAGTATATATCTTGTAATTAAATATAACAATTGTATTCATCATTACAATTATCTTGCATATTTTTCATTTAAATATTTATGATCAGCTGCTTTCATTCAGTAACCATATCACACCTACTCGAAAAAAAAAAAGGAAAGAAAAAAGAAATATTTCATTTACAAAATCTATGAGTTGAAGATGGGAAAAATTTCTATAATAAGGATCTTTTTTCTATTTCAGCATTCCTATAAACTATAAATAAATGGGAATTTTCTTTTAATATAATTCAATCTGCGAACAAGCGACTAGTTATCTCTTAGGAGTAATTCTTTTCCCCCTCCCAAATTCTTATTCTAAATATTTAAAAACATGAAGAAACAGGATTGCAAAATGAAAGAATATTTATGTTACAATAGTGTTTTTTTAATTTATTTCACGTACCTCTTTAGTATTTAGAAAACAGTTTTATCTGGTTTACACAGCGTGAAGAAATACGCTGTACTTTAATTTATAGTTCACATGTTCGCAAATTAAAAATATCTCTATCGTTCCTAACATAAATTATATTTTATAATTAATTGCAAATATATACGCTGGCTTTTCAGCTTTATACACACACACACGCATACACACACACACACACACACACACACACACATATATATATATAATAATATTAGGGAGTATAACTCCAAACTTACAGGGAAAAATCCAATTTAGGAGTATTAAATCAAATTTCACAATATAAATATATAATACTAGCAGTATCGCCCGGCGTTGCTCGGAATTTGTAAGGGAAATAACTATATAAGCATTTTTAGAGAGTTATAGCCCAAAAATACCAAAAAATGCATTAAAAATGGGAAAAAAATGTTGGTAAATTTTTTTTTAAATCGTTCACTCATCGTAGATATTTTTAGAGAGTTACTTCCCTTATATAATAGCGAAAAAATGCATTAAAATTGAAAAAATGATGGTAAATTTTTTTTTAAATCGTAGACTCATCGTAGACGCGCGCTAATACCAAGAAGGGCTCGATATGAATGACGACTATAAGATACCCGGTTTTGGTTAAAACTCACCGCAAAATGTGGGAGTAGTTAGGAATCTAAATCGTAGGAGACAGACACACAACTTGACTTTTATATATAAAGATTATATATATAATTAATATAAACAGCAGTTTGCAGTCTTTCAGGGAAAGGGAGAATTATAATTGTCAGTAAATGTTACTGGGGTGTTAGGAAACGATTACACCACTAGAAATAATAGCTAAAATGCTTTGGAAGCACTCCGTCGGTTACGACGATGAGGGTTCCGGTTGATCCGAAATTAACGTGTAAGTGGCTGAGCACTCCACAGATACGTGTACCCTTAACGCAGTTCTCGGGGATATTCAGCGTGACACAGAGAGTGACAAGGCCGGTCCCTTGAAATACAGGTACAACAGAAACAGGAAGTAAGAGTGAGACAAAGTTGTGGTGAAAGAGTACAGCAGGGATCACCACCATCCCCTGCCGGAGCCTCGTGGAGCTTTTAGGTGTTTTCGCTCAACAAACACTCACAACGCCCGTCTGGGAATCGAAACCGCAATCCTATGACCGCGAGTCCGCTGCCCAAACAACTGGGCCATTGCGCCTCCACTAAAATGCTTTAATGCTGTAGTCAACGCACATGAATGTGTGTGTGTGTATGTGTGTGTGTGTGTATGTGTGTGTGTGTGTGTGTTTGTGTGTGTATGTATCTATTACTCTCTTTTACGCTTTTACTTGTTTTAGTAATTTGACTGCGGCCATGCTGGAGCACCGCCTTTAGTCGAGCAACTCGACTCCGGGACTTATTCTTTGTAAGCCCAGTACTTATTCTATCGGTCTGTTTTGCCGAACCGCTAAGTGACGGGGACGTAAACACACCAACATCGGTTGTCAAGCAATGCTAGAGAGACAAACAGAGACACATAAACATATACACACACATACATATACATATACATACATACTAGCAGTATCGCCCGGCGTTGCTCGGGTTTGTAAGGGAAATAACTATATAAGCATTTTTAGAGAGTTACTTCCCTTTTAGATACCAATTCGAGCTTTCTTAGCCATTTCTGTTTTGGTGTCTTCAAGCCATGAAGTTGTTGTTCTAAAAGAACGCTGGTCTCCTTGACAACGCTTTACGACGTTGATTTCCTTACACTCCCTTCCCCACAGCTTCACGAGGGAGGGAAGAAAGGGGAGAAGCAAACAGGTGCAGGTGTGACCATGAACGCCAACTCCGCCGCCATCGACACACGAAAAATTATGCATTAAAATGGAATAAAAAATGATGTTAAATTATTTTTAAAATCGTAGACTCATCGTAGACGCGCGCTAATACTCAGACGGGCTCGATATGAATCACGACTATAAGATACCCGAGTTTGGTTAAACTGCACCGCAAAATGTGGGAGTAGTTAGGAATCTAAATCGAAGGGGACAGACACTCACACAACTACAGTTTTATATATATAGATATACATTTGAGAAAAACCACTATTATGTAATTCAAACAATGATAGACATAAACCAAATGATAAATAAAAAAATTTAAAACATATAACTAGATTACAAAAAGTATAAAAATGAATAATCAATATATAATAAGTATTATTATATATTTTATTTTTTATTTATCACTTGGTTTATGTCTATCATTGTTTGAATTACATAATAGTGGTTTTTCTCTAATTTATATATATATATATATATATATAATGTATATATGTTTATACATGCATACACACACCATTATATTCACATTGGAATGTACTATATGTGTATTTGTGTGTGCATATATATATATTTACGAGGGGTAAACATTATCTGAAGAACAAGCTCATTGTGGTTCGGGACTCGGTCCCGAGTCGCCAATTTATGCAACTCTCTGACATCAGTCTGTCGAAAGGTATTATTTGGTTGGGGGGTCGTACTGCCAAGTGCTGCGTCTTTCTTTTGCAGCGCTTCTCCCCTTTTCGTCGATTTTTGCGATGGCTGAAACGAAGGAACAGCTAGCTTTGTTGAAGTTCTGTTTTCTACTGGGAAAAACGGCGGCCGAAACAGTTGTTATGCTTCAAACAGCTGAGAAGGACACTGCTATACGCAAAACACATGTTTGCGAGTAGTTTCCACGCTTTAGGAATGGTCACTTGTCACTCGAAATCCAATCTCCTTCTGGCCGACCATCGACATCCCGAACGAAAGAAAATATAGAAAATATGGTACCATAAATCCCACCATTCATAATTAACATGTACAATTGCAATAAAAAGATGCTCCCGTCTATCAATATTTGCATATTATAAGCTTCTAAATATGTTTTTCTCTTCTTGCAGGTTACATCTGTTGTCAGCTGTGTCTGTAGTCTGCTCAATGTAGTTGTGGTGGCCTGCATTATTTGCGTTGGATTTTTTCACGTTAATAGTCAGAATTGGACTGCGCATCCTGGATTCTTCCCTGAAGGAATAACTGGGGTGAGTGATCATCATGCATTTATACATTTAAGCGCTTTGGATTGTCCGATTTGGCAAAGTGCTAGCAAAATGCTTACGTTGCTTTGTTCAACTATCTTGGCTATGAGATACTGTAGTCTAATGGAAATATATTTCTGATGGAAATGCATCGCTCTATATTGATGAGAGCAGTGTGATAAACTGAGGGATGAGCTTGCAGTAAGCGGCATTGAGCCACCTAAACTCTTATAGCATTTTAGTGACTTGCAATGGGTAACAATTGCAAATGCAATAAATTCATTATTTACCCTATTTTCTACTTTATATTTCTTTCCAAAATTTATTGTGTCTGAAAGATTCAGAATTTGAATACATACCGGAATATAAATAACTTCCAGATTCTTTTGAGTGGGTTGGTCTATTTACTTCTGCTTTTAAATGAAGATTCTTGAACATAAAATCCTGCAATGGGGGAAAGACAAATTCATCATTTCTCCTCCGAAGTTTCGACAATTTTCGGACCAAACTGATTTCAGTCAGACGAAATATCTTCGTGCATTGAGTTTTGATTCTGTCTGTATAAAAGGAGCGTCTGTTTGGGATTAATTTCTATCTGCACTAGTATGGAAGGTGTCTAGTACTAAGGATATTGCACTCACGATCGTGAGATCGCAGTTTCAATTCCTGGACCGGGTGTTGCGTTCTGTTCGTTTCATCAACTTCGATTCGATGAACAAAGTAAACACATACAATTGATCACTATAACCGAATCATTTACGAAGGTCGTTTGGCAAATGGTGAACGCTCGTCCGCCATCTTCGACGATAAAGTCCATTATATGTATGTATATATATATATATATATATATATATATATATATATATACTAGCATTAAAGACCCGTCGTTGCCGGGTCATAGTGCTAGTGCACGTATATATGTGTATATATATGTGTACATATTACATGTACATCTATATATATATACATCTACACATAAAATGCAAAATACAAAATTATATATTGATATCACTAGTGATAACAATACTCAAAATATATAACAGACTGGAATTGATTTTTTATTACCCACAAGGGGCGAACATAGAGGGGACAATACAACATGATATGGGGTCAGATTTGCGGATGGGATTACAAAAATGATGAGCTTTTAAAAATATACCAAAAATATCAAAAAGTCGAATGAAAGAACAGACCAAAAGACATTACGGATGGAGTGAGGGCGGGTTTAGCTCGCACCCTACGAATCCCCCCCCTCACCAGTGATACTTTGGTTTTCGTCCTGGTTTACATTTATGTGGTATCATCCACACGCAACTTTCGTGCTACATCCTTCCATCTTTCTTCATACACTTTCTTAGTCAGGCATTTTTTCTCCAGCCCTATCTTCAATTTCAGGTGGAAGATGAAGTAATTCATCAATCCAGGGCAAGAGATGAACTTGCCTGACCGTAAACCTTTCACCCTAGTCTTTCAAATCACCTCTCTCGCAATTGCAACTACAACGAAAAAACAATTCTTACCTTCTTTCGCGAGGAAATCTGGTGGGTAAATTTTTATAATAGACTCAGTCGACAGCTGTACTCTTCGTGTGCTTGGCAACAGCTGTTCGGCATAAACCCACACCTCTGACACGACCGAACATTGAACAATAGCATGCGGGACGGTTTCCCTATCCCGCTTGCATCTTGGGCACGTCGGACTGTCTTGGCCACCGTGCCTTGCGAGTTTATCCCGAACAGGTAAAGCTCCTCTGTAACATTGACATGCCAGAGACTTCTGGAAGTTGTCCAGGGTCTTCGGCCTGAATGTACGTTGGAACAGACTGGCCAGCTGATTATCGTCGAGACCTAGGGCTTCCCCTAAGGTATCTTCACATTCCGTCTCTACCAGCCCTCTATAGAAGAATGCCGTGGAACCCCCACTGCAGGCGTTGCCCGAGCGACGGAATAGCAGGAGAGCCTTGCGACACTCCGTGTACCATGTACCCAGTTTCGATCTACGATTCAGCCATGCTTCCCATCCACCGAAACTAGTGAACTTGGGAAACATCAGTTTTGCCAGCGGAGACCTCACCCGTTCACCATCCAGGTAGAGCCACAGATGTCTTAACCTCAGCGCATGTCTGCGCATCATCAGCCAAGGCATCCCTAGACCACCCTTTAACGGTTGTTGACAGCAAGTAGAGCGTTTCACAAGCGGTTTCCCGCTCATCCACAAGAAGTAGAAGAGCTGTCTTTCCAACTTGATCAACCACGAATCAGGGCAAGGAACAACGGATAGGCGGTTGGTGATAACCGATGCGATAAACACATTGGCTACCTCCGCCCTTTCTTTTCAGGGATAGCCACCGTCAAGACCAGGTATTGACTACTGCAGCCACCCTGCTCGATACCTCGCCACAGTTCTTCTCTATTTGGAGGTCTGGTCCAAACCAAACCCCTAGCAACTTAATCGGACCCTCCGTCCAACGTCCCACGACGCTGTCAGGAGGTATCGACTTGCCTCTCCAGGTTCCGAGCTGCAAGCCGACTGACTTTTCACGATAAACCTTTGCTCTTGTCACCGTCTCGTAAACCTCTATGGCCTTACCTACCCTCTGTAGGCGATCCATTTCGGTTACGATGATGGTGATGTCATCCGCGTAGGCTGACACCGATTTTCCACAACCTGGCTGTCTCGGGATGCCGCTCAGTTTTAGCAGTGATGGCTCAAGAGCCACTACGTACAAAAGCGGGGAGAGCGGAAACCCTTGACGAACCGAGCGCTTGATGTTGAACGGCTTCGAAAAGAAGCCGTTCACTCGAACTACCGGGTTGATGTTATCGTAAATTTGAATAATCCACCTGAGGAAGCCAAGGCCCAGTCCGAACTGTACTAGAACGTATAACAGGTAGCGATGGTCGACCCTATCAAATGCTTTAGATTGGTCTAAATGGGCCACTGCCCCACCCTTGCCAGAGATACTATTAAACCCCTCTATAGTGTACCGCATAAGATGGAGATTATCCTCAATGGATCTGCCGGGAACGGCACTTGTCTGTGCCTCCCCGATCAGACCATCCGCGACACGCGCCAATCTGTTCGATAACACTTTGGCCAAAATCTTCAACTCTGTGTTTAGCAGAGGGATGGGCCTGAAATTATCAATGCACTCCCCCTTGTTCGAGTCCTTTCTACTCCCCGGCGCACAGATCTGGGAATGAACCCGTTCTGCTGCCAGTTCGCATAGACCTCCGTCAGTAGGTGCCCGAACAAGTCTGGCATACTCTTATATAATTCATAGGGTAGACCATCCAACCCCGGCGACTTGCCCGCGCCGCAGTCCGCCATCGCCTCAGCCACTTCCTCAGGCGTGATTGGCCTTTCACAGCCCTCCGCATCTCGCCCCGATAGGCGCGGCAGTCCGTCGAGGAGGTCCGTAAAGTCCCTCCTTCTATCCGGTCCGCCGCCCCCACCGAAAAGCTGAGCGAAGTGCTCCTGAAAGGCCTCACACATCTCCTCGAGTTCGTTTATCAACTTACCTTGTTGGACCGTCAAAGATCGAATTGTGGCATCATTACCACGCTGAGCTTCCACCACTCGGGCCCATCTCGCGGCGTTGATTCCCTTAACAACCCACTGCGCGGATCCTATCCCTAACAATGCAGCCCATGTGTTTGGCCTAGAGGTGCTGGTTTAACGCCAGTCTCTTGGCCGTCACCTGATCCGCAGAGCCAGTTTTCAAGGCTTCCTCTAATTCCTTAACTAGAGTTGATTCCCTCCTAGCCTCTCTAGCCACTAATCCTATGCTATATCTAATAGACTCGAATTTGATGGCTCGCTTGAGGGCATACCACCATTTGTTATTAATGATTGCACCAGATAGCGCCCTCCGAATTATAGTCCTAATCCGGTCTCTGTACTCCTTAATCGCCAAAAGGGACGTATTAAGTTTACAATAACCGGAGCTTCTATTATTAACCTTATCTACGTCAAGCTTACGGGTGACTATTTTATGATCACTGTAGCTGACCGGGTAAAACTGTGGACACTTAGCTATTTCTCTGTCTACTTTTCTAATTAGTATTTTATCTGTGTATGACCTGGAAGATCCGTCGCTGCTTGACCATGTCCACAATGGAGCGTTCGGAAATTCCAACCTATAAGGATCTGCTAGCTCAAAGTGACTTAGCAATTCCAGGAAGCCAATGTTACCTTTTCTATCTGGACGCAAGCCAACGCAATCCACACCCGCCTTGCAAATTGTGTTAAAGTCGTTTAGCACAACTAATGAATGTGAAGTACCAAGAAACTTCTCCAGCTCTCGAAAATAATCACTTTGCCCCTTTTGTTTGGGTGCGTAAATTGCAACCAGTCTGATAACTTTACTGTTACTGAACATCAAATCCATGACGACCGGCCTACCTTCTGGATCTGAAAAAATTAACTTTTTCTCAAAAACCCGGTTTCTTTTTAACAGGACCAACACCCCACCCCCGCAGTTAGGACTGGCCAGAGAGAAAACAAACTCTCGTAGCCGTCAAACAGCGGGAGTAGACCTCTTGGTCCCTCTAACCGGGTTTCTGTAGCAACAATGACATACAAATTACGCCACCTGATATCATTAAGGAAACGACTCTGCTTCCAGTTTGATCCCAGACCGCGCCCATTTAAACAACCAACATAAATGCAATTCATGACTTACCTTATATCAGTGGTTCGACTTGTTCTTCTTTTTCTTCACCTTTATCTTTTTCCCGGACTCGTGGGGGAGTCTGATGCAGGCCCTCGTATATATATGGTGATATGTCCATTCTCAGAGGACCCACGTCATGGAAGAATTCGGATTTTATCCGTCCGTAATCCTTCTGGCCTATTCGGTAAACGATAATGTCTTTTGTTTTTCTAACTTTCCTCACCATTGACATCGCTGCCAAACCGTTAATTAATCTGTTGTTGGATGCCTTAATGGCCATGAATGTGCTCGTGTTCTCTTTTAATTTTTTTGGCTGGTTCAGTTTCTGAGGGGTGGTTTCTGTTTTTCGTTTCTTCTTGGTGATTTGTTTCCACCCCTCCTCTTTTTCTTTTTCCTCACAGCTTGTTGTTTCTGTTGTTTCTAATTTTTCTGTTTTTTCTGGTGTTTTCTTTAAGTTGTCTGGTTATGCTTCTGGTTTTTCCTTTTCCTTTTCTGGCGGTGCTGCTTCCTGTGGTTTAGGTTGGCACTCTGCTCTCACGTGCCCCTTTTTACCGCAGCCGAAGCACCTCGGCTTTCTGCCTTCCACAAAAACTATTACTCTCTCCTCCTCGTTGATTTTCAACGTCTCTGGAATTTCTTCCAAAGTCTGTATTTCCGCTTGTATTGCCATTGAAATGCATTGGCCTTTCCAATGCCCCTCCTCCTGTAGCCTGGAGGATATTGATCTTGTCCTCCAGTCCTAACATGACTGCCGCCACCAGGCATGTGGCGTCTACCTCTGGGGGAATGTTGTTGATTTTGATTTTCGACGTCCTTCTGCCTCTGTACAGGGGGAGGAGGACTATATCGTCTGCTTTTAATGGTTCAGTTGATAGCTTTTTAGCTATCGCTTTTGTCCTAAACCTCACCTCTACCGTTCCGAATTTTCTTCCACGAATCAGGTAAGTAATTTCCTGCCATATTGCCTTTAGGCAACTCTCAATTTTCTTTTCTTCCACTCTTTCAATGGATTTCATTGTTGTGTTGTATGTCTTGTAGATTATTCTTCTTTTTTCGACTTCCTCTATTTTGCTGACATTCGGTGTTACTGTCACTTCTGTCCCTTCCTTTTTAAGACATGTTGTATACTTTTCCCAGTTGCTTTTTTCTGTGTTTATCTTCTTTAGTTTCTTGCCCGCCACTTCTGAAAACTTCTTGGTTGGGGCTTCTCCTGCTCTCGGCGACACCACCGGTGAGCTTTCTTTACCTGACACAGGTGAATAAGAGATAGGGGTTTCCATCTCCGAATATGGCTTAACAAGCCTTTCAATTGGCTTTAACAAGCCTTTTTGCAAAATTCTGGCTTCGCAAGCCTTTTGTGCCGTTTTGTAAATTTTTCTACGATAATTCCCCCGCCGGGGGGGGGGGGGTTAATACCTAACCTTCAAATGAAGGCAAATAACAATTTTGTACAAACAGACAGAATATACAATTTAAAATAACAATAATATTTTTACAAACTGGTATTAAATAACGTAACAGCAATCGACGAACAGACTGGAAAGATTTGTTTTTTTACCATAAAGGTTAACACAGAGATGGACAACACACCCGGGGAACTTAAAATAAGAAAGCAAATGACAAGAAAAGGAAAAAATAAAAGTAATAATGAAATATGAAAGAATATTTACAATGAGATGTAAATGTCCACTCGATCCCCGGAATCAAAAGGTTACATTTTCGTAAGTTTTTTCACATATATTTCACCAAATTGTTTCTTTTTTTTTTCTTCTTACAATCTACACATATTCTATGATTGTTTTCACTTCTCTGAAGTCCATCACTGAATCCGTAGGTAGCCGCTCTCTCACTCGAACCTTCGTGAAAAATATTACATTTTCCCCGGCAGCTTTGAAGAACTCAGCGGCTCCTTCCTCGGGGGTTAGAGCAGTCTCCTCCCACCGGTCGGTCATCCTGTTGACCCATACATGTCCCTCCGTTTCAGTTGTTACATCGGTCATTTCAGGGCAGAAATGGTAGGTTACTAATCTATAATAGTAGTAATCCCGATTCCGTCCTGTATTTTCCTTCATCTTCCTTTTCGGACTTATTTCCTCTTTGTTTTCCCCTTTTTCTTTCTCTCTCTCTTCTTTTCTTTCTTTTCTTTCTCTTTCCTTCTCTTGTCTTTATGTCTTTTTCTGTTTTCTCTTTATCTCGTACTTTATGTTCCTTTCCTGGAGTTTCTTTTTCCTTTTGTGTACCGTCTTTTCTTTTCGCTTGTCTCTGTTCCTTGTCTTGTTTTTCCCTGTTGTTTCTCTTTCCTTTTTTTCTCTTGACTCTGTTTTGGTTCTATTAATTCCTTTACTTTTATTTCTTTTTCCTTCATTGACTTATTATTTTCTTTCTCTTGTTGTTTTGTTTCCTTTTCTTTGCTTTCTTTCTCATTTAATGTATTATTCTTTTCTTCAAGTTCCTTTTCCTGCTCACACTCCGCTACGAATTCATATAACGGGCACTCCTTTTTAATGTGCCCCTTTGTCCCACACAAGTAACAATTAGGTTTTCTCCCCTCTACGATTACGCTGAGGGTCTTTTCGTCTTCCACCTCTATTCTGTAGGGAAACCTTTCAATGTCTTCTGTTGTGGCCAACATCCACAATTCCACCCCATATCCTTTCCAGTTCACCACGTTTGACCCCTTTCGATTCCACCTCCACTTCCTCTTCTGCTGCTCCTAGAATGGCTTTTGCCAGCCATTCTGTTTTAACTTCTGGGGGTATGTTCGGGATTTTAACTCGAACCCCTCTTCTTCCCTTGTATGAGGGCCACATTGTGAATGTTTCGGCTCTTAGTACGGTGGTAGCCAGTGAGGCTGCAATTTCCTCCGTTGCACATCTCACCTCCACCGTACCAAATTTCTTACCTCACTCACATAAGTTATTTTTCCCATTATGTCTCCCAGACATTTCTCAATTTCGTCTATCTCTATTCTTGCCAGTTTCCTTGTACTCCTATCTTGGGTTCTATATGTCACCGTCTTGCTTTCTTTATCCTCTTTTGTTTTCGCGGGAGGGGGGATTAGCTTCACGCTATCACCCTCCCTTTTGAAAAGCTTTTCATATTCTTTGAGTTTCTCCTCAAAGAACACCTCCCTTACAATTAGCGACGAATCGCTTTTTTGACTAGAGTGTCAATTCACCTTCTTCAAAAGGTTTCAACACGTGGAGGCAAACGCCTCGCGCGAAATCATATCAATTCATTCTTTCTTCTCTCTCTCTCTCTCTCTCTCTCTCTCACAGAGAGAGAGAAAGAAAGAAATTCACCGTCTTATCACAACTAACAACACCCGGACAATTAACAGACTGGAAATGTTAGTTCTTCTTTTTTCTCTACATTGCATACTTTATAGACAATAGTCTTTTCTTTGATTTAGTTTTTTATTATCCATCTGGATTATTCCATTTCTGCACGCTAATTTTATTGTTAATTTATTCCCATTCATGTGAAACCACTTATTCACGTTCAAGTCATTGATGCAATTTTATACCAATTGCTATTTTTACTTTTGTTATGTTACGATTATATTATACTTTAGTTTGATTTTAATTATTACTTACTACATATAATTCAATTGTTATTATTATTTTTATTGTTAAAGTGAAACCATCTGAGAAATATTTTTGTTTCACTTTTAACACGTAATACTGAAATAGTGTAGAAGATATGATATTGCTATGGGCTCGCTCTAGGCAAGAAGTTGAACATTTCTTTTGCCCATGAAACTACATGGACCCTAAGTAAGGTATGTGTAAAATTTGAATGAAATTGGTTGCGTAGTTCTCACGTTTTAGGGAAACACACAGACAGACAGACATTCTCAGTTTATATATATATATATATATATATATATATATATATATATATATATTATATTATATATATATATATATATATATATATATATATATTATATATATATATATATATGTGTATATATATCCAAAATTAGGGAATGGAGCTGATAAAACCAAGGCTACATATGCTTCCTAGCTAGCAGAACTTCTGAACAACTTCCTGCACCTTGAACCTTACACACACAAACACACACACACACACACACACCACACACACACACACACACACACACACACACACAAGTGATTAAATGTTTGTGCCGCACATAGGCTCACTCTGTTCCTCAAATCGACGTTTACCGAACAGGTGCACGGTGTCGAAGGTATCGCGACGAATCGTGGGATGAAGTGTTTTGCTCAAGAAGGCAACGCCTCACCCGGTATAGGAATTGAAACCACGAATTACACAGTGAATGTATCAGATTGACGCTCGGAGAAAATTTATGATTGGAAAAATCAGGGGAAGAAGAGAACGTCCAGAGGAGAAATTGCAAAGATACGCGAAAGGGGGTACGCAAAAAAGCACCTGTGTCGTTACATGTCTGAAAAATGAAATACCTCTATCATACGTGAGTTTAATTAAAGTGTCTGGTAATTTAAAAGTAAAACTATATGTGAAGAAACACCCATCCCTGGAACTCTCTAAAGTGCAGGAATAACTGAACACAGACAATCTTGGTTCCTGTATAGCATTCAATAATCTACAGTCTCTGTAGGTTTCGTTTTCTTACAAGCCTCGTCTAAATACGGCAACTCATAGAAATCTTGTAGAAATTTATCGCCAAGTTAAAAGTGTAGCTGCTATTTATATTTACTGATAAGTAATACTCGAACAGAGCAAATACTAGAAGTATTTCATTTCTATTAACATAATGACGTGTCTGTGTTAATCCCCGCATTTTCTTCTGCTTTTGACAATATGGCTTCCGTGTTTATCTTACAACAAATTGTCAGCTCCATATTGAAATACTTCTTTCAATATCGGATTCCACATACACTTTGTGGTTTTCATACCAATACGCACATCTGATTGGCACGAATCAGACTCACACAGACTCACACTCAACCACATTATATACACTTCCATATATTGTATAGATATGTGTGTCTATGCATACATAGGCGCACCGACGCACGCGCGCACACACACATTATATATATGTGTGTGTGTGTGTGATAAAAGCGAAATTCTGTCTGTTCGTCTGAGGTTCCTGCATCTCAGTCTACATTTGCTCTACATAGATATATATCTTATTTGAAAATGAGACTGATTCAGGATTGAAAATCTGCCCTTCGTTTTGTTCTTCAACATCCAACGCTGATATCTGATTTAAAAGCATTTGGATTGTTATTTCTAGCAGGTACAGCGGCCTCGAGAGGTCTGCGCGCTATAGTATTCGTGAGATAAGTGCGCAAGATTTACCTCCCTTAGCTCAAAGTTTTAGTTAGGAATTTCGTGGTTCTTTTATTTTTTTCAGTCATTAGGTTACGCCCATGCTGGGGCATCGCCTTCAAGATTACTAATCGAGCAAATCGACACCAGTTCTGTTTTTTTATGTCTGGTACTTATCTACTGGTCTCTTTTTCCGAACTGCTAACTAACGTGAACGTAAACAGACCAACACAAGTTATCAAGCGGTGGTAGGGGACAAACAGATACAAAGATATATATATATATTATATATATATATATATATATTATATATATATATATATATATATATATATATATATATTTAATCAATATAGGGTGGCAAAAAATTTTGTAGAATTGTTTTGCCACCAGCGGCCTAGTGGGAAAAATTAAATAGTCATAGACCATTTTTAAGTTCAACATCACAATCAAGGAACGTCCATAATAGGCCATTCACCCACTAGAAATAACAGCCAAAGCTTCAACCGCAAAATAATATCAATTCCGTAAACCAGGAGAAAATTAAAAAATTAAAAAACAGGGTAATTACAGGGTAAATGTTTTTTAATTTTCTCCTGGTTTACGGAATTGATATTATTTTGCGGTTGAAGCTTTGGCTGTTATTTCTAGTGGGTGAATGGCCTATTATGGCCGTTCCTTGATTGTGATATATATATATATATATATATATATATATATATATTATTTACATTTGACGGATATTTGTTCTCATCTTTGTTGTCAACACGTTTTAGCTGATATACCTTCCAGCCTTCATCAGGTGTCTTGAGAAATTTCAAAACTGGCTTCAAATTCCGAAGGTATTTTTCGATATTATTATTATTATTATTATTATTCAGGTCACTGCTTGGAATCGAACTCGAAAGCTTGTAGTTAGTAACCCGCGCTCTTAACCACTACACCATATTCCCGTGGTATGTGGTGTAATGGTTAAAATACCTTAGGAATGAGAACCCATGTTCCAAATTTCCCCAAGACACACGAAGGCTGGGGCGTATATCAACTGAAACATTGTGTTAACAACAAAAAAGATAAAGACAAATATCTGTCAAATGTAAATAATGTAAACAATGTACATAATTCCTCATCTCTTGAATATAGAACTATATATACACATATATCATATATAAGAATAACTACTGAGTTTCTCAACTCTTTCAATCCTCCTGGAATGCCTTCTCACAAACTGAGATCGAAGAAAGGAGTTCCAATCAGGCTTTTGAGAAATTTAGATCTCTCAAAACTGTGCAATGGAACAAGACTGATTGTCAGGGAAATGCATCCACATATTTGGAAGCAACAATCTTCATTGGACAAGGAAAGAATGAAAATGTGTTTGGTCCAAGAATTCCACTGATTCCAGCAGACATGCCCTATAAATTCAAGTGACTTCAATTTCCAGTAAGAGTTAATGTTGCAATGTCAATTAACAAGAGTCAAGGACAATCACTCAAAATTGTTGCACTTCACCTCATGCAGCGGTGCTTTTTCTATGGCCAGCTCTATCTTGGTTGCTTCAGAGTTGGAAATGGCAACAATCTCTTCATACTCACGCCAAATGGTAAAACTAAGAATATTTTTTCATCCTAATGTTTTATAGTCATTTCCGAATGTCACAGTGATACGAAATTCTCCAAATGTGATACACTGTGATATAAATCCGATATGGTAGTGTACCAATAAACGCTTTATACTTATTTCTCTCTTTAGTTATGTGCCGCAGGCCCAGTTAGCCCTCCTCCGCAGCAGCTAGCTTTTTAAGCTGGTAGATAATAAAATCGAGAAAAATATTATTGCTGACAGAGTCGCTCTTCATGGAAAATTTAAAATTGTTAAAAGAATCAGTAGATTTCAAATCCCCTTAAAAAAAACTGCTGCAACTGATGAGGAACTCAGGATCGTGGCACCTTCATACACGGTAAAGAAGTAGTAGAAGACAGATACCGAGTGAGATGAATAGAAGGGAACAGAAATTGAGGAAGAGGAAATTTTAACAAAAACGAAAGCGAGGTGAAGAGAAAAATTCGGCGAGAAGAGAGTTTGAGGCTAAAAAGGAGTTTCATGATCTAAGAGTGGGTGTAGCAGCAGGAAGGAAAATGTCGGTGACATGGTGGTGCCAGTTTCAAATATGTAACGTTATCCATTCCATTCCGTTGGATCCTTGGTAACAGGAGGTAGTGTACACAGGTGAGTAATGCAATAACCTACCGTCTTGAATTGGGTGGAGGCAGGTCGCCCCGGCATACATGTTTCCAATGTCATCTTGAAAGCGTCCAGCAAGGCATTGGCCTGTTTTCCCAATATAAAGGTTACCATAATGTTTGCAAATGATGCAAAATGTAGAATTGGACGATGTGCAACAAGACCTCTAGGTAATATCGCCTCGTAAGTGTTGAACTGGCAGAGAAGCTTGGATTTGGTCATTCAAGCATTCATCGACTCCTGCGTGCCATCAGAAAAGTCAGCATATTGAGTCAATGAGTCCCTTACAAACTTCTCCAGTCCAATCTTGCGCAGAGAGCGAACGTGTGTTCTTCTTTGCTGTCAGGTCTCACGAATGAACCTATTTTTGGACCGAAGAGTGACTGGTGACGCGAAATGGTTTGTCTATAAAAATGTCAAGTGCCAAGACAGTGAGTAGGGAAAGGAGAAACACTAGTACCCCAGGCTAAAGGTTTTCACCCACGTAAGATGTTATCTGTTTGATTGAATATGAAAGGTGTAGTCCACTTTGAACTTTTAAACTCAAATCAAGCGATAGCAAAGGAGATCCAATGCAAGCAGCTTCAGCGGCTCAAATTACAGCTCGATATATATATATATATATATATATATATATATATAATGAAGTCTTAATATATAGCTTAGGCATTGCGAGGCACATAACTTGTAGTACTCAGTATACGTATGTTTCCGAACAAAGTGCTTGAGGAGGACAGAACGGTAAGAAGAAAATGATATCACATGACAAAAGAAATAGTTATGTAATGAACTTCATTAGTTGACAGCTGTTTCAGCTAAAAGATGCTGTCGGCTCTTATTTGAGTGCATGAATGACATCCTATAGTTTTAACGAATCTTCAAATAAGAAGTGCAATTTATTTGGGAGAAAAAAACAATTACTTTTTTTTTTAAATATGCAGGGATAGCATTACCAGTGAGAACGGTATTACTGATGTATGTAAAGAATGTCCAAAAGGCAATTTTGTCTTCAAGTGAATCTATATTTACACAAGCTCGAAAAATACTACGCAGATACAAAACCACACACACTGCACACAGATACGTACACACATACACACATTCATACACAGAATATAAATATGTATATAATTAGCATATATATATATATACACGCACGCACACATATATAAACATATAGAGACCTGCATACAAATAAATGCACAGATACGCATATATATATATATATATATATATATATATATATATATATATATACACAAATTAGTAAATAAATGGCACAACTAAGTACCGATATTTACTGGAAATAGCGAACGTAAAAATACGACGCTAATGTGTAGCTTCACCGCGTATGTATTAGCAAAAATGCGTGTGTGCAACAAAATAGAGAAAAAAAACCGTCTTACCTCCAGGGAGAACATCTGAAAGATGAAACACCCGGAAAATGGGCTACTTTTTACTGGAAGGCAATACTTTGTATTGCATTACTGATATTTTATATATATATATATATATATATATATATAGCTCCGTTGTTAGAGTCCGTTTCACAATAATGAGATAGTGAGTTCGATTGCCGGACCGGGCTGTGTTGTATTCTTCAGCAAGGCAATTTATTTCATGTTGCTCCAATCAGTGGCGGGAAGAAGCGATATTATATATATATATATATATTATATATATATATATTGCGCTTGCCATATAGTTTCAAATATGCATTATTGTTATGTTTTGGGGTCTGTCATTTCTAAATAGAGCTGTCGGTCTTGGGGAATGTGAAATATGAAATTGTGTTTATATTTTATCATTCACTAAATGAAGTGCTGACGAGCCAAGTGGATTTTCGTGATATGCCAGCACACAACGTCCTATATTGTCCGTGTTTGCTCTCTTAACATTTTACCTTCCCATTTACAGTTCCTGCAAAACTCTTGCACCTCCATGCGTCAAATTAGCAAGCATTTGGTTCTGTTGCCATATGTGAAATAAAACATTAAGTGGAATATAAACATTGGAAAACATCTTGCATTCCTGAGTATTTCAGAAAATAATGTCAGGTAGTATCCTAGAAACACAGTGACAAACCGCCATATTATAATATAACTCAAACGAAGATGAAAAACAAAATCTCAAAATTTGAAAACTTTTAGTTTGTATGTCTGTTACTGACAGATTTGTTAAAATAATTGTCAGTCTTGAAACTAGTATGCAATGGATTTGATAATTGAATGTTTTATCGCAATTTGTTGCGCTGTTAAATTGCCGATGACAAGTCTAAACATTGTTTCCGGATTGAAGAGTTTTGTAATAGCATTTATCTTGATATAATTCTAAATCATATAATGCATAAATGCCTAACATATGCTACATTTCAACGATAAAACCAACCCAAACTTGAATAAAGATTTCTAAAATATGTATAACATCTGGTAAATATTCTATTAAACAAAGAATAACTTATATATTAAGCGTCCAGCGTGATGTACACTCAATGAGAAAAAACAAAAAGCTTGTTTGATTATCTAACATTTGCTGTACTTAGACAGAAAAGAAAAACATCATCAGAAAAAAAGAAAGTATAACTATTTCTGGCCCTGGCACACGCAGGCTTTGCACCGGGAAATGATTTATGTTTAGTGAATATGAGGTTGATAAATAGATTTCAGGTTTTTCAGACATTATGTGCAGATTTGCTTCTTTTATCGCTTTTTTAACTTTCGCAATGTTGATGCCTTGTAATGGGTAACATCACTTCTTGCTTAACATTTCGCTTTGCGACTTATTTAATTGATGGAACTCCACCGCAGTTAATGATTCATGTCCGCTTTTATGCATGTTCATTTACTTGCTGACGTGCCCTAAATGCTATTTCGTTCCTTTGTTCCTTGTAACATTTGTCCCCGAAACAAATATTCATGTGATTTTTATATTGATGTTATCGTTAGTTGATATACTTAATGTTGCAAGTGTTTCCTTAACTCACTTGAGACTTCTCTTGATATTTCGTCATAGAACTAGTGTTCTAAGTATCATTTCTCCCCTGCTATGAAATAGCTTTCCTTCTTCCAAAATTAGTATCAGAGCAATGTTCTGCAATTCTAGAAAAAAGGTATTCATCCCATTGAGGAGAGTACACTGGTTTCTGCATTGTAACCACGATAAACTTTCTAACACCCCCACCCCCAAATATTCTATAAATATATTAAATATATCTTTATCTGCCGATGCTAACGTCACGACTATACGACAGCCAGTGCCTTGCTTTCAGTTTAAAACGAGAAAATATAGCCTCAAACATTTCGTTCGCACTTTTCAACTCCAGAGACAAGAAAAGCGATTCACCGATTCTCCTTCAAAGGGAACGTCGCCAGAAAGACATCTGGATTTGTTTTCTACAACATAAGCCAAATGGCTGGCACGTTTTGACAGGAATAACATGGAAGCAAAGTAGTCTTATATATTATTATCTCTGTACTGTCAAAAGGAAATGCAGGTGTTCAGCAGCTGATTCCTAAATCTAACCATAATGCTTCACCTAAAAATCATCCGAAACGGCGAATTTTGAGACGAAGATTAGCATCAACGCACCGTCTCCATCTCCTTGATTTTACGTGAGCTGGAGTTGATGTTGCAGCCGTTATTCCTTCCCTTGGTTGATCCTATAGAGCTTCCATAAAAAGATTTCTTGTTGTGACAATTCCAAGTTTTTTTGTTTTGTTTTGAGGTCTACGTTGTGTAATGCATCCATCTTTATTATAGACGGGAGTAAGTAATGCATGGGTGATTGGCCGCTATTTTCAATCAATAGCACGTCATTTCCGGTTTAGATGAAGCATTACCAAATGTATTCTAGATGTGACCAACCCGTCTTTTCAGATCTATAAGATAATGCATCAGTTCACTTTTAAAGGATATAGACTGTTAGCTTGTGGGAACTTGGCTGCTATTTATAGCAAGTTCAGTGACTGAGAAGCACACCTTTGCTGGCCCTCAACAATCAAATGCTAATTGTCTCACTTCTCACAAAGAAGTTTATTATATAAACACAAAATATTTCACTTTGAACGTTGTATTTTGATGCATTTTCGGCTCCTTTAAAAAGAACTGAGTTTAAATTCAATAAACCTGTTTGCTTTTCCAGCTCTCATTTCTATTTTTAATGAATTTCACTTATTTTTTATTCTTTACAGATTCTAGCTGGTGCAGCGACTTTATTCGTCGCATTTCTTGGATTTGATGCTGTAGCAACTACCAGTGAAGAATGCAAAGATCCCAGCAGAGTGGTGCCAGTCAGTATTGTGACAACACTCATCATTTGCTTCGTATTATATTTCGGTGTAGCCATGGCTATCACTCTTGCCTACCCTTGGTATCAGCTACAAGATCGCGCTGCTTTACCAAAGGCTTACGAAGCCCGGCAGATATTTGGTTCGAACTACGTTATAGGAATCGGTGGTATGTTAGGCCTGTCTGCTGCTTTGTTCGGATGCCTTTATTCAATATCACGGATAATATATTCTATGGCAGATGACCATATATTATTCAAATGTTTATCATTTGTAACTAAACTAACTAGATCACCGGCCATTGCAGTTTTCATGGGGGGTCTAACCTCAGGAACAATTGCAATGGTTTTCAAGCTTGAAACTTTAATCGACACGATGGCTATTGGAACACTGGCTGCCTACACCGTGGTTAGCATCTCTGTCCTTTGCCTTCGGTACGATTCTGAAATTGTTGGACTGTATAAAGAATATGAAGATATAAGTGACATCAGAACATTGCGCATGGCATCTACAGATTTTATTAATAACACTGGATATAGAACTTACAAAAACTATCGTCTAAATAGACATGATCCACATTTTTATTCAAGCATTGATTCATTTACAAAACAAGGAGATTCTAATTCATATATTAACAATGTTCATCAACAGAATGTAGAAGCTAAAGAGACATTTGCAACACAAAAATCCAAATCGGTTATCTGCACTGAATTACAAGACACATCTCCCATGATATCCGTCAGTGGAAGTAACCACAGCACCACGTACCAACGGATATCGAGTATCGTAAGCGGAAGCAGCTTCGGAAGCTTATTTCAATTTTCCAATGACTGTTGTGAACCGAGCGAAAGGTCTTGGCGTAAATTCAGTATTTCATTGATTGTCTACATAATATCATCTGTAGTTCTATGTGTGTTGACAATTCATGGACGTCACTATGTCTACGCTCAAAGTTGGTGGGCAATCATCATATTGGCTGCATCTCTCTTCACCATGATAACGTGCCTTGTGGTAATCGCACGGCAACCAAAGAATAAAATCAATCTGCTTGCAACAACTCCCTATGTTCCTGTAGTTCCCCTCGCATCTTTCACACTCAATGCTTATCTAATAACGTCCTTACCACAATCTGCTTGGTTACGGTTTGCTGTTTGGCTGGCCATAGGTAAGAACAACCTTAATTCAATGACATTTTGCTTGATAATTTGATTCAAGTTATTTCTGCTTTAGCTTTTGCAACAGATTTATTAATGTGACGTATTTCAAGACTTATAAAATACCAACCCAAAGTACTATAAGTAGCTGCGTTCATAAAATTCTAGATACGAAATAAAAGGTGGGCACCTGTGCGCGCGCGCGTGTGTGTATGTATGTGTGTTTATGTACTAAACGTGCACAAAATAAGTTTGAAGTGGTGGAATCAGTTGATAGACAAACGGGTTTGTGTTTTCGAGTACTGAATGTAAACAGCCACTCTGACGAGAGGGGTTCAAAGCATTATAGCTATATATGCATCAAAACACACATATACACACTTGCACACCCATATATGCACGCGTTCATACCCGTGCCGGTGACACGTTAAAAGCACCGTCCTGATGTGGCAAATGCCAGCGCCGCCTCACGGGCGTCCGTGTCGGTGACACGTAAAAAGTACCAACCGATCGTGGCCGTTTGCCAGCCACCTCTGGCCCCTGTGCCGGTGGCACGTAAAAAGCATCCACTACACTCACGGAGTGGTTGGCGTTAGGAAGGGCATCCAGTAGAAACACTGCCAGAGCAGACTGGAGCCTGGTGCAAACTTCTGGCTTCCCAGACCCCGGTCGAAACGTCCAATACATGCTAGCATGGAAAACGGACGTGAAACGATGATGATGATGACGAACAAGAAAGAGAAAGAAGACGAAATTCACGAGATTCTTTATTAATCACTACGATCGTTTCAACCCATCTTGCATCGATCTCTCGCGAGCGAGATGCTACACAAATAGTTGCAGAGCATTATTTGGTTCAGATATGCTTTGTTAGGTTATTTTTCAAAAGGTACTTTCTTTTTTTTAACCCCGTTTCCATTATTTCGATCCGAATACATTTTGATAGTTGTCTGTAGTAACTTGTACACACAATCAAACAGGAAATAAGTATAAACAAGTTAAGTGGACCGAGTAACATGCTTTGCACTGATAATGAAATACGTTAAATAAAATCATGAATCAGTAACAAGAAAACATGGATGAAGCGAAAATAGATAACAATGCCGGCAGGTGTCCACCACACACACACTCCCATACGGCCAGACCCAGCCACACACACACATGTAGATCTATATAAATTTACATATACGGATACACATACAACCCTCCCCCATTAACACGCTCACACTGACGCATATTCATGTGTATACAGCAATTCATTCCATATTTGGATATATAGAGACACATGTGAGCACACACACATATTCATATATATATATATACATATATATATATATATATATATACACACACATATATATATATATATATATATATATATATATATATATATATATATATATATATATATATATATAGGGTACCCAAGATAAACCTAAATGTTGCAATATTATTTTATTCACTTACGTTTACATGTTAACACTTTTTGTAGCCTTCAGAGTATTCTCCATTTGAAGCAATGCATCGGTCCGAACGCGTCTTCTACTGTTTCTGATGCCTTTTAACACCTTCGTCGTCTTTTCTTCACCTCTTCCACATTTGCAAAACGTTTTTCTTTACGGACTTCTTTCATTCAGGGAACAAAATATTCATGGGGAGCAAGATCGAGTGATTATGGAGGTAAGCGGCGTCATGCCATCTGACACTCAATCCGGTGTGCCCAGGCGCATTGTCGTGATGAAGCCACCACTACTTTTTCCACGGGTCGAGGCATTTTCATCTCATCACGTCTCGCGAACGCTTCAGAAATTCCAAGTAAGATGTCTGGTTAAGAGTTTGAGCAGGAGTAAAGTATGTGTGGACAATTCCTTTCCCATCCATGACGAAATCAGCATCGTTTTAACTTCACTTGACGTGCATTTTGTGGGATTGGTGACATTGAATGCTTCCATTGATTTGACTGCTGCTAAGTTTCCGGATCGTAACCGTGGTACCAACTCCCATCGCCACTGATGACCTTCGAAAAAAGACCAGAATCAACTTCCAACTGTTCTTTCAGTTCGCGACACGTATTCACGACTGGGGAAAATCAATGAGAATGGCCAGGGACTCTTAGAATTCTTCACAAATAACAACCTGTGCATTGCAAACACCTTCTACAATGGCAAAGACCGGCATAAAGTTTCGTGTAGCCATCCAAGATCAGGTCATTGCTACCAGATTGACTTCTTCATCGTCAGAAAGAATGATGTCAACACTGAAGTAAACAAGTTCCTTCCACGGTGCAGACTGTAACACAGATCATCTGATGGCTATAGCCAAGATAAAGATGATCACAAAGGAAATACTAAGAGCCGGAAAAACCAAAAAAATCTAAGATCAAGACAAAAAAATTTTCAAGAATATGTTGAAAAACAGCTCCAAAACCTAGATGAGCTCATCTCCTGACGACATGTAGAACAACATGAAATCAGCAATATATGATTCTGCGTCGAGGGTCTTTGGAACGGACCGACTTTCCAAGGAGGGCTGGATCGAAACCAATGCAGCAATACTAATGCCATTACTTGAGAAAACGCGCGAGATCTTCATAAAGCACAAGAGAAAGCCAATAGAAAGTAGAAAGCAACAGGTACGTGCTGCAAAATCCAACCTTCAAAAAGAAACTAGAAAATGTGCCAATCAGTACCGGGATAAATTATGCTTAGAAATTCAACAGCCGAGTGACATGGGTAACATCAGGAAAATGTATGAGAAGCTTAGAGTTGCTATCAGACCAACAGTGAGTAAAGTGGCACCCCTGAAGTGTGCAACAGGTGACCAGCTGACGGACAAGTAACAAATGGAAAGCGTTGGGTAGAACATTACTCTCAATTGTACTCAAAGGAGTGAGATGTTGATAGACAGCTTGATGAGGCCATTTCTCAGCTCCCTGAAATGACAGAACTTGATAAACCACCAACAAAAGAAGAACTCTCCACTGCAATCGATGAACTTGCAAGCGGAAAAGCACCCGGAAATGGCAATATACCTGCTGAAGTGTTGAAAGAGAACAAAGATACCCTCCTTCCACATTTATACAAGTTACTTAAGACATGTTGGTTGGAAGCAAAAATTCCACCGGATATGAGAGATCCCAAGATCATCACTCTCTACAAAAATAAAGGGGACAAGGTAGATTGCGATAACTACAGAGGCATATCACTTCTGAGCATCACTGGAAAAGCTTTTGCGAGGAACATTATGAAACGACTTCATAGAAAGAGTACTACCAGAGAGCCAGTGCGGTTTTGGATCTAACCGCTCAACAATGGATATGATATTTTCCATTCATGAAATATGCCGGGAACAGCAATTACCACTATACATAGCATTTGTCGATCTGGCATTCTTTCTAGCCTTCTGGGCACCTTATTAATACATGGCATGTATCATGTCTTCGAGTTGTTTTTCTGTCTTATTTCTCCGGGGTTTTTTTCAATATTGATCATAGGTGCAGGAGTTGCTGTGTGGTAAGTAGCTTTCTTACCAACCACATGGTTCCGGGTTCATTCCCTCTGAGTGACACCTTGGGCAAGTGTCTTCTACTATAGCCTCGGGCCAACTAAAGCCGTGTGAGTGGATTTGGTAGACGGAAAAGGAAAGAAGCCCGTCATGTGTATATATATATATATATATATATATATATATATATATATATATATATATATATAAATAATATATATATATAGATATTTATATATATTTGTGTATGTGTGTATGTTTGTGTGTCTGTGTTCGTCCCCCCACTATCGCTTGACAACCGATGCTCGTGTTTGCGTCCCCGTAAATTAGCGGACCGGCGAAAAGAGACCGATAGAATAAGTACTAGGCTTATAAAGAATAAATCTTCGAGTCAACTAAAGGTGGTGCTCCAGCATGACCACAGTCAAAATGACTGAAAGAATATATATACTTATAACAATAAGGGTTTAGCAACAAGTTGTTTGACTACATAAAGAAAATTTTAGAAATATCAGCCAAAAGACTACTATTTCCTTTCTCTACAAAAATATATCTCCACAGACAACAATATTTGTAACTCATACATAGCAAAAAAGAAGAAAAATAATGAAATCAAACAGTCTTCGATTAATTATGTACGCGTTTCTGGATTAGAATCCTAAAATTCATTTCCGTTATCATTTCCTGACTACAAAACTACGAATATATATATATATATATGTATATATATAAAACAGTCAAAACTTGTATTTAAATTGCCAAAATTACACTAATGATAACTACAGAAGTCAACCGAAATAGATCAGGTTAATAAAATCTAATGTACATTTAAGTATAAGGGCTCAAGTGGACCGGTTTCTGCACTGGCAAAATACAATCACCTTAACGTCATCAGCACGTGTTACCATGAAGAGAGACCCTAAATAGTCGTATTGGAGGCTGCGCTGCAATGGATTCGTGTAACGCCGAAATCAAATTCTAGCCACCAGTGAAAAAGATTCTCCATACAAAGGCAAAGAATTCGCAAAAAAGAATATAAATATCGTAAATTAATATGTTAAGATATTATTAATTTTGTTATCATCTTGAATGACTATGTTTTAGTATGTCCTTTAAATAATTTATATATAAGCACTAATTGAAAGATAAATGGAATTTAAAGAGAATTCAAGAGACAAGATATAAATTAATGTAGAAGCGTTTCTTGAATACTAACAACGAATTCACAGAACTTCTTTGAAAAGTAGGCGTTTTGTTTTAAAAGAAGTGCATTAGTTTTGATCAGTGAAGATGCAAGATGTGTGAAGGAGATCAAACGACGAAGAGGGAAAACAAATTTTGCCTTCTCAAACTTATATAAATTCTTGAGAAACTGTACTCTGAGTATCAAGACCAAAAGCCGTATATTGGACCTTTATGTCTACTCTACGTTGATGTATGGAAACCAGGCATAGCCTATAACATCGAAAATGAGTGCTTGCAGAGATGTGGTTCTAAAGGAAAATATTGAGGATAGTATGGAGAAAGTGTCTCGTGAAAAAGTGTTGACCCGGGTTGGGGTAAGTAGGAAAGTGAGATTTCTTGCTGATGTGAGGAAGAAAGAGGCCCTGAAGAATTTTACTATATCCGGAAAGATTGAAAGAGAAAGAAGCAGAGGAAGGAGAATAATGATATGGATGTCATGCTTGACAAACGAAATGGCTGGAAGAAAGAGGCATTACACATTATGAAGTGTATCTGTTACACAAAACAAAGAACAGATAATAGTGGCAATACACGATTGCCTCTCTTACATTCTGGACATAGTAAAGAAAGAAGATATTCATATTTTAACAATATTAACTTCGTCATGCACAAATGTATTGAAAGCTAAAAGGAATCTACGATGAGCCTACGTAGTATTCAATGTCTTTCAAAAGTAATAGTTAAATTTAGTCACGGATTTTACTTCCACAAACACATTCATCGCTCAGCCAGGGCAGCACTAAAATATTGGCTTCTCGCAAGACATGAGATAAGAATAAGTCAATAGCTGCGACTAGCAGTCAGGCATAATTGATGAGAGGTATACCTTTGCTAATCCGATACATTAATATGGCTTCATTTCCTTAAAGCTGCAACATGAGTATTCGCTAGTTGCTTCCCTAACACTGATAACGCTTTTAGGAAAACAGATCTATTTACACAAGTTTGCATTTGACCACTGGCAAAATAGATATTCATATAAATGAGTCTATATTCATACCGTATACGCAGACATACACACATGTATGTGTATTTATGAAAATACAGTCAGTAGAGCATGTATGTGTGTCTCTCTCGCATATATATATATATATATATATATATATATATATATATAATTATTTGAGGGAATATTATTCCTAACTTTTATATATATGTGTGAGTATATATATTGTAACACATTTCTACACAAACAAACGCTTATATACAAAGTTATATTTAAAATGTAGAATTACATGGAATGAATACTCTGTATGTTTTACTTCTGTGAGTATTATCTTTTACAAGATAAAACTGACTTTGAAACTTCGACTTGTCCGTCTTCATAAAGCCATCGGTAAATAGAATTAGGGTATTTAGAGTCATATGAATGATAATTAAGAGTGGTAAAAATAGGGATAGTGTTGTGTACGGAAAGAGAAATAGAGGAGGTCCGCTCGACTCACACTTGCGCGTCTCTAGAGACATTTCGACCTAGTGGAAACTGGGGGAAATTCTGGTACAGGTTTGCATTGTGCATAACACTACCTTTGTCAACTCCTCACATACAATCTGTAAAGATATCCAAGATATGAACTAATCAAACACTAACGCTAATGAGCACGATGCTCCTGAGAATCTAAATGTCTAAAGAAATCTGTCACTCCTACGGTGAAAGTTCTGCAGTCCCCGCCCTCTCACACGCGAAGCAGGAGGTTTCTGCTTCAGGCCACCGACTTCAATCTCATTAGCCTTAGTTTATATTCAATGTTAGCACTATGTTCACCTGGTCCCATATGCCTCATATAGAGTGATTGTAACCATCTTTCAGATTTCCTGCTCACTTGTTTATCACAACATTTTATTGTCCATCTTTGTTTACATAAACATAAGTGAGAACTACAGCTTTCAGTTTGTGGAATTTATACATTTTGTTGATAGAAACAACGAAATTCTGTGGAAGTGTAAAGAAGTGTCTGATCATGCAATGTATTGAGCAGAAAGTTTTCGATTGTGTTGTCCAACCGTGGATCTTGAAAGCATTCACCGATGGCGAATGCAACACAGGAAATGACAAAATATCGGATTGTAGGATGTAAAGTTTGGCGGAAAAGATCTTACCAGCCTGGATATGACAGAGAAAAATAGAAACGGGATTATCATTATTAGATTTGACCAATATTCGGTCCCGTAAGAGCACCAACAAACAAATAGAAAAAAAAAATAAAATGAACAGTATCAAATACTATTTATTTTCTCTAACGCGTCAATACATTAAATGCCATTCGAATTAGTTGCAATTGCAGCTAAGTCTCAAATTCCACTGCTCTAATATGAACACGATGGATGGTTACTGCGCGAAACTTGGTTGATAACAAATGAAATAATTTGCGACAGCAAAATCATTACCCTGTGAAATATTGAGACTAGAATTTAAAGGGATATAACTAAACTTATCAGGAGATTCTGCTTAACTTTCCTACTTCAAAAAGTAAAAAAAGAAAAAATGGGAATAAGCGTGTAGGAACAAAATTGCCTCTCTCTCAGACTTGATATAATCGATATTGCTACGCAACTGATAGGATTTATAATGCTAAACATGATGATGGATCTCTGCAAGAATTAGAGACTTGGGAGAAAGAGAAGAGGACTACAATCTTCTC
>NC_043008.1:45821493-45926493 GCF_006345805.1 Octopus sinensis
ACATACCTATACATACCAATACGTACTAATACATACTAATACATACTAATACATACACCAACCCCATACATACGCATGTCCAGACCAATCTTACGCACTAATACTCTCTCTCACACACACACACACACACACACACACACACACACACACCCTTATACATACTAATACATACACCAACCCTATACATACACATATCCAGACCCCTCCCACGCACTTTTAGCTGGTCCCTCAACCATTTTATCAACCCTATTATCTCCCCTTATTTCGCTCTCGCGTCTCATGTTTGATCTTTGACCTCTGGCCGAAATCAGATCGCCATGTTGATTCGTTAGCTACTGCACGCATTTTTTTTCTCTCCTTCTTTCTGTGTTTTTCTCTCTCTGTGTATCTTTCTGTTGAAGAGCGTAGGCTCGAAACGTTAAAGACTTGTTTTATTTATATTTCCTGAGCGCCATACTAATACAATTGTTCGTTTGTTTTCCACCTGCCTTCGTCTTTTGTTTATTTTCATAAAGCTTCCCGTTATATATATATATATACATACACACACACACATACACACACACACATATATATATATATAATATATATATATATATTATATATATATATATATATACACATATATATATATTTATATAATACAAAATGGGACAAGAACGCAAAACATTCGGACTGCTAGGTTTTACAAAAAAAGGATAACATACCAAACCAGATACACGATACAAAAACAAAAATAAAAAAAGGAACGGGTCATTCGAAGCCCTCTATCCTCAGTCAAGCACCAGATTATCGTCGCAATTACGGCTGATTATCCTCGAGATTGCTCCAATCTAGCCATCCTCATGTAAAATCTAAGCTAAATGCATTAGATTCCTTGGAAGAAAGCAGCGAATGTATACAAAAACAAGGACAGAAAAAACGGACAAAGTTACACAAATAATTACAATAATAAATACAACAAAAATAATAACAGGACATAACAAAAGGTGTCTTTCGACTAAGGACGAATTGAATTAAGCTGGCACGTGTGGAAATGAAGCCTTACGGCAGAGATACAAATGTTTCACTAACACAGGGAAGAATATCGATGTTGCACGGACAACGGTCAGACCAAGAAAGAAAGAAAAGGCTTGGCCGAGGCGGTCACGTCGGAAGAAAAAAGAGAGAAGTAGAAGCAGAGGGACAGAAGAATTAAGGAGGGGCGAGAAAAAAGGGCAGGGACACAGTGAAGGGAAAAGTGGAGGGGAAAGTGAATAAGAAGAGAAGGCGAGGAAATGTGAGAGAGGGGGAACGAAAGAACGAAAAGTGAAATGAACGAATAAGCGTGAAAGGGCTGATAGGCAGACAGAAATAGAATCGTACAAGATTTTAGAAAAATGTGTACTTACATATAAGAGAGCTAAGTGTATATATATATATATATATATATATATATATATATATATATATATATATATAATATATATATATATATATATATATATATATATATATATATCTATATATATATATATATATATATAATGGGACATGAACGCTAAACATCCGTACAGATAGTGATACAAAAAGGGACAAGAAAATATCCAGATGGCCGATAATTAGATTTCTGCCAATTTGCTGAATTGGTCATTTGTTTCTATATGCTTACATAGGTTCAAACCCTTGTCTATGCAGTTACCAACTTTTTTCCACTCGCTAATCTGTCGCACTCATACATGTATGTGTATTCACCTAATACATTTGAATAAATAGATATACTGGAATATTTACCGGTTGATGTCTATTAATTTTATATCCTCTCTGTGTTATTTGCCATATTATATATATATATATATATATATATATATATATATATACACATTTAAGTATTCGTCTGTGTCTAACGACTGAATGGCAGTCCTTGAATTAATGCCACTTCCGAAGCTAGACATTTTAAATATTAATTTAAACATTTTAAAACATTTTTATGCTTTTTTAAACATTTTTATGCTTTTTTTTTTTTACTTGTAGGTCTTTTAGTATATTTTGGCTATGGCATTCATAAAAGTAAAGAAAGAGACCTGGAAGATCAAGAAGTTATTCTATACGAAATACCTGCCTCTGATAGCGTCACAGAAAATTTAACAACGTCATATTGATTCCTGTATATTAATTATATTAAAAAAGACGTTTGAAAAACAATGTTGTCAACTAAAAATTCTTTTACTCATTAAATAAAAAATATAGAAAGAAACGCATAAAGGAATACATGCAAACTTATACATAGAAGCATATAATCGCAGGCACACACATACATACATGCATTCAACTACATTCTATTTGTATATACGGGTGTATATAACTGGATAAGCGGAGAGCAATTTCGTTTATTACGCTAAAACGAAATAGAGATAATGCCACTGACAAATCTATACATATAAAACAATTGATACAAATATATATATATATATATATTATATATATATATATATATATATAATATATATATATATACACACACAAAAGATACATGTAAATATGCATATGCAGGTTTGTGTATATACACTCTTCTATACTTATACATTTCCAAATGCCAGTCTTTCTGTGAATTTGTTTTCTCGCTGCTCACTCACGTGGTGTCTCTTTCATACACACTCAAGCGCGCACATGCATGTTCATATACATACGTACATATTGTTTATTTCCATAAAAGAATTCAAGAAACAATCCAATGGAAATTAATAAACTATTGCAGGTGTGTGTTAAAATGTTGGCTCTGACGAGACTCTCACGATTCTTCTGTGAAACTTTTATAACGTAAAGATTCACTTTTATATGTATGTAGGAGTGCTGGCTGGTGCATGTGTATGTGTGTGTGTGTGTGTGTCCGTGTGTGATACTTTAAGATTTATTATACAGGGTAATGGTTAATTTTAAGACATTTGTTAACTAAGGGTTACTAAAATGGGAGAATAGGAGTAACTTCGGTGTTTTTTGGCATCTGACAGCGTACAAGAAAGCAGAATATTATTGAAATATATAAAAAAAAGTTTACGAAAAGGTTTGTCAAGGTCATTGAACTGGAATAGTCATTAGAGAACGTAAGAGACAAAAGTGAAATGATGTCGATGGAGCTTGTAAGTATGGAAGTGTATAATTTCAAGTGATAAAATATGTTTAGTATTAATAAAATCACATAAATGTATTAATGTGAATGGTCGTAAAGTTAATAGAATTTTTAGTTTCATCAATATATATTGAGCCATTACACTGAAAATATATATAAATATACAAAATAATTACATAACCAATCAGAATTACATCAATAAATAAACGAATTCTAAAACATAAATGGATATTTTAAATTACGTGTACCAATTGGTAGTTTATCGTTTATTTACAATTTTTGTTGTTTTAATACACTCACTAAGAGATAATACCTTATTTATTATATATAGCTATATTTACTAAACATCCATTGACGAATTAAAAAAAAATCAAAGCCATTTTATATAAACAGAATTCGCTCAAATCAAATTACATTGAATCTAATAGACCAATTCAAAAATATCATCGAAGACGACGAAGGCAAAGATGGTGGACATAGTTCACCGTATAACTTTAAAAGTTCCACGTATTCATGCAGATGTTTAATTATCATTGCTTCTTGATCTTGTGCTTTTGTAGTTTCAATATCATGACCCAATACCCCTAACTGGATGTCGAAATCGGAACAAGAAACTCTACAACAATTCCTCTATTAATTTCTCTTCATTGTCACTTCCGTTTATTAACCTCATTTTACGTTTCCGTTTGTTTATTATTTACTTCATTTACGTTCCTCTCACGCTTGCCTCCCATTTAACATTTTGTGTTAAATTCTCAGCTTTAATAACATTGACAGGTCATTTTATACACTTACAATCCTAAGCCACATTCCGCTTCCTTTCTCTGCTTAGGGGAAGGAACCAGCCCAGTTTCCTCTCAAAAACTGAACTGTATTTTAAAACAAACCTGAAGTGGTGTCAAATGCAAAACAACAACAAAAGTTGTGTGCAGAAAAATTAGTTTATCCTCGTCATTAAAAGTATGATAATATACACATTTCTACATTTTGTGGAGGAATGAACACAGCGTTGCAAGCATAGGCATTAATTTTTCTCCTTCGAACAGACTTTCCTCTAAACCAATAGCAACCTTATTACTACTGAATATGTGACAAAGGTCAAAGCAAGAAACTGTGATTATAACAGGAACATAAAGTTTTCCAGTGTCGTATTATTAAGCTTGGTGAAACTAAAAGAAAAATAAAACACCTGTATAATTTTCTATCAGTAGAGTATGATATGTACCAATAGGCAAATTGAAAAAACAAACAAAAACAGTGGAAATCCATTCCTTAGCAACGCGCAACCTGCACGCGAATGAAGCTGAAGTAGTTTCAAGTGGAGAGTAAAGCAAATCTAGAAGCAGAGAGAGAGGAACCGGTTTCGGTTCCTTCCCTCGAAACAGAGAAACAGGACGCGATATCGTTTGGAATGAAAAAATGTTTCATTTCTTGTCAACGTCATTTTAAGGGTAATTATTAAAAAGCCGAGAAGCAAAGAAAGCAAAAATAAATAAATGTAAGTAATAAACTAGATAGATCAAATATTATGAGTTGCGACGCATAAGTCATATTCTATGTGATTCAAGAAAAATAAACTGGTTACGTTTCCTATACACATACAGGTTCCTACTATGAAATTTGATAGCTGAGAAAGATTGTGCATTAAAAATCTACAGATTGGTACTATGAAGATGAATAGTTCATGTGTATAATAGATTAAATGGTAGAAAGAATAATATGTGATTATGGCAAAAGAAATAAGAAAAAATCAGAAGTTGAGAGTGAAAGAGAAATTTATGGATGTGATTATTCCAATTAAAAAAGAAAATATTTTTATTTGTTGAAGTGAGTGTTGGAAAAAGTAAATGCCTGTTTCAAACCTCGCCATGTGAAATTTCTCCAACACATTTGTGTTTATAAGTTTACACTGCTTGCACTTGAAGCTTCTACAAAATGTATTTCTGTTACACAATAGATTTATTTAAAGAATCACTTCCGCATCGTGCAGTAAATTACACACTGACAGATACAGAATCACAAAAGAACTTCATAGTTAGAAGTTACTATTGTGAGAATTCATTATGTGAATTCTATATAAATCCATATAAACTGCAATACAGTATGCTGTATATTGTATTATATAAAGTACAATACAGTATGCAGTATATTGTATTATATAATGAGGTGAATTGGTTAAAGAATGCACACGAAACATTCAAGGAAATAGCTTCAAACATTTCAATTTCTACTTCATATTTAACCGGTGTCAGCATTGCCTTTCAGTGTCACAGGTCAAGAAAATAAGCATCACTCAATGAGTTGATCACCAAATTTGAACGTGCTTCAATGAGGAAGTCAATCTGTGTGAGTGTGTATGGACGCAATTATACCTGTTTGTCTATTTAAGTACATGATGTAAAATCTTGAATTATTTGTGTACATAAACATGTTTTTGCCTATGTATATACAAACAGAATCTGTCCTTAGATATGTGTGCGTGTGTGTCTCATTCCATAACTACATATATATTTCAGTACATATGTAACAATGTATAAATACATATATAATATACATAAGTAAACAGTATACACACACATATATATGTACATATATATATATAAACACATTTGTATACACTTATATAGGAAGATACACTCAAATAATTATATAAATTATTTACACAGAATTATGTAAGTACAAATGCATAATTTTCAATGGATGTATGAATACAATTAGATCTTAACATTGATTCATAATGTGTGCGCTTGTATGCGTATGTACTTTATCTGATTCTACAACTCAGCATGGTTGTTCCGCATACGCTACTATAGAAATGTATTCATGAAGTGTGTATTGTATTACACAACGGCAATGCTAATATATTATATTTGGACGATTGAAGAGCATATTATGTAGGAAGGATATTTGACAAAAAGTTTTGAGTTAAATGATTATGTTTCTACTTAGTATTTCAAATGCCGAACATTTAAGCTTCGAATACGCGACTGCAATTATAGATCAATAAGGGGCCACCAATAAACCGAGAGAAATATTTTACTTTTGTCGATAAATTGAATAACGAGAGTGAAAAACTAATTCCCATTAAATATAGTTTACATTACTGAAATACCCTGTTTTACTTTCGCTAGTTGTTTTAGATATCTGAAGGAATCGGGCACCTTCCACAATCTTACATTTAACCCAGTGGCGGATTTGTGTACGGTGACTGCTCGAGACAGAGATTTGCACAAGCGGTCAGTTGGGACGCATATTCATCAGGGTAGGTGGGAGCATTACAAAATGAAGTACCCCGATTAAGGACTCAACGCGAGCCCCGTTTTATGGAAACGACACCACGGTGAGTCTCCTAACGATCAAAAACCTCATACGATCGCCACTAGGCAATCTGCTTTCAAGAGAAATCACGCACGCGCAAATGTGGCGTAAGTTATAGCAGGAAAAAAACAAATTCGACCGGTTATTATACCTAATGGATAGATTTCATTTAATTAAATTTACGAAAACGATGCTTTAGAAAAAAGTATACAGGTAAAAACTTTCCTATTATATATTGTGCCATTTTATCAATGTGTTGAAACGCGCCCGCTATATATATATATATATATATATATATATATATATATATATATATATATATATATATATATATATATATACACGTTATACTTCTATACATACACACAATATATATCAAAATATATATTTTATAATTTGTATTAAATTTGCATGTATATAAAATTCTTATTTATTAAATTTGTAAAATTGTGTGTATATATCATGTGGACGTTTATATGTAGTGTGCATGTATAATACATGCACACACATTTATCTATACCTCTTGACATAAGCATATTTGCAAATGGCCATGTATACATTTAGCATATATACGTATATATGTTTATGTATAATTATATATATATTGCATACATTTGTATATGCATACACGTATATAGATATATACACACGCTGCATACATGTTACATTTATATATATATATATATATATATATATATATATTATATATATATATATATATATATACACGCTGCATACACATCTGAAATACATATATGTCTATATATTATTACTTATATGCGCGCACAGAAAGTGTTTATAAACATGTGTTCTATTTTATTTTGCGTTATAAATATAACTGTATACATTAAAACTTCAGTGCAAAATGTTTAACATCCTTGTAATTTATATTTGGTACTATAGAGCTAGGGTGTATAAAATGTGATTATGAAATAAAAATTATTTTGAAAAATAACTAAAAATCCTTCAATATGCTGAATGCAATTCCACATACACAAAGTATATGCTAGTGTTCTTTGTGTGTGTGTGTGTGTGTGTGTGCTCGTGTGTGTATGTGAATGTGTGTGTATTTATACCATGTGGTAAACTCAATTATTTTGGCTGCTAACAATTTAAGCGGAATTCTCTATGCAATACAATTATGTATGCAATAATGCAATGTAGTCAAAGCGAAATAGCTGAAATGAATAACGAGCTGCTTAGTCCCAAACAGAAACTGTAGAGGTTTTATAAAAGGGATTTCCAGTTAATCTGATGGTGACCAGAGTTTTCACAGATTTGGCAACCTTTCTATATTTTCAGGTCTTGTCTCAGCGACTCGAATATTTTGTCCGTTTGCCTTAAGACTTCGTTTCAGTGTGCAAGTGATGGCTGAAATAGTCATCACATATACATCCCGATTATATTTCTTGGCTCTTCTCAATCAGATCCATACTAAACTGTTCTCAGCGGATATGGCTATTTTGTTGATGGACTCATAAGTTGTTTTGGTTCCGAATTAATTTTCTCGAAAAATATTTTTTTGGTGTTGTAGAGGAATTGCAATCGCTCAATTTTCGGAGAATATGGGCGTATTCTATATTTTGAGATGAGAACAAGCCTTGGCATTTGGCATTCTTCATTAGTTGAAGATATGAAAATCTTTGTTTCTGGGCCAGTATAAATTCTACCACATTGATTTCTTTGGTGCTTCTAGATAGAAGAATTATGTATGGTTGGAGCGGTATCACTGTCTCCTCTGCAATATCAATGTGTTCTACCCTTCACATATATGTTTCAATGTTTGGTAGAACTTTCCGAACAGCCAATACTAGATGTTAACTCATTAAGGTAATAATAACGTCGGTGATTGTGGCTGTAGCTAATATGAATTATTGCTCTGAACCAATATCAATAGTTTTAAAATTGTGCAGGTACTTAATTCTCGCTTCAATATTCTGCATTAGTAATACTTCATACATTAAATTTGTGCTATATATATACATATATACATATATATATATATATACGTATACATATATATATATATATATATATATATATATTATATATATATATATATATATATATAGGGATGGTATTATTAAAATACAATAACGAGTGGTAAGCGAATTATCAGCCGTACAGGCAAATTAAGAAAATATATGCATAAAATATTAGATATGTACATATATACACAAGGGTACTACATGAGTACCTATATCGCTAAAGATAGAAGTCAAAAAATACTTCTGTACCACCGAATAGTCACAAATCTATTACAGACATGATAGGAATATATATATATATATATATATATATAGTTCGGACCAGATTCTCTGTACGTACACTTTCACCGTGTCAAGATATAGAGTCAACGTTTAAAAAAAATTATGCTACTAGGAGCTGTGTTACTAAGTTAATTATATTTACAACTTCTCAAATTATTGTAATCGTTTTCATGCAGTAAAGGCTGAATCTGCTAAGAGAAAAAAAAATCGAAATAAATGCCGGAACAATGCCGTCGGGAAATCAATGATGTTTAGTAATAGGAAATGCAAGATTTATAACCAGCGTGGACAAAGTGCAGCTTCATCACTGAATTCTCAACAACTGCAGGAACACGAAAAATAATTGAAATTTTTATCAATCTAAGTCAATGCTGGCAATCAAAAGTTATATATTCTTATCAAACTACCATCAAAGCTAAAGCTGTCAGTTTAAATCTAAAGAAAGCGGAAAGAAACAAAAGTAAATTGATGAAGGAAACTAAGGAAGCCTTTACTGGAATCAGAGATCCTTTGACAGGTTTTGGAAACGATTAAACATGCATTAATGCGAGAACGGTTGATAAATGTTCAGCAGATAACCTTGCAACTTTACAGAAAGAAATATTGGTGAAGAAACGAGTGTTTTGCAGATGAAGGTCTAATAAAACATAATTGAAGAAAGATAAACTGCTTCAAACACAGCATTTAGTCTCTACTATGGAAGCTTTTTTTCTGACGTGTAGATGAAGTTGAGGGCCAAGTTAAAGTAGATGAAGACGGGCAACAAAATAATTTTCATTTATAAACATCATTGTGTTTTTGTTTTTTAAAGTTTGATGTCGAAAAGCACGTGACACTGGATACAAACAGAAATATGGGGAGTGAGGAGGTGACAGGAAGACATTACTGGAAAAATTTTCCGTTTGATTATCAATAAAGCGAAAACGATTGAAAATATAAGGAAGTATTTTACAAAATATATTTTTTAAAATCAATGGCAACAGTTCAATCGTATGTTAAACACTCACGGCATTTTAGTAGCTCCAATTCTCTCAAGATACAAATTTGCAAACTGGAGCAACTGAATGCCTACAGATTGGCTAGTTGCGTCTCTAGAACTGATAAAATCAATGTACACACGTCTGATCACAAGCGGAAAAGGTTCTAAAGTCGATTATGGCTGTTTTCTTAGTCTACGTATCAATACTTGAATTTGCACTAAATCCATTACGTATATATATTTACATAAACCATAAAAACCCTGCAAGCAGAAACTAAAAGTTCTGTTATTCTTTGACCACTTAACTATATTAAAAAATTAAAACGTGAATTCTAATTTTCTCTCTTTAACTTAGATTTATATAAGACACTACCTCTCAGATTATGAAACTGAGATATTGAAATCAGTTTACGAAATAGAAAATTTAAAATAGAGTTATTAAGCATACGGTAACATCTGTTGTTATAATGAATAGAATTGCCCGATCTATGTTTACTCTTTTACTTGTTTCAGTCATCTGACTGCGGCCATGCTGGAGCACCGCCTTAAGTCGAGCAAATCGACCCCGGGAATTATTCTTTGTAAGCCCAGTACTTATTCTATCGGTCTCTTTTGCCGAACCGCTAAGTGACGGGGACGTAAACACACCAGCATCGGTTGTCAAGCAATGCTAGGGGGACAAACACAGACACACAAACACATACACATATATACATATATACGACAGGTTTCTTTCAGTTTCCGTCTACCAAATCCACTCACAAGGCATTGGTCGGCCCGGGGCTATAGCAGAAGACACTTGCCCAAGATGGAAATAAAATAAAGAACATTACTGATATCGAAATAAGATAAAACCCTTCCAAATTTTCTATTATTATATTCACTCGAAAGCGTCAAAATAATCATTTAAAGTTTATATGTATATATGATCAGTTTCATAGAATTGATATTTACTATCCTTAACAGGATTAAAAATTATTCTATGTTAAATATGAAACCGATCATTAATCCCACAGAAATTCAATTTAAAATTATTGAATTCATTCATTAATTTTCTGCTATTTTAGGAACAATTATGTGGCCATAAATAATTATGCGCGTTTCCATTGACACGTACAATTTGTCATGATACCTTAAAAATGGAATTTATAGATTTATGTGCTGAACTTTATATTCAACTCACATAAATCATTGGTTATTTCATAAGCAGTTTTGGAAATAATACTTTATAAGAATATTTTCTCTTCCGAAATTCATTCAGTGCTTCTTCGACAACATAAACATTTCGTGTTGTACAAAAATCCAATAAAATTTTCTGTCTTGTCAGTTTGGGAATTGAATTCCATAAATCTACCCAAATAGTTTGAGCAACTATAAATATAAATGTATTTATATATGCCATTGATAATATTTATTTAGCATGTTACGAGAAAACTGAATTGAATATCATTGTGGCCCTTGAACAGTTTCCCATCCAGTGTAAGACAAGTACCCTAATATTTTTCTCATATTTAAAGAAAGAAGTCGATTGCGTAAACCTTATTTCTATTAGAAAGACTAATTTCATTAAACAACAAGTTGAAGATGTAAAGAAAATTTGCAATTATTGAATGAATTTTGTACGGAAACGCATGCAATTCTGTCACCTACAAACACGCAGGAGAAATAAATTCTTTCAACAGTTCTTTCTCGCTTTGCCTTAATTGGTTTTTCTCCACCTGATGGCCAAAAGTATTCTCCAAAACATAACGTTTTGTAAATCATTTAGACAAAACGACTTTCAGTGTAGCACCCTATAAATTACAATATACTAAAGCAGATATCGCTTTATATCTCAAATTAACCCGAACTATAAATCGAGTTATTTATACCGTATATAAAAAAAAGGAAAAATCCAAATACGATTTTGCGATTCGTTGAGTTTCTTGCTTAAAAATTTAGATGGAATTGCTGTTATATAAATAGATATCACTCAGAATAATTATTAACCCAGGCCTCATCACCTTTCATCCGCACGACCGCCTGACTAAAACTAATAATTTTTCATTTGTAACATTCTGAAAAAGCTAACCTTCCTTCTACAAGAATTCTCGTCAGCTATATTTGGTGGATAAACTACATTTATTTGCCACCCTTCAATGCCAGCTAATAACTGTCAGGGGTGTCCAGTCTGAAACAGGATTGACTTTACAATTCATACGCAGATTCACTTCTTCACTTTGATTTCATAGCATTCTATAACATTCTCAGCATCCAAAATAGCGAACTAATGCGGAGTATTTTCAAATAAAGTCTCCCAAATGTTATGTAACTTCTGCTAGGCTAAAACTATAACATTTAGGCAAATAATTCCTACACAGATTTAAAAAGGAATTCACGAAATAAATAAAAGCAATAGAAGGAAGAAAATATTGTTAGGTGATATTATACACATTTCTGAAAAGCTAGACAATGTTACATCTAGACACTGATGGACAGTTAAAAACCCTAAATCAAACCAATAATCTTCGTCTGTAATATTTTTTCATACTATTTTCAGTTTTTATTTCTCAGACTGATTGAAAATACAGAAATTCGTAACAGCAAATTTTGTGGACCAAATTTTATGTTCTACTTAATATATTACTGTTTCTAAGAAGAGAATTAATGCATTCGAGCTTTGGTGTTGGAGAAGACTTTTACGCATTCCATGGACAGCGAGGCTCACCAATGGAGATGTTCTTAAGCAGATCAGGCGGAAAATGTCGCTAGAAGCTAGGATCACCAAGCATAGATTGGCATATTTCGGTCATATTATGCGGAGAAAATCCCTGGAGAAGGACATCATGCTCGGAATGGTCAGTGGCAAGAGAGGAAGAGGCCGACCAAGAACCCGCTGGCTTGACACCATCAAGAGGGATACCAGAATGAACATAGCCAATCTGAAAGAAGCGGCCCAGGATAAAACTGACTGGAGGACACTGATCCAACGAGTAACCGAGAGTCGACTTCGACTGAGCGGATAGATAGATAGCAGTGAAACAACAACATTTTCCCTACATGACTGCATTTAGTTTTGACTAATTGTAATTATCCACAGTTAGAAATAGTCCGATAGCAATTGGAAAGTGTGTGTTGTATATTATCAGTTCATGTTCCATTTTGTAAGTTTCTTCTGGATTATAGATGTATATTACAAAATATTGGCCGCCCCAAATATCAATACCGAAACTGTATGTAATACCGGGAATAATACGCATGGGAACGACTTCCCTTTGCCTCATTCCTCCCCCCTCCCCCTTTGCCACCAGAGAAATAAAAGAAAATCAAAACTCTATCAATACAAGAGAAAAAAACTTGCGCCTCCACTGCCAGCTGCAGGTCCCACATCGCCACCACCATCACCGACATGAGTGACGCAAAAACATCGAAATCGACAGAAGCAAATCCAGTCGGAACGGTTTCGATTTCGTGCAAGAAACACGGCAAGTGAGTGATGATATATTTTTTAGATAAAAATTAGTTCAGGAATGCTAAATGCATGCTAAATAAATGTGGCAGAAATGTAGCTCTAAACATTTCTAGAACTGTTCAGCATGAAATCGGTTTACGGACTGTTCTATATAAAACAAATTGCACGAGAAGTAGAAGAGTTTTTTCAGGTGACAACTTCAATTAGAGAAAAGCCTATGTCCGGTGTGGAAGAGTAAAACCTACGTGGCCAGGGGGAAGAATTATGGGACTGTCGAGGTAAGGTTCAAATCAAAGGAGGAAGCAAAAATTACTGGAGAGCTACCGTGAAAAGTGAATAGTAGTGCTTTTAGACTGGTTGCTGTCGATGTCCAGACGGGGACGGGGCAGCTAGAAATTTTCAAAAACCTGGAGGTTTTCCTGGGAACGTCTCGCTCATAAATATTAGTGGGTGATTTGAACGCTATTTTGTATGCACGCCTGGTCCAGTGGGGTGTAACCGATAGCAGAGGCGGCTGCAAAAGCCTCGTAAACTTGTACAGTCACTTCCAACAGGTTGACATGTACAGACAGGATTTCTTGGATACGCCAATAAGGACTTGGGCAACTCGCATCGGATCATCACGGTCATATTTATATAGGTTGTTCTGTAGGCCAATAGATAAGAATAGCATAGGGTGTCCACAATTTAAAGTTGCCGTCAACGCAAACCACAATTTTGTGATCTGTACGGTCGATCTAGATAGGCTTCAGAGGCAGGGCCCCGGATACTAGAAGCTAAACATGTCCTTCCGTCGCTTTTAGAAACCGGCTTAGCAAATTCATTCATCGAAAGTTGATGGGTGATGTCGTCAACAACCGATGATGGGTGGCGTTAAAAAGTACGATTAAAGTAGAAGTGTTAGGGTCTAGCAAGGACATAGCAATAGAGGAGACTAGAGTAAATTGTGACCTACTTAGGAAATTAGAAGAAGCACTTAATAAAAGCAAAGCGATAGACGAGCTGGCGGCAAGATTGGCACTTATGATAGCCGAAGATGTTTGAGAGGCGATGTCTCGCTTACAAGAGACAGGTCCCCGGCTTTGGATTGTCTGCCCTTCGAGCTTTATACTCATATGCCAGAATTCTTCAGTTAGCTTTTGGAGGATATTGGTGACAGACTAGTGGGTGCAGCGCAGACTTGCGCTATCCCCAACAGATCTATCCACAACTTCCACCTAACACGATATATCATAGAGAGGGCTGGTAAAGAACCTTGCATGAGTGGAGCCCTAATCAATTCGGATTAATCGAAAGGTTTTGGTAGGGTCGAGCATCGATACGCCGTGGTTGGCCTGAAGGCGGCTGGTTTGGGTCCCATTTTCAGAGGCTGGATCGCTGCAATATATAGGGACATCTGTTCGTCAAGGATGCCAACCCTCACCACTTCTGTCCATACTGGCTCTGGAGCCATTACTGCGGAGGCTGGATTTTACGAGAAACATCCTGAATGATTTAGGTTGCATCGGTATTTTATTACCGCCTAATCGTTCTTCCTTGCCCTGTTTCGTGTTTGTGTAAGCTGGAGAGTTTACTCTTCCACTCTCTGTGGAAAGGACTGGTCCCGCTTGTCAAATGGTCCATTTGCCATCCGCATCCGCTGCGTTGAGATCTGGAAATGCTGTAGCTAATGATGCGCAGGCACGCGCTGAGGCTGCGATATCTCTATCGATACCTTTCCACTGTTCGTCTCTTTGACGGAGCGACAGTCCTGATTGAAATGTACACCGAGAGAGGGTGCTTGGTACTTATTGTGTCTCCAAATGTTTATAGCCTCCAACCAGTCAGGCAATGCGGTCGGTGTAAACTCCAGTGGGCGGGGGGGGGCACGATTGACGACGTACTGGGCGAATCTTTGTCATTGCGAACGATCAGTTGGCTGGTCCATTCCGAGGAACGTATGAGCCGGGGCCCATGGATGATTTCTGGCCTGACAGGGAGCTCTGCAGGTTCGATACAAGCTCTACAGGCATGGGATCCGCGCAGAGCGGTGAAACCGTCCTGCACGCACTAATAATTGCTGACATGTGAAGCTTTGTCGAAGTGCAGTTGTTGCATGTGGGATGGATCCTACTATCGTCTGAGACCATCGTGAAGATCGCTCCACCATCTTCCATTGGCCGAGATGGTCAGTAAGTTTTTCTCTGTCTGGTGGCTTTGTTGAAAGATGTGTGTGGACGCGTCTGAAAAGGTTAAAGATAGGCACTTTCCTCTTCCGCCAAAGTCTCATTAACTTTCTCAGGTTCCGCTTGAAAAGGAACCTGAAGATCGAGAGGAAGGTGCTGTCACCCAGGAAATTCGTCGAAAGGTGGTGAATGTGGTGAGGATGTCCCATGTGAAGGGGCCTACAATTAGTATGCACTTGTAGCCTGAGGAGGGTGAAGAGAAGAGGAGTGCTTTCCTGAAGTGCACTGGGTGATTGGGGTGTCCATGATGTGTAGGTTTTCTTGGATGATCCTCTTCCGATTTCCTCCTTTTCGGGAATTTAATTGCTTGAATTATATTGTTAATTGTTTTTGTTTATTTACTGTTTTCACGCATCGTCTAAACCCCGCCTCCCTTGTTTGTTTTGTGTAATGTCCTTTTGTTTTTTGTGTGGGCCCTTGTGGCCAATAAAGAAAATATTAGTATTAGTAGTAGTAGCAGTAGTAGTAGTATTAGGACAGCGAGCTGTCAGAATCATTTGCGCGCTGGACAAAATGCTTAGTGGTATTTCGCATGTCGGTCCATTTTGAGTTCAAATTCTGCCGTGGTCGATGTTGCCTTTCATCCTTTCGGAGTCGATAAATTAAGTTCTAGTGAAACGCTAGGCTTGATGTAATCGACTAGCTCCAGCGACTCTTGTAGCGAAATTTGAAACCATTATTGTTATTATTAGGGCAGCACTCTGTCAGAATCGTTATCATGCTAAACGAAATGCTTGGCAGTATTTCGTCCGTTGCTAGATTCTGAGATCAAATTACGCTGAGGTTGACTTTGCTTTTCATCCATTTCGGGATCGATAAAAAAAGTACCGGTTGAACACCGCGCTCGATGTAATCGACTAATCCTCTCCCCATCAAAATTGCTGCCCTTGTGACAAAATTTGAAACCAATATTATAAACATTATTATCATCATCATCATCATCATAGACGTCGCACAGTATATAAAATCGTGAGGTTGTTGATTGAAGATATTGTGTCTGCCGGGGGTTTGTGTGTTTGTCAAGTCACAACAAGGACTTGAGACAGACAACACTTTACGAAATATGCGTGCAGTTCCGAGCAATGCTGACTTTTGCAATAATCCTAGATTCTAGAGCTTTCAGATGTTTTTTCAGATTGGGTGGTATTGAACCCAGTGCTCCGATGACAATAGGGATAACTTTTATGTTTGACTCTCGTAGCTGACACATCTAAGCGATCTCAATTCTCTGGTCTCCATATTTATCAACCTTTTCTCTTTCTTTCATGATGATGTGTGGATCACCTGGCACTGCCGCGTCAATTATTAGGCACTCGTTTTTCTCCCTCCTAAAGCTTACTATATCAAGCCATCGGTGATCTAATACCTTGTCTGTCTGGAAGTCAAAGTCACAAAGGATGTTTGCCTTCCCCTTTTCATCCATTACATTTTCCGGTGCATGTTGGTACCAAGCACCCATAATCTCATATTCGTACTAACGACATAGTAGGCAGTGGAGATTTGGAGCTGCCTTGCGTTTGCTCTTGTACTATTTCTGCGCAAAGCTTTCACAAGCACTAACAATGTGGGTCACGCTTTCGATCCTCTTCCCATTCTGCAGAGGTCCGTTGCACTTGTGTGGCATAGATTCTTTTTCACTGAGTTGCTATTCAATGCCTGGCCTGTGCAGCGATGATTAGGCTTTCAGTATTCCCTTTTAGGTCACCCTTGTTAAGACACCTGCATGACGCCTAATTTGTTGGTTTCACGGTGAAACGTACCATCTAATTTCATGCAGAGTAGGGTTTCTTCTCTCTCGTTGGCTCTCCTTAATTGGAATTCATGAGCAATCTCGAGTCCATTCTCGTTAAATCCTTCTTCAATAACAGCATAGTGTAGCAGATCTTGTTTTCAGTTTACCAAATTTTCTGCCATGTTTCTTCTTTCCTTGTTGATTCACTCTCGTACGCTAATCACTCCACGTCCACCTTTACCTCTCTTCATGTAGATCCTGTGTGCATTCGTCTTAGGGTGGAGGGAACCATACATTGTCATTGTCTTTCGGGTAGAGCGATCAAGTAGGTCAATCTCCGCTTGTGGCCATCTCAGAATGGGTGCACTATAGCGAACTGCAGCAGCCACCCTAATGTTGATGGCAGTCACAAGGTTCCTTGAGTTGACCTTTGATTTCAAGAGAAGTTTCAGGCACTTGAAATATGCAGTGATGATCTTGTCTTTAATTTCTCTGTGCAAGATATTGTCCAACTACTGGATCCCAAGGAACTTGTAGCCATCACCATCTGGGTTTTCCATTCTCTCTCCGTTTGACAGCTCTATGCCCCTATGATTTACTCTTTTCCCTGCTTCAAAGTAAGCCCGCACACTTCGAGACACGGAATTCCGTCCCTAGATCCTTGCTGCACATTTACACAGTCTCGACCAGCCTCTCCATTTCAGGCTCTGTTTTAGCGAACAGTTTTAAATTCTCCATGAAGAGAAGGTGGTCGAGACGAGGTTCATTCTTTCTCAGATCATAGTCGTGACTTTGCGTAGGACTGCGGAAAGTGTGAACAGAGCCATAAACAAATGACAGAGGTGAAGAAGAGTCTGCTTGTAAGATACTTCTTATGACTGTTACCTCGGCTAGCTGCTGATTGTTACAGGGAAGACGTATTTTCCAACTACGTATGCTGTTCTTAATCAATGTACACACCTTCTCAGCTTTTCCACAAATGTCGAGTGTTTCCAAAATACACGAATATGGCAACATGTCAAAAGCCTTTTTGAATTCTGTACAAGCCATGCATAAATTTTGTTCTGGTACAATTTACAGTCCTTCATTATAACTTAGCCTATCAGAAGGTGGTTCTTGGTGCTCTTGGATCCTTTTCGGCATCATTTTTGTTGTACTGGCAGTAGATTGTCTTCCGTAAGGAACGTAGATATTTTCCCAGCGAGGATACCTGTTAAAATTTTCCATAGGAGGTTAAGACAAGCAATGGGTTGGTAATTGCCAACCTCATTGCTCTTTGACCGACCTTTCATAAACAATGCTAGTTTCCCCTCTACCATCCATTCTGGAACTGCAACGCTCTGTAGGCAATTGTCTAATTGCAACGCAATTCTCTTGTGTGTTGACCTTAACTACTTGAGCCAGTAGACTTGAATTCCGTGTGGTCCTGCCGTTCTTCAGTTTGGCAGTTTGACATCTTCTAACTGTTCAAACTTAATTTCACTCTGATCAAGCTGATCAGTAATAAAAAGGTGATTTAGAGGTATTCAAGCTTTATTTTCAGTCATTTTATTAACATTATCTCATCTTATTTTGTTTTTTCTTTAAGATATTATTGTGGTATTCAATTAATGTTTAGATGTTATTTATTGTTGATCAAGTGCAAAGATTAGAGAATTTCTCTTCGGCTTCAAATTGTGGTCATTTGTTTTGTGGTCTTGTACATATTGCGCCTTTGCGATATTGCTGAAGAAATTTATGCCTCTATATACATATTCCAGGTTGTCATATCTAGATTGCTTTTCGAAGCTAAAGTGTAAAAAATCTTATCATTTTACAGTGTTGCTATTGCTTAGAGCTGTGGTAAATAGCGACTTCAAACACAGTTAACTTTAATCGTGGCCTTTGCTACCATGTGATGTGTTTATTCAGTTTAGTCACGGTGTAATGGCATAGGAAATATTGTAAAGGAGGCGGACGAATTATTTTACATGCCTATTGTTTCTATCGGCCATTCTCGATAGACTTATGTACCCTGAATATTATGTAAGCAATAATTGCTTAGATCAGAAATGCTGAGCTAAATCTGAATTGAGATCTACAAATTAACGTCAACTGACGCATACCTCCAATGATGGATGCAAGTAGAGACTTTTCTTGCCAATAAATAAGCAGAATCATCATGGTTGGTGCTAACGGTGAATGTTCGAAATGTCCGACAATCGGAGCAGTCGACTTAGTTTAGCACTAAGTGACAGAGTATTCTACATATGTGGGCATAGTTATCCTGATTCTTACTGTTGTCAGAGTAACGACGCTAAAGCACGCAGAGTGAAGCCGCATCGTACTGAGTGACCTTGAACTCTGCTGTGCATGCGCACTTAATTTTAATGTTCTAGCTCACTTGCGCTGTATACAGCTTGCTTGGGAGCAGGTGTATAGCGTGTGATCGTCACATTGATCATGACAGAGAAATTTGTCATGGTGATACGTGCTCAGAGGCCAGCTCAAAGTTTCAGAAAGTGTACGGAGAGCAGTGTATGAGCCGAACACAAGTGTACAAGTGGTTCAGACGTTTACAAGATTACCGGACAAATGTCGATAATGACGAACGTTCTCAGAGACCCGCAACCAGCGGAACTGAGAAAAATATCGCAGATATGCTTGTAGTTGCGAGCGGAAGATGTGCCAATTAGTTACCGTTCGGTTCAGTCCATTATCACTGAAGATTTGGGTATGAGACGCGTGTCTGGCAAGTTTGTGCCAAAACTGTTTTCAGCTGACCAAAACGACACTCACATTGCACAAGATCTTGATTTTTGATGAAAACGTTTTGAAAAATTTGCGTAGGCCTCTAAGCAGGTATCACCAAGCTTTTGGCGAAATTTGATGCAGATCTCTATTCAACCTTTTCTTTGCATAATTATTCATGACATAACTCCTTTGAAGGGAATTGCCTCCGTGATATCCACCATACCATATCACAGCGAATTGATGAAAAATAAGAAAATGATTTGCCTTTATTTAAATCACTTTGAGATGTTAAATGAAAGACTCCAAACAAGGAATAACGCATCTATGTATATATTCATATACATGTATATAAATGTGTGTATGTGCATGTATATATATATATATATGTGTGTGTGTGTGCGTGTTTGTATATATATATATATATATATATTTATGTATATATATATATTTATAGATGCACATATAATATATATATATATACATCTATCTATCTATCTATCTATCTTTCTATCTATCTATCTATCTATCTATCTATCTATCTATCTATCTATCTGTTGTCTGTCTGTCACTTTATCTAAATGTATTTGGGTGAGTGAGTGTCTGTCTGCATACAGCAAGTACGCTTCACGTACAAACGTAAACTAGAACGTAATGCTATGTTGTTTCATTGATAAGATTTAACTAAAAGGAAAAACAAATCCTGACAGGAAAGACAAAGTGAAAGTAGAAAACAATGGCGGGAGAAATCTGAGAGATTATAAATAAACATCTAAGCTAAATTCTATTTTAGTAAGAGTATCAGTATTGATATTGACAGAATAGGATTTATGATTCTGGCGACCCAACGCATACATCCAAGCGCCATACATATTCTTCGACACTCATAATGACTAAGAGAAGTTATATATAGAGATGTATTTGTGTGTAGCATGCTCTAAGTTACATTGTCATAATCACGCAAGCATACACACACACTAACACACACATAGACACACATGCACACACAACCATATTTCTAAATCTATGTCATACAGTACGTTATGACTGGTATCAGAAGGCGAATATCCATAACCAAAAGCGAATTAATAAATTACTGCAGCAATAATAGTGTAGTGTTTAAATGCGAAGCTATAAAACATAATATATCAACAAGTTTTAGCCCAAACTGTGAGCATAGACTGGAGTAAGCCTCCTGTGTCTACGTGCAATATGTTCGAAGGGAGAAACAGAAAGGTCAGCCAGACGGATTCAATTCTCTATAGGGTTATTTCGGCAACTGTTTACTTTCTCTATTTGTTTATGACGAAACTAACTACATATGCACTAACGGTATAACTTAGGTATAACTTTAGGCGGCGAGCTGGCAGAAACGTTAGCACGCTGGGCGAAGTGCGTAGCCGTATTTCGTCTGCCGTTACGTTCTGAGTTCAAATCCCGCCGAGGTCGACTTTGCCTTTCATCCTTTCAGGGTCGATTAAATAAGTACCAGTTACGCACTGGGGTCGATGTAATCGACTTAATCCGTTTGTCTGTCCTAGTTTGTCCTCTCTGTGTTTAGCCCCTTGTGGGTAGTAAAGAAATAGGTATAACTTAGATTTGCATATGCAATGCATTTTTGCAGTTTTTGTGACTAATAAAATGATTGTCCGATTATTACATTTTGTTTCAATGTTGTAGAGAATAGTCCTGTATAATGGCTAGCAAAGTACGCAATAGTCACCAGCAGACGATAACATGAAGCTGGGAAAAAACATCAACTTGCTTTGCTGAAAAAAAACGAGGATGTTTGAGACCACCACATAACTAAAAAGAAAAAACTGCAAACCTATATTTCTAAGTGAATGATATCAGGGATTGGATGGTGGATGTCAGCGAGATGGTGGCTAAAAGGAAAACTTTTATGAATGGAATCACTGTATTACAATACGTATTCTATTATCGTAGCCTGGCACAAAATTGAAAACTATCTGCGTTACTCTGGACTAATATCACATTATAACATCCGAAATACTTAAAATGACAATGATGTTGTGACACTGAAGGGCAACACCTAACTGGAATATGGTCATGTGTAACATTCCATACCATTCAAACAAGACCATCCAGCATCACCAATGACCGTGAACCATCTTTAATGCTATTCAGTGAGGAAAGAAGCCTCCTTCAAGAATACTTTGCTGGATCTTAGAGTGCGATCCTACGATTACTAAATAAAGTTCATACAATAGATAGTAAAATCCACTAAATATACCATTTATTTAACTAGGAGTACCAACGCAGCATGATGGCTAGTTTGAATTTGTGTACATGAGTGTGTGTTTATTCCGGTTTATATACGTTTATCTTATATATACTACTGGCTTGCTTGTACAAGTTTATTCCAGAATGTATAAGACTATTAAGTCTTATTAATACATTTCATTTTGTTCGCATTTCATGAAGTGATAATTGATACGCTTGAATTAATTTGTAAAATATTTTTAAAGTGATATGGGAAGGAATTGGCTGTCATTTCCGTCCATTTACAGGGAAAATATAAAACATTTTCAAAGACATTTCCTTTTATCATAGAACCTATTAATTTATAAAACAATTCATGCGTTGTATAAATATGAATCAGCCAACTCAGGGATTGAATTGCTATTAAAAATTAGAAAATTTGTATCCTGAAAAAATTAACGAACTATATCAGAATCGACAGGAATTTTGGTTTCCATTGATCAACGTAATATGGAAAGGTACTGGTTAGCGAAACTTAAAACTGGAAAGGAAAATATTTCAAAATAAGAAAATATAGATCAGAATTCGAAAAAGATGTTTAATAGCAAATTAAAAAGCCCCTTGACCAGTTGGTATTCATGATTTCTGGGTAAAAATATCTCTCAACTGTGCACAGACAAATACAACAAAAAGAGTACCAATCTGGATGGGGAAAGAAAGGATGTTGCTAATAAAGCAGGTCAAAAACAAACAAAAAGAGCCGTGTGGGGTTACGGAGGGGACAAGTCGGTAATTACGACACAGCACGACTATGTTTCTTTGGAGACGAGACAGAAGTTGCTCGGGATTGTAAGGGACATTTTATTGCGCCCTCCACTTCGCCCAATCTCGCGCATGTTTCGGTCTATTTTGAATCTGTATTCGGTTATATTGATCCAAGTGCACATTTGGTGGAGCTCTTTTTGTCAGGCCGCTTCCATATGAAATGCAAAAGAAGAAGAAAATCGTCAGTTGCAGGAATTAGAAAGAAAAGTACAGTTTCAACGCAGATTCGCGTCAACGTGAAGTGTTTTCTCCATTAAACGACCCAACATGCGATGGACAAAATGTTTGATTCCTGTAAAGAAAAGAGTCTGTATGTTGATGGCAACCGAGGATGCTGCAAGGGTATCACTTTGCTCTGAAATGGCACGAATAATATAAAATAACTTTAGCTGTATCTCAAAATAAGTCCATAATCCTAGAAATATGATAGTGTTGTAAATGGAATAGCGAAAATTATTTCGGGCAAATTAAAATTTGACGTTGAGAAGAATGATAGAAAAAATATTAGCCTAGAAAAAAGAAACAGCTCTGTAAAATCAATAATTCTATTTATTCTTATGAAGAATTTTCATTGTTCAGGAAGACATGTGAAATAGGCAATGACAAAGAATGTTTTATTTATTTGTGTGTTTTGTACATAGCGAATCGATAAATGTACGTTTAGTTGATGAAGCGATGTGTCATTGTCGATAAACTAACCCAGCACGGATATATATATATGGACAGACAGACAGACATACAGACAGATAGATAGATAGATAGATAGATAGATAGATAGATAGATAGATAGATAGATAGATAGATAGATAGATAGATAGATAGATAGATAGATAGATAGATAGATAGAAAGGAAGATATGGATATATTGATAAAGATTTAGATATAGATTCAAATAAGTATTAGAAACAGCTCGAGGGATATAAACAATAGCGAACATAGACAGGCAAAGTAGCTACTTTGCTAGTTGGTGGGCAGGCTGCGCTTTTAAGAGTAAGGAAATATATTCCCATCAACGTGCTTGGTTTTAAAACACCTGGAATTCAGTCACAGACAAGCAAGATGACCTGCATCAAGTTCCATTCTGGGGCGGTGTACATGGATGTTTCGTCTTTCTTGTGTCTTGTCAACACTGCGTCCCGGAACAAGGTCCGATATACGCTAAATCACCCTCTGTCCCAACTTTCGTACCACAGATGAAAATTCAAATCTGAAATGGAAGCGGCTTGAGGGATATAAACAATATGAAGCTCTCATAGACATTATATGTGTCTCGCTAGTTCAAGGATAGACTGTGTCTGGGGTTAAAAAACCTCATGCAAGTTATCTCACTCGTCTATGACCAATATTTTGGGATGGGAACTTGGAACTCAGTGTAATTTAACAAAAAGAGACCTACCCTGAAAGACAGCAGATTTCAGCACTGCCACACAATCCCATGTTTTGATGTGTCTCCTCTCCTATCTTTTCTCCTGTCAAAGGTTGTTCCTCCAGTGTTCGCCACCTCACCTCGTTATGGCTTAGCGGACCTTACTGTTTGTTTCAACTGTCCTGTTTTTGTTACCCTCTTTTACCCTCCGCAAATCCCAATTTTTTTTTTTGCTTTGCAGGTGCAACTGCTTCTCGAAGACACATCTTGTCGTAATTGCTCGAAATGTGGAGTAGATAAAACAGCCGACAGCTGATGAAGGGTCGTCCTTTATATTACTTGCCTTGTTTTCCATTTATTCCTTTCATTGTTTGCAGAAAATGTTCGTATTCCATGTTTTCTTATTTTGTATTTCATGTTATTTACGTTTTGTGACGTCCTGTACCTATATCTGCATATCTATATGCATATATATTTAAGTATGTACATATATATGTATATATGCATATATATATATATATATATATATATATATATATATATATATATATATATATATATATATATATATATATATATATGTATGTGTATACATTTATATATATGTATGCACACACACACATATATATATATAAATATTAGGGAGTAAATCCAAACTTACAGGGGAAAATATTTAATATATATATATATATATATATATATATATATTATATATATATATATTATATGATTGAACGCCACGCATCCATTTCCAAGTAAGTTTTGTCTCACTCTCTCTCTCTCACTCTTTCTATATATATATGTGTATGTGTGTGTGTGTGTGTGTATCTGTGTGTGTGTGTGTGTGTGTGTGTGAATAAACTTCAAGATATAGGCACACTTCGGAAGACCTCAATTGATTAAACGTTGTTAAACGTTTACACTGCAGTTACCCTGGTTCAAAAAGATATGCTTATACCCAATCGGTTAGAAGAATCGTTATGAGCAGCGAACATTAATAAAAATCAAACAAGCATAAATGCCACACACACACTACGTAATTTATTTGTAATCTGCAAGTTTTTCAATGGCATGAAACATCGTTGTTTATACAATCAATTAGAATACGCTACTTATTAAGACGAAAGGAATTCATAAGTGCAGTCATATGCTTCCGCCTCTCCGCCTCCGTCTCTATGCTTCTTCTCCTCGCAAAACGTCTCCGTCTCTATATGTGTGACGTTACCGTACTGATTGCTGGCCACCAACTATCATTCCGCATTACGTCTACTCTCTCTGTACCTCTCTTTCACTCCTTCTCTCCTCATCTCTCTACTCTACTTAAAAACATGACTAGAAAAACCGACCAGCCGACCGACCAGCCATAAACAAAGAGACAAACAAATAAACAAACAAACAAACACTTATATTAGCTGTTTATAAATATAGATTAACCTTGAATGGCATACAGAGAATACTTCAGGTAATTTTAATTCCATAGCAGATAAATATCTGCATAATTATTTTTATGATAAAAAAATTATAAAATATATATGGAACCTACACTTTTGAAATTGGCTTGAGATAACCTGTACAGAGTGGTAGGTATATCATTTCTGGGATGGAATACGTCAATTGATATGGAAACAGATTTGATTTAAATTTGGGAAAATAAAGATCACAATTGAATTTTTCTCTTTCTATATATTTAATAAATAATAACTACGTTATTATTTGTGAGATTAAACGCTTCAGAGGTCAAAGCTTGAAAATTGCAAGTAATCGAGTTTATCGTCAGTTTTTATTATTACTATTATTACTATTATTATTATTATTATTATTATTGAGTGAGAGAGCAGTTCATGCCATCAAAGTGACACTGGGGTAAAATATACGAAGCCCAATATACCCATCATGACTACCCGTCTGATAAAGGTACACCAGGCACATGAATCACAACCATATGTGCGCGACATGGTGATCTTATATCAAGATAAACAGCACATGATCTTGCAGGTGGGGCCCAGTTAGAATTTTCTTCAGGTTGAGTAGCCCATCCCGCTCAAACGGTCCCTGAATAAGGGTTGTTTAAGGATGTTGAAAGAACCACCCATGTTTCCAGAGGTGAACTATTCAAACCCCAAAGAATCCCTCTCAACACATGGCTATGATGCTCCCCCACTACTTCTGCTCGTGATCAGAGATGCACATATCGTCAGCCACTAAGGGACATGCTCAACTGGTTAAGGTCAAACAACTGACAAGCAAATCTGTGGTATTGAGCAGAATATTTGCTGTAGCCCATCTTTTATACCAAGACAAAACAATGTACATGATAACACTTCCAATCAGTTAAGATCAGAAGCCATGAGAGCCACTGCCTGGTACTGCATCAGGGCATAAAATTATTATTATTATTATATTATTATTATTATTATTATTATTATTATTATTATTATTATTATTATCATTATTATTATTATCATTATTATTATTATCATTATTATTAATATTATTATTATTATTATTATTATTATTAATATTATTAATATTATTATTATTATTATTTAGAACTGTTATCACGAAAATAATATGTCTGGCAACCTATTTATGCTCTCTTACTGACGATAGCATCCAAGCAAATCTCCGGTTCAATGTAGCTAAATATTCTGGAATGCTTATTTTAAATAGCCGCGTCAAAAAAGTGGCCAGCTGGCAGAATGCTTCCAACTATATCAATCTAAGAGAAAAACTATGGAAAGGGAAGATATAATTATAAATTCAATGGGCGCGTTTCCAAAGTATCAATAATATAAACATAGTTTCATGAACATAGAATATTCATTTGCATAACCACACACACACACACAGGCATACACACACATATATATATATTTATGAGCAGTATAAGATGTGGAGTCTTCAGTTTTCAGAGAAACGTCGACTTATGGACTCGGCTGTCAATCTGAATAGTATATATATATATATATAATATATATATATATATATACCTAGGACTATATCCCATTTTTAGGAGGGTGTAGCCACAACAAGACACACACCAGGAATTCCATTCATTTCCCACCTCAAAGGGGTGAGCTCCGTCCCCTTCTGGGGGTCAAGGCAACGAACGCAGCTCCCAATATCAACAGTGGGGCCCGACACCATATGCTGATTTACCCCCGCCACATCATGCTGATTCCATACCCCTTTGAGAAACATCAAAATTCACTCATCCGTCCACAAACACTCTCCAAGCTTTCCTATCGTTTATAAACTCTCATGCCTCTCTTACTCCAACAACTCTAACCACCAAAGCTGTCCTTACTCTATCCAACCACACAAACCGAGGTCTGCTTCTGGTTATGCTACCTACCACTTCGACCTTAAATTCAGTTTATCAAGCACAGACACAGACGTATACCCCTAAAACTCACACTCACATTTATCCTTTTCCCCTTGTACTATGGCACTATACAGACACTGCACCAGTCCTTTTGGTACTCTTCCAGCTATATAACAATCATAAGCCTCACTAACCATTCAATCACTGTCACTCCCTCATTCTTTTAGGCATTTTACTGTTCACCCATCTATACCTAGCGCCTTCCGGTTTGCTTATCTTCCGAACCTAATCCCTCACCTCCTCATTTCCAATTGCACCATAGTGTCATTCCCCTGCAACAGGTATTCTCCTCTCTCCTCCTACAGCCACTAAACTCGCCTCCCTATCATCTTCCGCATTTAACATCTCACTAAAATACTCTGCCCATCTACTTTGTACATCCTTACATCCTTTCAACAGATCTTCATTTACATATTTTCGCCCTTTCTCCCCTTCCCCCACCACCTCTCTTACCCTCTCTACCACTTTTCAAAACATGTTTTTATTTCTTACAAACTGTTCACTCAGCTTTTCCCCGAACCTTTCACTCGCCTCCCATATCGCCACCCTCGCCACCCTCGCCACCCTCGCTACCCTCGCCACCCTCGCCACCCTCGCCACTCTCTTCACTCTCTTTTCTCTCTTCACTTTTCTGTAGCGTTCATAAACCCCTCCGTCCCTATTCTGCAACCACACTTTTTGGTTCGTATCCTGCTTTGAAACTAAAGAGTACCAGCGAATTTGAATCAAACTGTTTTGCTCGATACATGTAACCACCCAATAAATTGATTGAGTGCCTTTCTTTCTTTTGTTGTTCACTCACCCACATACATACATACATACATACATACATACATACATACATACATACATACATATATATATGTATATAGGGAAAATTCATAAAGAGAATCAAGAGACGAAGACAGGTGGTGTAGACAACAAACAGATGTATTAGTATAACGCTCGGGAAGTGAAACAATCTTTAACGTTTCGAGCTTACGCTCTTCCACAGAGAGGAACACAGAAAGAAAGAAGGAGAGAAACTAAAGAATGTGTAGTGGCTAGCGATCTATTATGGCGAATGCCGGAGAGAAGGGTCACACAGTAGAGCTAGGGAGAAGGGGAGATAATAAAGTAGATGTGATCCCAAAATACACTCTGCAATTTTCTATTGACACGAATGCAAAAAGGAATCATCCAAGAAGGATTTCAGTGAACAATTTTCATGGTGTTGCACATTTAGATGGTTTTATTAAATCCATTCAGTTCTTAAACATATACAAATCTTGGAATTAAATGGCTTTGATTTACTTTCAGGTTACTTGTGACCAAAGCTGTATATGTATATTTATATATATATATATATAAATAAATCAATAAATAAATAAAATATATGCATATATACATATATGTACGTACCTACCTCTACATGTATATATACATGCATATATGGGTACAGGACACCCAAAACACGTCGAACACAATGAGAAACGAAAACATAAACACAAAACCAAGGAAATACAGTACAGGACATACAAAACAAGGAAAATTCCCCTTCTTCAGTCGCCTTAATTTCATCTACTCCACGTTTCGAAGGTCAAGAAGGAAAATGCTAAAACTTTACATAGTTTTAATACATTTTGAAATATATCTTAAATATATTTTGCATTATAATTATCGACCGGTTTCCCTTTTGCTGATCATGACATTGAAATTAATGTAATTTCGTATTTCCTTCAGAAGATTTTAGTCCATGTACGAGGAGAAACTTATGAAGGAATGATTAAACAATTAGAAGAACCTAAGGCGACGTAATTGGTGAGCATTAATAGTGTGACAAGGGAGGTAATTTACCTTCTTTCGGGGAGGGATAAATATGCACAGAAACTTGCAGTAGTGAGAATAAATATGTACAATGGTGGGTATGTGATCATGAATTAAAATATTTTAATTCATATTAATCTCCTCAATGAATGATGAAAAATTACCTCTCCTGTCCCCAATAATAATGATCGCCAAGTACCTCCATTGAGATTTTAATACTTGTTCAATGATTTATTTATAAATTTCTCCGCTAAAATGTTCTTAAGAAAATACGAAATTACAATAATTTCAATGTCACGATTAGCGATAGCAAAACCTGTCGACAACCTGACGTGAAAATATATTTTATAACATATTAAATCTATATAAAATGTGTGCATTTTCCTTCATTTATTTTATATATGTTTTTTGTGTTACTGTATTTATGTATATACGCTTACACATACATATACATATATATATGTAATTATATATATATATATATATATATATATTTATACGTATATTTATATATATATATATATATAAATAAATCAATAAATAAATAAAATATATGCATATATACATATATGTACGTACCTACCTCTACATGTATATATACATGCATATATGGGTACAGGACACCCAAAACACGTCGAACACAATGAGAAACGAAAACATAAACACAAAACCAAGGAAATACAGTACAGGACATACAAAACAAGGAAAATTCCCCTTCTTCAGTCGCCTTAATTTCATCTACTCCACGTTTCGAAGGTCAAGAAGGAAAATGCTAAAACTTTACATAGTTTTAATACATTTTGAAATATATCTTAAATATATTTTGCATTATAATTATCGACCGGTTTCCCTTTTGCTGATCATGACATTGAAATTAATGTAATTTCGTATTTCCTTCAGAAGATTTTAGTCCATGTACGAGGAGAAACTTATGAAGGAATGATTAAACAATTAGAAGAACCTAAGGCGACGTAATTGGTGAGCATTAATAGTGTGACAAGGGAGGTAATTTACCTTCTTTCGGGGAGGGATAAATATGCACAGAAACTTGCAGTAGTGAGAATAAATATGTACAATGGTGGGTATGTGATCATGAATTAAAATATTTTAATTCATATTAATCTCCTCAATGAATGATGAAAAATTACCTCTCCTGTCCCCAATAATAATGATCGCCAAGTACCTCCATTGAGATTTTAATACTTGTTCAATGATTTATTTATAAATTTCTCCGCTAAAATGTTCTTAAGAAAATACGAAATTACAATAATTTCAATGTCACGATTAGCGATAGCAAAACCTGTCGACAACCTGACGTGAAAATATATTTTATAACATATTAAATCTATATAAAATGTGTGCATTTTCCTTCATTTATTTTATATATGTTTTTTGTGTTACTGTATTTATGTATATACGCTTACACATACATATACATATATATATGTAATTATATATATATATATATATATATATATTTATACGTATATTTATATATATATATATATATATATATATATATATATGTATACACACACACATATATATGTACATTTTTATATATACATATGGATGTATGTATGTATGAAGTATATTTTCCAGTTAAATGTGGCTAACCCTTGAGGTTAGATGCTACTTTAGCTTGTAGCCCCAGGAACACATCTCCTCCAGCTGGCTATTGACTCACTTTCTGTCCCCTATCAGTATTTGCAAGGGGAAGTCATTCTTCCCATCTTCAACCTGACATGAAACACACGGACCAGAGTACAGAATGTGTGTCAATAGCCAGCTGGAAGAGGTGTCCTCCTGGGGCTACAAGCTACAGTAGCATCCACCCTTAAGGGTTAGCCACATTTAAGCGGCGAATATACTTCACGATGTCGTGCAGCTACTGTTTATACCTTGCTCAGAGATTTATATGTATGTATGTATGTATGTATGTATGCATGCATGTTTGTATGTATATATGTATGTATATATGTATGTATGTATATATGTATGTATGCATGCACATATATATATATATATATATATATATATATATATATATATATATATATATATATATATATACCTGTGTGTGAGTGTGTGTGTGTGTGTGTGTGCGTGCGTGTGAGTGTATATATATATATATATATATTGAGAGAAATAGAGCAAGTGATAGAGTGAGGGTGAGGGACAGACAGTTTACTTACAAGTGAGAGCAAATGTTGAGAAAAATTAACCTGTTTTATTTACTGATTCTGTAGCGTGCATGAAGCGAACATGAGCCATTAATACGCTCATTGAATATGCAACAGATCAAACGTAAAGCGATAAAAGGATTGCAAATCAATACATAATAATCTTTCTTGTACTAAATTGGATCATTGATTTGGGCAATTATTTTTTTGCTTCCTTTGGGTAATGTAAAGTTGTGCTAGGAAAAGAGACATATCGATTATAGTTGAAACGCTTTGTTTGAAGATTAGCTGTACATGTCAAAGTACAAACGAAAACCTACAAAACATCAAATATTGGGTTTTCAATTAGAAAGGAAATTTTAAACGAAAAAGTCCTCCTTTTCAAATTCATACATTGAATGCAGAAAGTATTTACATATTTTTTGTTGCAATGAAATAATATATCTAAAATATAATATATATATATATATAAATATACATATATATATAAAATGAAAATGATTACTATGTTAGTCTTGATAAGAAACAAATATATTATTTTCATTATAGAAATATACTAATGCTTACTCCTACTGTTAATGATTTTTATGCACAGTGCTCAACTTGTACTTCTCTTATCGACACCGAAATGATGAATGGCAAAGTTAGCCTGAACAGAATTCGAACTCCAAAGGTGAAGACGGACGAAATGTCGCTATGCATTTTTCGCTGTGCTCTAACGGTTCTTCCAGCTCACGCTTTGATAGTAATTTTAAAATATAACAATAATTGATTTAAATTTTGGCACAAGGCCAGTAATTTACGGGCAAAGGGTAAGGCGATTGCATCGACTCTAGTGACCAACTGGTACTAATTTTCATCGACCCCGAAAGGAAGAAATGCAAAGACGACCGTGGCAAAATTTGAGCTTCGGAGATAAAAGCAGACAAAATGCCACGAAGAATTTCGCCTGCCGTGCCAGCCATTCTGAGTGCACGTTGCCTTAAAAACGATAATAATAGTAATAATAATCCTTTCTACTATACGCACAAGGTGGGAAACGAGTCGATTGCATCGACCCCAGTGTTTCATTGGTACATAATTATCGACACCGATAGCACGAAAGCCAAAGTCGACCTCGGCTGAGTTTGAGCTCAGAACGTAGCAACAGATGAAATAACGTTAAGCATTTCACCTGATTAGCTGGCGATTCTGCCAGCACGCCGCCTTAATAATAATAATAATAATAATAATAATAATAATAATAATAATAATAATAATAATAATAATAATAACAACAACAATAATAATAATAATAATAATAATAATAATAATAATAAAATAATAATAATAATAACAATAATAATTTATTGGCCACAAGGACCCAAAAAGCACAAAGGGGCATTACTCAAAACTAGCAAGGGACGAAGGGGTTTAGACGATGCGTGTGAACAATATTCAAAAGCAATAGAAATCAAGCAATTAAATTCCCAAATATCAGGGGGTCCAATAAGGGCGACCAAGGAAACCCAACACACTATAGATACCCTGATTAAACAGGCAGCCTCAGGCAAATAGCTCTCTTCTCTTCACCCTCCCCAGCCTACAAGCGCGTACCAAGTGAAGGCCCATTCACAAGGGACATTTTCGCCACATTCACCCACCTCTCAACGAACTGACTGGGCGACACTGCTTCTTCCTCCACCCTTAGGTTCCTTATCGAGTGGAACCTCAGAAAGTTAATGAGACTTTGGCCGAAAGGAATATTCAACCCTTTCAGACGCGTCCACCACACAATCTCTTTCACCAGAACTGCCAGACAGAGAAGCTGCCTGAACTTTCCGGCCAAAGAAAGGTGGCGGGGAGAAGTCCACAATGGTCTCGAACGATAGTCAGATCAGTTCCACACACGACAACAGCAGTTCGACAAAGCTCCACAGGTCAGCAATGCCCGGACACTGTACGAGTGTGTGCAGGACGTTTTCACTGCTCTGCGCAAATCTCGGACAAAACCGGCTGACCGCACTTCCATGCTTGTAGAGCTTGTCTCGAACCTGCAGAGCCCCTGCCAGGCCACAGTCCTCTGAAAATCATTCATAGGCCGCGGCCCAAATTTTCTCTGAAATATACCAGCCAATTGTTCATCTGCAATGCCGAGAGATTCATCGTTCATGGCCGCATTGTCCCGCTGACTCAGAGCTGTGAGCGTTTGGAGACACTCTAAATGCCAAGCCCCCTATTTCGGTCTACGCTTCATCCATGAATATCGCTTAGTCAAAGAGACGAGTAGCAGGAAAGCACTTTTAACAAACGGCGAGCATACCTATTCACCGAGAAGGTATCGCTGGAGATGTCGCTCGCCTCAGCGTATGCCTGGGCTTCATTAGCCACGGCATCTCCATACGTCCACGCAGTAGATGCTGACATCAAATGAAACGTCTGACAAGCGGAACCTGTCCTTTCCACAGAAAGTGGAGGAGAAAGCGCTCCAGGATAATCAAACACGAAGCAGAGCAAGGGGCAAAGGTTAGGCGGTAATAGAATACGGATGCTATGTACGCATTTTCTACCTCCGCCCGACCTTTCAAGCACAGTTTTCTCTCGCCCAATTTCTGGATGAGATTGGCCACTCTGCTTGTGATCTCGTAGTTCTTGTGCACTGGGAGATTTGGACCAAATCAGACACCAAGAAGTTTAACTGGTCCTTCTGTTCAGCGTCCAACAACACTATTACTGTGACTACGTCCGAATATGCTGACACGAAAACTCCGCATCTCGTGATATCCAGTATCTAGAGTAATGGCTCGAGAGCCAGCTCATGTAGATGGGGTGAGAGTGGGCATGCTTGATGTACCGAACGCTCGATGCTAAACGATTCTGAAAGGTGGCCATTATCTTTGACCACCGATCAGATGTCGCTATACATTGCAGTGATCCAGCCTCTGAAAACGGAACCCAAACTAGCTGCCTTAGGACAGCCGCCAAGTATTGATGGTCGACCCTACCAAAATCTTTCGTTTGATGTGAATTGTTTGGGGCCCGCTCATGCAGGGATATTTGCCTATCCTCTCCATGATATACGCGTGAGGTGGAGGTTGTCGCGGGTAGACCTGTTTGGAATAGCGCATCACTGACCACTTTTAGCAAAGACAAGTGTCATCCTCTTCTCTAGCAACTTGGCCAATATCTTTTAATCTGTGCTTAGTAGAACTAGGGCTCTAAAGTTATCGATGACGTCCCCCTTGTTCGGATCCTTTCACAACGGCATCACCACACCTTGGCTCACATAACTGGGAATTCTCTCATTCTGTTGCAAATTGCAGTAGACAGGTACCAAGAGCTCACCGAACAAATCTGTTATATGGGTACAAAACACGAAAAGCAGACCATCCAAACTCGGAGACCTGTCCTTTGTGCAGCTAGACTCATGAATATCTTCGGCAATTACCAACATTTCGTAGATCAGCATTCCTGGCTGAAAGGTGCGGCAGGCCGCCAAGATAGGTGGTGAAATCAAATTCCGTCTTCGTGTCGTCACATGCCCCGAACTGTTCAGCGTTGTGCTACCGAAATTTCGCACACGTCTGCTTGGACTCATCTGTTATACGCCCGTCCTGCAACGTCAAAGACCGAATTGTGGTTTTGTTGTCCCGTTGTGCCTCAGTCATCCGGGACCATCGAACAGCTTTCGATGCCGCATATTTTAGAGCATGTGCCATAGGTCTGGCAACGCAACCTACATGTTTAGCTTTGAAGAATCGGTCATGTGCCAATCTCGCCGCCAGCGCGTATATCGCTATGCTTTTACTAAGTGCTTCTTAATGGTTTCGCTGATGGCTTTTATTACATAACTTTTGAGAAATCACCTACAGTGTTAGAAGATTTATTTTTGAATATGTTGTAAGAGCTTTCTATTGTTTTGATTAATTTTATGTGTTGTCCTATGTAATTGTTGAGTGTTGGTGCAACGCGAGTGGTCTGGGTAATGTCTCTGTAATATTGAATGTCTTGTATTAATATCTTCTGTGTTTAGGGCAGTAGAGTTTATGATTTCTGGTCCTTTTTTGCCTGATGGCGTAGAGTTTCACTGTTCTCTGTGTCTAAATTAAATAGCGATGGTTGCAGAGGTAGTGATGGGGATGTGATTGTTGGCGGTGGAAATGTGGTTGGGTGTGCTGTGTTATTGATCCTGCTACTGCTATTCATCTCCATGAGTTCAAACCTATTTGTTTCTCTGTTCTAGTTGATGTGTTTTTCTGTCTTCTTTTCTTTCTTTTAGGTATGTGTGTGTGTCTGGGGTGGGGGTTAAATGTTTCCCAATTCTGTTCCTCACAATCCCCTTCATTTTCGTGGTCCGAAAAAGGGAGAGGGATGTTTTGCGGTAGTTTTTGATTCTTTATTGAAATTGATGTTGTAGTTGTTCTGGGATTTCCTGATTGTTCCGAACACGTGAGGAACAAGTCTTGCGGAGCTTTTTGTGGTTTTTCCGTTTATAAATTTTTGTGTTGTTGTTTTAAGCGATCCTGATGTTCTTGTTCTTACTGCTGTCGATGCTGGTTCTTTCTCTGTTGTTGTCGTTTCCACTATTGTTCTTGGAGTTGCTACTGTTACTATTGTCAGTGCTTCTAGGATCGGAGGTGCTGCTAATTCTGCTACTGCTGTTTCTGTTGTTGCTATTGTTGTTGTATTGGTAGTGTTGATTGAGGTGGTGGTGGTGGCATAAGTACAGGTCACTCTTCTTTCTTTGGTTGTGGGCAGAAAGACTTTAGATGGTTTGTGTCCTCGCACAGTTGATATCTTGGCTTTCTACCCTCGACAGCCACGTGTAGTTTTGACCAATCCGGTAGGCTGATATAATCCGGGACATTTTGATAGTTTGCTGATTAGTTTGTATAAGCAGCTGTATTTCCTGAGCTAACCATTTCTGATCGCAGAACCCATAAGGTTTTTTCAAGATCCATTTGCAGAATCCAGTTCTGATTGCGAACCTTGTGGATTTTCAGAGTCTTGGTTTTCTCCTCTATGTCTAGGATAATTGCAGCTACTAACCCGAAGATGTTAATTTCCGGTGGAATATTGAGTATTCTGATCCTGTATACTCTACACCCCAGGTAGGTAGTTACAAGTTATTTTTTTCTTCACTTTTCACGGTAGCTGTCCAGTAATTTTTGCTTCCTCCTTTGAGTTGAACCTTACCTCGACAGTCCCATAATTCTTCCCCCTGGCCACATAGGTTTTACTCTTCCACACCGGACATAGGCTTTTCTCTAATTGCAGTTGTGTCACCTGAAAAAACTCTTCTACTTCTCGTGCAATTTGTTTTATATAGAACAGTCCGTAAACCGATTTCATGCTGAACAGTTCTAGAAATGTTTAGAGCTACATTTCTGCCATTTATTTAGCATGCATTTAGCCTTCTTAAAGACATTTCTATCTTTTCTCACTTGCCGGGTTGCTTGCGCGAAGTCGAAACCTTTCTGATTGGATTTGCATGTGTCAATTACGTTTTTATTGTTATGTTGGTAACGGTGGTGGTGGTGGTGATGTGGGACCTGCTGCTGGCTCCGGTGATGGCTGTGGAGGTAGTGGTGTTTTCGCGTGTGTTGTTGGTGTTTGTAATTTCCTCCTGTTCCTGCGATGGTGAAGGGGAATTCACTGTCAGACGTTCCATGTGCGTTGTTCTGATGTTGCTGCAGTTGCTACAGCAGTCGCTACGTTTTACGACTTGGCTGGTCTCTATTGTGGATAACCTTCTCTTCTTTTCAGTGGATGGACGATTTTCGTTCGCCACATTTGATTTTGGCAAAACAATAAGGGGCACCGTAACCCAAACAAATACCAAAATAACTCCTAAGGTCTACAGATGGAGAGGAACTAACTAGTTCCCCGAGATCCTGGTTTGTTTAAATAAGTAGCAATAACAAATGTACGATGTAAAACAATGTATAACAATATGAATAACAGCAAAACTTAGGCAACGATGAGCAAACTGTGTCGATAGAGAAATAATAATAATAATAATAATAATAATAATAATAATAATAATAATAATAATAATAATAATAATAATAATATGTCGGTATTATAAAATCAAAACCGCTGACAAATGTCTGTGACTGAGGGAGAAAATGTGTCGATTCTATGGGACTTCCCCGTACATACCGACAAGACTATAAAAGCTAATAAACCGGATATTATTATAAAAGATCAGACAAAAACGATGTGTTTATTAATTGACATGAGTATCCCTTGCGATCACAATATATATCGGTGAAAGAATTTGACAAGATTAGTAAATATAAAGACCTGCTAATAGAAATTGAAAAAATGTGGCATCTCAAGGCGACTACAGTACCAGTAATTGTAGGATCTCTAGGAATGATAAAAAAGGTACTGAAACCTATTTGAAAATGATTCCAGGCTTACCATCCCTACAGGAAGGGCAAAAAATCCTATTAACTGGAACGGCTCATGTATTGAGAAGAGCATTATCGCTATGAAAACAACACCCATCCATGAATTTATTTATTTATTTATTAATTTTTAAATACATATTTATCTGTGAATTTGCGTGTGTAATATGGGAATGCATACAATGAGCTTCTCTGCCCTAGGTGTATGGAAAACACTCGGCGAGAAACGGAAGAAAATTTGAAGAAAGAAGGAAAAAACATAATGATAATAATAATAATAATAATAATAATAATAATAATAATAATAATAATAATAGTAATAAGCGTGTGAGAATTTAAACTAACTACGATAGGATATGTGGAATATGTAGGAAATTCTATGAGGATCCTCGCTTTCTTTAATGCATTTCATCCTTATGTTAACTCTTCTGAAAAAATACTCTGAAAAACAATCCTCGTCTGTCTACGAGTTTGCAAAATCCAGGGTGGAAATAAATCATCTGCTATATATGGAAGACGTCAAATTACATATCAAGATGAAATGTTGGATTATCTAATCCAAACGGGGAGAATATTCAGCAAGGATATTGCTATGCAGTTTGTTGCGAATTTGTAGATACTGTTAATTATAAAGAGTGAACGAAAGTTATATTCTGATCGTAAGACAAATACTTTGAAAGAGAAGGAATTGAATGAGGAATTCATTCAACAGACCGTAGATGTTGGAAGTAAAGTATACTGATTATGTCTGACTGAAACCTAAAACTAGAGGCAGAAGAATACAGGCGAGAAGACGAAAGCATTATATATAATAGCTCTGGAATAATAATTATAGTAATTTCTTAATAAAAAGTTTAGGGATGAAACAAAACCCGAAGTAAGTGCGGGAAGATACAGGGAGAAATTACATAAATAAAACGTGTGAACCCGGAACATATACTGCTGCTCACCTTAGTTCGCCCGTGATGCTTCTCAACGCCTCAATAGTTCACAGTAGCAGCTCAAAGGTCAGTACAAACGCAAGATACGCAAGTGTACAATCTTGGAGATCCATGCATCTGAATGTATCTGAAGGGCGGGACATTCCCTCTAACCAACTAGCCTATATCAGTGTCCATTGCAGCGATAGAGTTCCTGACTACGGGATTATAAACCATCAATTGTAAGAACAGCCGCCAAGTATAACTGAAAATTTTCGAGTCATCTGAGCTGACCAATTCCCCACCCGTATCAAGCTATCTGCTCTCTCTATGATGTATCTTTTTGGGCGGAGTTTGTCATGGATAGAAGTGTTTAGCTTGACGTATATATACCCGTTATCAATTAGTCTACCCACAAGAAGTACAAAATCCGAAATTCTGGTTTCATATTTATCAATCTCAAATTAATCTCAGTGGGATTTGAAATAAAGTTTCAGAGAGTTGGGTGGAACAATGCAAAATATTCCACCTGAATATAAATAAAATATCCATGCAAATTAACATCATGCTATTATTAGATCCACCTCCAAACGATTACGAGCAAGCGTTTCATGCGCCAGTAAAGATATAACTAACGAATGACGTTCAATCAATCCAGTACACCATTCTATTCTCCTGTAGTAGCAATTGCGAGTGATGTTATTTGGAGAACGAGGCTGAAAGGGTTAAAATCAGGCAATTTCATTTCTGGCCCTGAATTGGTGAATTACTTCATCTTTCACCTTAAAAGGAAAATAGGGCTAGAGAGAAAATGCCTGACTGTGAAAATGTTTGAAAATCGATAGAAGAATGTAGCATGGATGTTGCGTGTAGATGGAACTTCGTGAATGCGACACAGGATGTAACTCAGGTATCAGTGGCGAGGCGGGGCTCGTGGGGTCCGAATTAAACCCGCCCCCACTCCATCCGTAATGTCTTCCGGTCTGTCCTACCATTCGATTTTATCATATTTTCTTATTTTTGTAAAATTTTTAATGTCGTTTTATTTTGTATAATCATTCGCTCATCTGACCCCAAAATCAGATTGTATTGTCCCCTCTTTGTTGGCCCCTTGTGGGTAATAAAAAATCAACACCATTCTATTCTCTATACACCGTACCATAAGCAATACCATGTTGCTTTATTACACTGAATTTTAGCAATGCAATTTTGTTGTAATAATCTCTTAAATGAAGGTTATTAAACACCGTGTGCATATTTTATCGATTTAAAATAGAAAAGCGAAGACAACACAGACTGTATTTGAACTTGGATATCAAAATATATAAAAGATAAAAGTTTAAAGCAGTTAATCTACCTTTTATCAGTGTCTGCCTATATATTCCTTTCAAATAAAATTTGATGTGATCTGTTTTATTACAAGTTTAAAACATGATATCAGCAATAAACCCAGAATAGTTTTTCGTATGACTTCAGTGACTGAAATAATAATGTGTAACAGAAAAAAAATAACGCAAATGCAATGAAATTTGCCGGCAGCAGTATTTCAATTCTTGATGTATAATGACGAAGTCAGATCATTCAACTAATTCTAATTTTATTCAAAAATTCTCCATTTCCGCAATACGCGCATCCAGTCACTGAATTAATACCTGTTTTTTCATAAGTAAAATCGGTCACCGTATTATTGACTTTTCTAAATCAACGGTATTACATACAATTTCAGTATTGATATTTGGAGCGTCCAGTATTTAATAATATACATCTATCATTCAAAAGACACATTCAACTCCCAAACGTAACATGTGAAATGAACTGATAACATACAACACAATTTCAAATTGCTATGGGACACTATTTCTGACGGTGCGTGCGGAAAATCGCAATGGGAAGCTTAGGAACAAAGCCACACACACTGCATGTCTTCCTCCCATTGACTTCAATGAAAGGAATGCATTATTTTCATTTTTACTTATGAATATTACACGTTGATCCTGCATTAGTTTTGATGGTCTTTTTGTATAGTCTTTCGATATCAGAGATTTCGTTTAACATAATCATTTTTATCTGTCGTACACGATATATCAATTTATCCTAATGCATTCTATTTAATCAAAGTATTTTCCATGTTGACATATTCCTTTTTGCAACAGCAATTTTCAAAAATTACATTAAACAGGAATAGAATGTTCCTGTAAATACTACGCTTTCGAAAGTAGATTTACTAAATATCAATAATATACTAAGAAATTCAATGGTTATTTTATTTTCATGATACAAATAGTTTCTGGTTTGCTAAATATTTTCCAGATTAACATATACTGAATTGTTTAGCAGCACGTGAATTCGTACCAATTTTATTTCTTAAACTGATTCAGTATAATGAACAAAATACAAAAGAACATTCTTCATCGATGTACATCTAGTTTTGAAGTGTTGGAAGCATTTGTTCTTCACCCCAAAATATTACAGGTACCTTCAGTTTGAACATTTTCCAAACTAGTTGATAGCGCCGGCTTTGTATTGTAACAGATATGTAATTGTTATGCACCTCAATAGCTTTCGTCTTAGTCCAACAAATAGGCAGGGCAGAATATGAAATCTTGCTCATTAATGTTGAAAACTGTTCCTCTATATTTTAATTATTCTCCATATAAATTATCTTCTATAGTTGTAAATAGCTAGACCCCGGGGAGATTAGATTCTGATTTATGGTACTTTCCATTTATATCAATAATTATAATTATGTGCATGGTCCGTTACACATACTTCGCTTTGACACGCCTTTTGAAGAAGACCACTTTATCTTTAGTTAAATAATAAACCGAACAAAGGATTCCAGGCAAATTGTTGTGGTAAGACACAGCTGTTGTTCAGATAAGAAAAATCATAACATCGCCAATAATACCAATTCTTCCTGCAGAATATAAATATGTTTCGTTTATTAAGGTTCAAGAGCATAGCCAATCTTTAATTTTTAATCTAGTCTGCGATACTAAACATACGGGCCTGCTCACTGACACATACATAATGTCGACCTGCGAAATTAAAAACAACTAAATCTAAATGAAAGATTATTTCCCAATTCAAACATGTTTAGATTTCACTACAACTTGTTATTTGCTACACCAAAAGAGACAATAGACCGATATCATTTTCTCAAGTATTCGAATCATTGCTTTATCATTGCCGAATGTTTGTATTTTGGAAGTCACCACATTACAACTTCATCGATATTTATTCATCAAAACTGCGATGAGATATCATATATGAAAGAACGGAAATTAAAGCAATTTCCGGAATGTAAGAGAAATATAAATATCATTCGTTGCCCTTTTTTTTCTATTTAATCATATTGGATGCCTCATATCAATTGCAATCTCAGAAGTATGGACGTGTTTTATGGTTTAATCAAATCACAAAATAGTATTACAAATAATACTTGGAAAATTTCAGCCAGCTCATACACACTTACACACAGTCAATCACAGACACATGCAAAGATATAAAGGCACACATGCACATGTATATGTTTGTACTGTAATTATGTATATCTTCGTATATCTTCGTATATATATATATATATATATATATATCTATATATATAAGTCAAAAGAGGGGGTGTTTCTACGCAATAAAAAATATAGGAAAATGTGTTTTTGAAAATGCACCTAAATTTGAAAAACTCGTAATTGTTTAAAATACATTTATTTACATATATTCCAAACTACTGTCAACAATATTTTTTTGTTTATCAATTATAAAACTTTCAAATTATGAATGAGAAAAACGTCTTTAAAAGTTTCAATTTTGACAAATTAAAATGTTCAAAATAGATAAATTTAGCATTATGAATTAGAAGGACAGGTTCAAGTTAAAATGTTCATGGCAGTCAATAATGTTAAAACTGTATATCAATTTGTTTGAATGTACAAGGCTCATTAAGTTTTCATACTGAGTTAAGAGGGAAAAACCAAGGGAGAAATGAAATATTAAAAAAAGGGAATTTGGTTTACAGTTTCTATGATCCTCTTTCCGTAGAAAATTTGCTTGTGGTAGTATGTTTTGGGATCAGATGTATTTATAATTTCTCCTGAGAGCAGATCTGATTTTTGATTAGTTAAAATATTGGTGACGTCTTGCTTTCCGGTGGTCAAGCTTGTCGTTCTGCCTGGTTGGCCTCCTTGTGGAGACAGTCATCAGTCATTCCAGTTGGTTGATCCTCTTAAAGGGTTATCTCGTTTTATTTGATGAAGTTCGGTTTTGATTGGCCGTACACATTCTCCTCGCTAAGTTGAAGGGTATATTCAATTTAGTATGTTTTGGGAGAATAGAACATATTGTTTTGAGTCCGTTGGTTTGAAGAAGATGTCGGTTTCAATTTCAGTATCTTTCTTTATGATTAAGATGTCTTGGAAGAGTAATTGTTTGTGGCAGTATCCCATTGTGAACTGGGTACTGTTGTCAATGCTGTTGATTAAGTTTTTTAAATTTTGAGAGTTGTTTAAGGTTGTGTGACCATAGGATGAAACAGTCATCCAGGTAGCGTTTCCAGTTGGTGAGTAAGTATTTTTGGAAGTTGCCTCCAAATTTCAGTCTAGCGTGTTCGTTTATTTGCACTCCCAAGCATGCAATGACAAGGTTGGCAAAAGTGGTGGTTATCCTGGTTCCCATCACAATACTAAATTTATCTGTTTTGAACATTTCAATTCGTTGACATTGAAACATTTTAATTTGTCAATATTGAAACTTTTAAAGATGTTTTTGCTCATTCATAATTTTAAAGTTTTACCATTGATAAACAAAAAGTATTGTTGACACTAAATAAATGTATTTTAAACAATTACGAGTTTTTCAAATTTAGGTGCATTTTCAACAACACATTTGCTTATATATATATATATATATATATATATATATATATATATATATATATATATATATGTATGTATGTATGTATGTATGTATGTATGTATGTATGTATGTATGTATGTATGTATGTATGTGTGTGTATATATATATATATATATATATTATATATATATATATATGTATGTATGTATGTATGTATGTGTGTGTGTATGTATATATATATATATATATATATATATATACGTATGCATATGTTTTATTTATTAATTTATCATATATATACATATATATATATATTATAAGCACACATTCATATATAAATATGCATACATGTAGATATTTATACACATGCATATATATTTATATACACATACAAAAACAAACAACTGCTCTTATAGGGTATGGTCTTTTCCTGATGTATGTTATTGTAACGAAGATATATATATTTATAACTGAAATGCGAAAGAGGGGAATTAGAATCGACCGTTCGAGCGCTGCCGTAAGTGAATGCTGTTTATTCTTAGAGTGCATGGAATAAAATTATTACTCTTTATCTATATCTTCAGGTATCCTGCTTTGGTCCACTATCCTCTAATGAAATAAATTTATATTATTTCGTGACTCGGTCGACGCTATGCAATTAGACAGATTATATACAATCCGTTCACTAACAAATTTCCTAGAATTTTATTTACTATAAACGATATGAATCAACTGAGCAGCTTTATGTTATATGTTGATCAGGTTTCAGATTATGATGTCTGAAAATCGGTGAGTACATCTCAAAACTGAAATCCCAGAATCTATGAAACCATCGACTGTATGGAAATTATATCTCCCAGTGAATTCCAGTTGAAGATTTCCTAGAAGCGTGAATCTGTAAGGAAAATGATTACATCTGACTTGTGTGTTTGTGTATGTGTAATTTGAAGCACCGGCTGGTATAATTATTGAAATGTGATGCATTAACGAATATTGAGCAAATTCACCCGACGTTAAACTACGGATATTGTAATCTGTTTATCAGTTGTTCATATATATGAACCACAAGGAACTGTATACAGAATCTATACACATTGCTATACACATAAATCCAAAAATTAATATTCAAACTCAGTGCTGATCCGTCACAATGTAGCGGAGTCCACATCGTTTTCTGTACAATTAACACACAATATAAAATAAAATAATCATACTGAAGTGTCATCGACATTTTAAATATCAAATGCCGACAAGTTCTCTTTACAATAAACCCTAACAAAGACATACACCACGCATATACAACCCTACATACACGAACATATACACACCTCACAAAAAACGTTCGCATACATATATGTGTGTATTGGAGCATAATAATCGACAATTTCCATCTTGAAATGAATTACATTTTCAATTATTAGAGAACAAATGAGAAAAGAGAGAAATGAGAATATAGAAAAGAATATAGTTTATTCTTAGACTAATTATTTACTTTTCCAATCGTTAACCTTCCAGAATATTCTCTCAGCTTTTGCTTTTATTGCAGCATTGGAATCATTTTGTTCTTGCTTTCTTTCTATAATTATACGGCAACGATTTTTCTCTCTCAACTCGTAAAGAAATGCAAATACCCATTCATATACATTACATATTCTAATTGATAAACACGTATTTTTGTATAAGTAATGAGAGATTGATAGAATTGGTTGAGTATCTCAAAGATATCTTTCATATAATTTGTTTCTCATAACTTTCTCATTTTGAGATTCACCGATGCCAGTCGTGTCCGTCCCGATGTACTTTAGAAGTCAATATGCATATTGGGGTACAATTTCGTTTTCCTTGTATTTTCGTGACGAAGCTGTGCGCGCTGCTGAATGTATGATATATATGATTATTATAAGTTACAAAACCACTCCAGATAATTAATACGCTCTCTCTCTCTCTCTCTCTCTCTCTCTCTCTCTCTCTCTCTCTCTCTCTCTCTCTCTCTCTCTACTTTTACATGAGAGCACACTCATATGTATATATATATAAATATGCACAGATGACAGAGAGAATGCGAAAGAGACCCATTTACTTTTGTGTGTGAATAACTGATCGCATCGCCAGTGGCCTTCTATGCAGCCAAATTAATGAAATACCAGATTGCTTCATATATACATATATACTCATTTCACTATAGCCGTTATTAAACGAACTAGGTAATAACTTTATGGGTTATAAGATTAAATTAGATTACTTTTCATAACAGTACTCTTCACAGGATGTCTCTTTGTTAATTTGCGTAAATAATTTGATAATTAACATTTATATTAATCATTTCATTAAATGCAGATTTCCATATCTAATTGTAATTATCGATTTATATTACACTACTTCGTCTTGTTTAATGGACAATTAACTCTGTGTCTCTGTTCCTCTTGATTTTGTTATAAAATATTGTTGGCTTGTCAATATGTTAATTAAAATAAGGATTTACTGTGTTTATCGAGCTGCAGAAACTATTTTATATATAGACATAGCATATTTAAATAGGGTGTCTTTACCAGGAGATGTCTTTATTTACGTCTTGAAACTTGCATCCTTTAGCTTTCCCCATCATCCTTTAGCTTTGCCAATTCAAATGATGCTAGTTGTAGTATTGTATTTTCTTCCGTTGTGCATCTTGTATGTACATATCTATCTATCTATCTATCTATCTATCTATCTATCTATCTATCTATCTATCTATCTATCTATCTATCTATCTATCTATCTATCTATCTATTTATCTATCTATCTATCTATCTATCTATCTGTTTGTCTGTCTGTCTGTCTGTCTCCATATATATATATATATATATATATATATATACGTGTGTGTGTGAGTGTGTAAGTCTATATATATATACTAGCAGTAATACCCGTCGTTCATCGGATAATTACTTTTACTCTTTCTCACGAGTCACATTCAAAGTATTATTATATATATAATAGATTTCTCAACGGGTATTTCAGGGGAGAGTTTCAGTGAGTCGCTGGCGATGTATCGTGATGATCAAAAATCCGGCCTGCTAAAATTTAGTTAAAGTGATTCAAACTGCAGACTCAACGCAAAATGGTCACATTTAATTCAAAGCGTTAAAAATGTTATGAAAACAATTGGTATGTGTTCACAAAGTCCAAAAGATTAATACGAAAAAAACCCTCCACGCTACATCCCGAAAATTCTTTTCTTTGCCGAATTTCTACAATGTTTACGGCGATTCGTTTTTATATCTTGATTTTTTATTTTTCATGCAATTTACGCATGCTTGCACGCGTGGTAAACACAGTTCATGTCAAACAGCTGACTGAGTAAAGTTCACTATTCAATGCATGGGATAAGGCCTAAACAAACACCTTATCAATTTTTGCACTTGCGAGATGAATTTCGGAACAGAAATATCGCAGTTAAATTGTCATTCGCCTAAACTTTAAGTGACCCATTTATGGTGGTTCTACGATTTGCCGGGAAGTTAAACACACAGACACACACACAGATACACACACAGATACACACACAGACACACAAGTTGAGTTTTATATATATAGATATAAGTATACATAAATATACGTATTGATACAATGGATGCTTTCTTTGTTAGAAAGAATAAATGAAACGAGCTATTGATAGTCCAGTTTAAGACCCTTATATGACACATGAGCCCCGCCAATGATTTGCACATTTTATTGCACAATGCACAGTTGTGTGGGCTGACAGAATGAACCGGCGCCATAGAATGAAGTATTTTTACATCTCCCTTTAATCTTGCAACTAAACGGCACAGCATTCCACACGTTGCACATGTTGTCAACAATAGCCGTATCATAATTTGATGGCTGACCAGTTGTGCACGACATAAGCATAAGCCTCCTAGAAATGATACACATAAAAATCAACGGCCCTTCATTTTATATTGCTTCATTCAGCTTTCTCTGGATCTTCTCGTGCTTCATTCTCTCTCTAATCAAACTCCGAACAGTCACTGTTCATTCCTTTCTTCCATCTGTTTCGGTCTTGTGCTTCTCTCTCCCAATCAACATCCAAAATTCCTTTACATGTATGTGTACATATGTATATATATATATATATATATATATATATATATATATATATATATATATATATATATATATATATATATATATATATATATATATTATATATATATATATATATATTATATATATACATGTACATGTATATATATCTATATATATATATATATAATATATATATATATATATACATATATATATATACATATATATATATAACATATATATATATATACATATATTTATCAAAATAAAACCATGATGCAAAGGATTTAGCGGTGCATATGTTTCTGGCTTTTATTAGACGGTTTCTATCAATGCATAATTGATGTAATATGTATTTCAATAGCCTTCTTCAGTCGCGTACAATTACTACTTCAAGGACATGTATTACAATATAAGTTTGGGAAAAAGACGATTTATGTTGGGGATGCAAGTCCTCATAGTCGTGTACAACAGAGCGAGACATCAAAACAAAATCAAAGCGTCCATCCCGTTTTTCACTCGATATAGAATGAGGAGATTGGATGTTGAGATAGAGAGGGAAGGGGTTGGGGGGTGAATCTTTAATGAGTTAGGATCACAAAGGGGGAGAGTAGTACGTGCAAAATGTAGTAAAAGAGTAAAAAATGTAAAAAAGAGTAAAAATTTTAAAAATATAAAAAATATAAGAATATTAAAAAAGTATATAAGTATATAAATATATAAATATATAAATATATATAAATATATAAATAGGAATTACCACCGTGTTTCGTGGTCTGCTACCACAACAGCTCCTTTATAGGATCCAGTTAGCTCAAGACATCATCAGGAGGAACCACGTCCGGTTTCGGCCCCTACTCGTCTACCGTTTTGACGCGGCGGGGCCCCCCTTCGGAGGTGTCTTCAGCTCTGGTGTTGGGTGCATCCCTTCTTTCTTCTTCTTTCTTCTGTTCCCTGGCCTCTTCGATGTATCGTCAGCGAGTGTCAACCGGTGACTGACTGGCTTGTGAAATTTTCCCTTTAAATACCTGCCGATAGTCTCCAGGAGGCAGCCCGAGCAAGCTGTCACGTGACACTGTCTCACCTTAACTGACTAATGAAGGCGCGTAGTTTTAGCCTGCGCATTCTCTAAACGACCGTCACTTAGCGAAGCTGATTCAGTGTCAGCTTGTCTCACCTAATGATGTTATTTCCCGCCGGCATGTTATGACTTTCAAGCCCTTTTCAGTCTTCCAGCTTCAGCCATATATAGAAGCTGGTTTTTTCGACCGCCTCCTGTACTCTCCTTATTAGTTTTCGCAGCTCGGAGCTAGAAAAAACAAATCTTCTTTTGAAAAGCATATATATATATATATATATATATATATATTTGTGTGTGTGTGTGTGTGTGTGTGTGTATGTATAAGTAATATTCGTAACAACTTTAACGTGGCTGTCCGTTTGAGCGGACTCAACTGCGATTTTTGAACCTCAAGAGGACATCGCCTCTAGCTGGTTAACGATGACCAGCTGCCTCCGATAAAATTGCCATCAGGGAGGCGAACTCCTACCATCTCCTTGCGACGGGACGAGTAGAACATTCCTTCCTGATTTCGGGTATTTCTGCCGCTCTTCAGTACTGAGAAGAGGGGTTAAAAAATCGCAGTAGAGTCCGCTTGAACGGACAGCCATGTTGAAGTGGGTACGAATATTACTTGTCAGTACAACTACTGCGTTTAACTTTATGAATAACTTTAACCAGTCTCCATGTGACGTTTGCATCGCATATTCATAGAAACCTTTTAACAACTCAATTACACCGATAGGTTCTTTTGTTTCTGATGTCGCGCATTTATAAATTACATAATTTAATAATATCTACAAGATACACTCCAGAAGTTTTCAGACATTTTAGGAGAAATTTAATTATTTTAAAGAAGTACAAAATTCTCACCTGACTTGAATGCACTTGTAGTGTTCCAGCCACGTCGTGATGGTCCCGTGGATGTCCCCTATAGTGAGGGTGTTCGGAACTCTAGTCACAGCTCTCTTCATCTTCAAAACTACAGTTCCTGATGTTCTTCTTCAGTTTGGGCAACAACCAAGACTGACAACGATTATGATCTAGACTGTAGGAGTGTGAGGGGCGGTTTTGATGCCAATTCGCATCAAGTAGTCGGTTGAGAACAAGTTTTGCAGAAACTTTGCGCATTTTCTGATTTTCATGAATAATTCTATATACAGTTTGCACACCAATTCCAGACTTTAAGCTTATTATTTTTATAGACACAAGATATTTTACATCAACACAATTGCGAATTTTCTCAACTAGCTCTGATTTTCTAACATCTCTCCCACTCTCACACCTCTCATCATCGCTCACTACGTCTCTTCTGCCCATGAATCTCTTGTGTCAACGAAAAAGTAAACCGTTTTTGCCAACTTTAACACAAAACCTTTTTGCGCATCGAGCTTCCAAGCTATAAGCACCAGGCCTGACGTTTTGGAGTGGAGAGAACGGGGGCTATTTGATTATATCGATTGCAGAGCTCATCTAGTAATTATTTTATCGACTTCGAAAGAATGGTAAGACAGTCGACCCCAGAGCAATTTCAACTCAGAGAGTAAAACTAGAAGAAATACGACTAAATATTTTCGTTCGAGGTGCTAATAATTCTGACAGATCATCGATTAAAAGACTCTGTTGATATTAAAACTGTAAAATGACTCACATTAATTGAAAACGCTAAGTCTCATTTTTGAATGAAATCGATACTTAAATAATATTCCAGCAGTTTTAATTGGACCTATGACATAATTGGACCTACAGTTTAATGAATTTTTCAATTAAGAAACTAAATAACATTGTGATGACTAAATATTGCATTTCTTAGAAAACTATTAATAGCATTGCAACATTTCGCTTTAAATTTCACTGATCAACATTAGTATTTAATATATTAACAATCAAATATAAATTCTGCAGAAAGAGAAAACAATAATTAGAATCAAAATGTTAGAATTAGTTTCCCAATTTATAAATGCCAACTTCCATTCGTTGTCACAAAATATCACATTATATGCTGTAATTAACAGGTCTGTAATTAGCTACACCATAAATTATTCAGCAGTGTATATTTCGCTTAATTCAAGGAATATTTCGTTTCAGTTTACTCCTCCATTACACTAAAACAGACACACCTCCCCACTAATACAACTAGAAAAGTATAACCATCCATTAGTGTTATGCCTACTTACAAATAGACTCAGATAATTCCGAGTTAAACAATCTTTTTCTTTTCACAAGTCGATAATTAAATTTTTTCTATAAGACACAATAATTTATTTTATGAATTGTTGTCGTTTATGGATAATTACATCGGTGTATGTACTTTTACACATCTTCTATTTATGGAAATAGACGTTTTTCGCAATTCCCAGAAGATTAATTTCATTCCTAACAAATAACCATAAATTATGCATTAATTTTATTGCTCAAACAACAAGCACTACGTCATTTAATTCCAACGCATCACACTGAATATTGATATTCTCTAACATATTTTTCATATTAAAAGTAATACAGAAAGAAAATTTATCTCGCGATAAATTGTACCATGAGATGTTTAGATGTACAAAAACGTGGATATTTTGACGGTCGTTCTACCTGCTACACATCACATACAAATCTCCTTCAAGTCACATTCTCCAATCTTAAAAAAGGAAGGAGATATACATTTGATGAAAACGCAAGACGATCACAGAATGATATACAGTTGCGGTCAAAATGTTCAGAACGGCATTGTTTTCGTCAGAAAAGTAGGTTTGAATTTTTATCAAAGTTGTTTTATATTCTATAATTTTCACAGACAATATTAATTGTTTATTGTCTGAGATTTTGGTGTAATTTGAGAGGATAATACAAAAGTTATGGATGATTTAGTGATTTACTGCAAAACCCATGGCGGCCAAAATGATCAGAACGGTTGCTTTTACTCCATGTTTTAGTATATTTAACCGGCGAACTCTAATGTTTTGAATTTGTTTACGTGACGGTTCGTTTACTAAACATTAGTAAGAATATTTGCAGTGTACTTTGTTAATATATTGCCACTTACTCCGTTACCAATTCGTCAGCAGATTATTAAGCTTCGAAGGAAGGATAATTTAAGTATTGGATCTATTGCAAAAATTGTTAAAAAATTATATCTACTTTTCTGACGAAAACAATGCCGTTCTGAACATTTTGGCCGCAACTGTACATATATTTCAGCATGATCAAAATGAAGCTGCAAGAAGAAAATAGCAATTCACTTATGGCTATATAAAATTGTAGTTTTTACAAAGTTTTCTTTTGAATATTTGCCTGAGTCTCTCATGACAAATATGGCGCCGAAACCAACTGAATTGTCATGCCGCGATAAAACGACATATTTTGTAGAATTTTCTTCATCACAAATAACTTCTTTTTTATTTTGTAAATATTTTTTACTCGATACATGAGGTTTATATGCGAGATGTATCTGAAATGCAGAAAATTCGTTCTAGAATTTGTATTTCCTTATATTTGTATTTCCTTATCTTACTAAAGTTTTCATTTATCAACGCTTTCAACTGAACGATAATATATTATGTGCAGCCATCTTGGTTTCCGAGTACAACATTATATTATAGTATAGTTATTTCGAAAATATCAATAATGCACACTGCTCTAATGTGCTCTTAGGCATCCTCTATATTGAGGATAAAAAAAGAAACGATATAATGCCACCAAATAGATAGAAACGATATAATGCCACCAAATTTAACAATTATGACCCTACGCTTCGACAGAAATTGCTCTGTATAACAGGATATATTACATGGATACATTTTCTTTTAAATATTATTTCTCATCCAAAAATGTGTGTGTTCATCTGCAACTGTTAGTTGTTTGAAAGTTTGTATATTTCTACTCGAATACTTAATGGCATATAGGTCGGTAATAGTTCCTGTCGTTAAGTGGAAAGAAGTAAATCTAAGAGTACCAGTATATTTGACATAAGATCCAAAATTGATGTTGCTGCTACTCCTGTTAGCTCGGTAAAAATATGTGTTGTTCATATATTTTGCTGATCAAATCCAAACCAAGTTACTTGCAGTTAGGACTTACTATATGATAATTTAACCATAGGATATCTCATGTCATTTCATTTCTACTGAGTTGAAGGCTATTAGTGCACACATTTATCTAACATAAAGACAGACGTTTTGCATGGCAACAGTTTTCTGAGAGTTTTGTTAATAAGATGAATAGTGGTAGTAAACGTCATAAAAACAAACATTGTGTATCGTCATCGAGAATCCCTGGTAGAAGTTTCTGATGATTTCCTACATAGATTCTTGAGTGTACATAGCCTTATTCCTATCTTCATTTATTTGCAATAATCATTTCAGAGATCCAGATACATATTTAACTGTAAACGTCGTTGCGTATAATAACTGAATATTCATATTTCTCAGCCGTTTTATTTTCTGATATGTATTTCGAATTACTAATATTAACGTTGAAGATGAAGTTTCATACAAGCATTTGACTTGCACCAAAACATGTTATACCCAAAGTGTTTGTATGAAAACATAGAAGTACGTGAAAAATGAGAATTCACCGCAATAGTTGTTCGGTTTTATTTAGCGAAATCTAAGTTGCAATGTTACTTCTAAGCATATTTCTTTCATAGCTGCACATACTGTGGATTCTATAGCGTATACTGGCGATGGGTGTAACGATTTTATTTATAAAGTCCCACTAATATAGCCAACCATATTTTGTTAAAACAACCAACAATAGATTCCGACGTAATCATGTTCTTCGAATAATGGAACTCTTTTTCTTATAGTTAACTATATTTTCGATATACAGTTATGAGTCATATGCAGTTGTTTGAATCCCGCTGTTTCTATCTAATTTCTTTGTAACCATCTGATTGTAACTTATTTGATATTGAAAACTATTCATCAATCTTCATTTTTCTTATGTATCAATGAATGATGAATGTTTTAAACTAAACTTGATAATAGAAAGTTACAGCATTTTCAATCAATACCATTTCTTCACACCTGTCAATAACAATATCAGTAATTTAAAAGTCTACAGCTGACAAATCTATAAAAATAAACGTGAATATATTTTAATTACATTGACAGAATAATATATTGTGTGGGTTTTTTTTCCCATATCAATAAAATAGAGAAAATTCTAATCGAATATACAAATGCAGATTATTATGGTTATGATGATCATAAGAAAAAACCCAATAATAATAGCCATACTAAACTGAACACTAACAAATATGCGTTGCCACTGTAACACAATTTTTTGTGAGGAAATATTCATGTGTCAGTAAATTAGTGCTGCATGTGTATAGAGTTGTGTGAATATATGTGTGTATAGAATTTAATTCGCAGCTACCTTTACATTTGATCCCGATTTCTATTTAATCGTAGTCTTTTTCTAAGACTGTCAGCTTTCAATGGCACTGGCTTATCTTCCTTGCTATACGTATGTCATTCTGGGATTTGGATTGCAAAAGTCTTTATGCACACACAAGGAGACATGCGCACAAACAAACAAAAGAAGACGCAGCTAGGATAACGTTGCAAGATGCAAAGAAAATTTGAGAACTTAACCGGTGATTCTGTTACATGATAAGGCACTAAAAGAGAATGATTCTCCCGACACAACAAAATATATGTCTATATGTGTGTGTGTTTGTGTGTTTATGTAAATGTAAAAAAATATACATACGTTTACATGTAAAAAGATCCGAATTACACAGAATAGAAATTATATAAGGAGTTAAAGGGTTGGAATAAGAGATTTAAGAGTCCAAGTGCTGTTTCAGGGACGTTTGGTCTGTCCAAAATAATGATTGCCACTCGGACCTTTTTATATGTAAACATTTGTACACATTTTTATATCAAATCTCTTTCAAATATTTTATATATCAACATGTCTAACTAGCCTATCCTTGCATTTACTTATTTGCCTGTTCAAGTTTCAATCACTTGAGCACTACAAAGTATTCGGGTTTTTTGAGAATATCTGTATCTCATCTATAAATATTTGCCAAGGTCTAAGGTTGTATGACAGAACTTTGGATAGTTGAGGGTCCTCAAAGCTTAAGTCGTTACTGTGCTGGGTTCTTATTCTAGATGGAGACAGTGCAAACTTTGGTACTATGCAATGCGGTCCTTATTGGGAGTTGGTTTATCATCCAGTGCCTATATTGGGCGTTTAACAGTCCATAATGTTTCTTATGTATATCCTTGCGTATCTTTCGCGTAGTCTCTCTAGGGATTTGATCTTCAGGTAGTTTAGCTTCTCCCAGTGGCTCATCTTGTCGTACTGTAGTGCACTGAGTTCTGCTGAGAGTCTGTCGTTCTGCAGTGACCACGATTAGTTCCCGCAATCCAAATGACTGAGAAAGAATTGTCCTCCGTGGGAGTAGCTTGGCATTCTTTCTCATGATTTTGGATTATCTCAGATTATATCAATATAGTGTATATATAGAGACACAAGGCCAGTAATTTCGAGGAAGGGATAAATCGAATACATCGACACCAGTATTCAACTGGTATTTATTTATCGACCCCGCGTGGATAAAAGGAAAAGTCAACCTTCGCAGAAATTTAACTCAAAATGAAGAGACGGAATAAACGCAGCTAAGCATTTTGCCTAGCCTGATAACTATTTTGCCAGCTCGCTGCCTTATTTCAGCACACACACACACACACACACACACACACACACACACACACACACACATACCAAGGATGTCCAGGTATCAGTGCATTACGGTCTAAATTGTAATAGTCTTTTGTTATACATTTTTGTCCCTTGATTCATTCTTCCACAAAAAATAATTGATCATCATTTATGTGGGAAATCAATATGATCGTCTGGGTCCAAGTTGAGCTGTTTATCTCAGATTGATGTAATGTTAGCATTGATCGTTTAGATGGAGTCGCTTGAAACGGCCGTAATGCACTGATTCCTGGACACCCTTTTTACTTATTTGCTTTTATTCACCTAACTTCGATCTGCGTGGGCCATACTGAACTGGCTTGGTGTCTCAATATAAGTACCTAATTCAACTGAATCTTAAATATTTCTTATATATATATACATATATATACATACACACACACACACATATTATATATATATATATATATATTATATATATATATATATATATATAAATATATATATATACATACATATATATATATGTATGTATATATATGTATGTATGTATGTATGTATGTATATGTATGTACGTATGCATATAATTTGAATAATGTGGAGAAACGAATTTCCAAATCAATCAGGTACACACCTTTGCCATTTCATGCGTTTTAATATGGAGAATATATACCGCGTATTACCCATCAGCATATCGTGCAGTGAGGTCAGGATTATAATATATTTATACAGAATTATACAAAATATATAATAATAAAAATTAATAATAGCTCATTTCGTTTTGGGATTTGGTTTGCAAGATTCTTTATATGAGCTTGTGTGTTGAAGCATATTCTGTTGTGTCTGGGGAGAGTCATTTTATTTTTGTGCCTTATTATTCAACACACTCACCGGTAAAATTTCCACTTTTTTTCTTATTTTTATTGTCCTAAAAATTTCGTTGCGTCTTGCAACATTTTCAGTAAGAGACAACGAACATTTTAGGACAATATACATAAGAAAAAAAGTGGAAATGTTACCGGTGAGTGTGTGGAATAATAAGGCAGAAAAAGAAAATGACTCTCCCCAGACACAACAGAATAATAGTTCAGTTATTGTGATTTTCAGTCAATAGATTTGTGGGCATGCCATTTCAGATAATGCGAAAGGAACATAATGAGTATTTATGATGGAAAACTCGTGGTATTTGTATGCACATCTAGAAATAATACATAAGGATAAAACCAGTACAATAGCTGGGTATACTACCTTAATTAGTACTTACTTGAGTTGAAATTATAATTAGAAAGGAATTACACGTGTTTCTCCATTAGAAGATCATAATATATGTAATCATCAGATTTATAATTATATATTTCAAATGCTCTTATAACAAGAATGTTGTCGCTATTATGAAACTAATTACATTTAAATGAGCTTGTGCTTCTGTTAGACTTTATTGCGTTTTATTTAAGACAGTTTGAAATTATATTTTGTAATTTATTCAATTTTCTGTGTATTTGTTTCGTATTTAACTTCCCTTCAGTTAATATTTTACTCACAAATTCTTCCGGCTGATGGTTCATTGCGTTGGTTGAACAACTGAATACTCATACAGGAATTCCACCAAGCAACACAAACTCATATTCGCACACTTATATGCTGAAACACACACACAAGCATATATATATATATATGTTTTAAGAATGTGAGCATATATTTGTCTGCATATATGTTTGTGTGCGTTCATGTATGAACAAACGTATATTCCCGATCACTAACTCATAATCATTAAAAACTCCATGGTCTCTATTTTAAAACTGACATAGAATTGCTATTTGCGTATTAGTGTGTCGACGTTTGTGAGATTAAAGAATCATTTGACGGTCGACTAAGAGACTTCCTTATATTTCATGACGTTCTCAGTTCACCTAGCCATAAACATTTCCTTCCATATTTCTAAATGAGGTAAGAGGTACCAATAAAGTGTTTTTCTTTTTATCTGATTCGATTGAACATCTGCTAATTTCCCAATTTGCATTCTCGTTGAACTATATTTTCAGATGAAATGATATTCTCTTGGAATTGCTAAAATTTTCCTATGTTCGTTCTATAATATTTATAAACCAAGTATTCGTAAATGTAAATTTGTTTTGAAATATATATAAAGGTGTGTGTGTGTGTGTGTGTGTGTGTGTGTGTGTGTGTGTGTGTCTGTTTCTGTCAGTGTGTGGATGTGTGTGTATGTGTCTGTGTATGTGTGTATGTGTGTCTACGTTTACGTTTAATATTTTCCGATTCCATAAATATATATAGTTACATGTCTTCATGTGATTACTTATTTATAAAATACGTTATTTTAAAATTAATTTTATCATTTTCCACCAAATATTCATAACCTCAGTAACTAAATTTAATCCTCTATTATAGATTAATATTTGTTCAGCAGCCACACCACTGCTTCTAGTGAAAGCCTCTGTGCAAAATGGCTCTCTCAACGTTTCAAATACATTTGCATTTTAACATAATAGCAATATTTTCTTCAATGATTTTTTTTCGTAACAAAAGTTATTTTTTAACCATTGTACTACAATACTCCAATTTTTCTACAAATACAGTGTATGGACATCTCTCTCCCCCCCTCTCTCTCTCTGTCTATCTATCTATCTATCTACACACACGCACTCACACACACACACACACACACACACACACACACAGGCGCATATATATATATATATATATATACATACGTATATCGCACGCATTATTAAATCATTTCATATTCACCGGGATTCTGAGTCTGCTACTTAATTCTTATATAATTTTGTCTCAAATGCACGATCATTTCTAGTAAAACTGTGAGAACGCCCATTTCAGAATCTTCTGATGTATTAATTAAAACTAATTCCGATTTCCATTATCCTGTTATCTTCTTGTACCTTAATGAAATATAAGACATTTTTTGTGATCATTTAATATCTTTTATATTCGTATACGATTTTTTCAAAATTAATATACGTGAATTCGTATTAGCATTTACTAATCTTGAAATGTACATATATACATATATACATATATACATACATACGTACGTACGTACATGCATACATAGATACATACAGACATACACACATACATACATACATACATACATACATACAGACATACAGACATACATACAGGCATACATACATACATACAGGCATACATACATACATACACACATACATACAGGGCAAATTTTAAACTGTCCAAAATTTTTAGCTCTTATTTTCACGCCATCAGCAGCATAGTCACTATTATCGTCATTTTCATCTTTTGATCAATTTATTTCACAAAGATTGAATGTCAGTTCTTGTAGCCATGTTCGTTAGAAGCAACATAAAATGGAAGTGGGTTGTTGCTGCTTAAATGATTTTAATTTAAATATGAAAGTCGGGAAACATGAGATTGATCAAAGTGCTAATTGCATCAGTTGACATTTAATGCAGCATTGATCTAAAGTCAAACCGAAGCGTAGAAAACATTACATGGACTTTAGTGGAGGTAAAAGAAAAAAAATAATGTTTTAGTGAAGTGGAAGTAAAACTCATAAGTTCAGTAACTGAGAGATTTAAAGATTTTTCCTTAATTAGATCTAACGCAGTTTTAATACCACAACATGCAGTGACCGCTGGATTAGCACAATATTTAGAATGTCAGATAATATTTCTTGCTGTGTATAGTTGCTGACTTTTTTTCATTTCCGAGATCAAATGCCGCAATATTAAATGATGAGCATGTTCATAATGATAATAATAATAATAATAATAATAATAATAATAATAATAATAATAATAATAATAATAATAATAATAATGATGATGATACTAATAATAATAATAATAATGATGATGATGATGATGATGATGATGATGATAATAATAATAACTGACCCCAGTACTCAACTGGTACTTAATTTATCGAACCCGAATGGATGAAAGTTAAAGTCTCCCTCGGTGGAATTTGAACTCAGAACGTAGCGACAGTCGGCTAACGATTCTACCAGTTTTCCGCCTTAATAATAATAATAATAATAACAATAATAATAATAATAATAATAATAATAATAATAATAATAACAATAATAATAATAATAATAATAATAATAATAATAATAATAATAATAATTTTATGCCCTGATGCAGTACCAGGCAGTGGCTCTCATGGCTTCTGATCTTAACTGATTGGAAGTGTTATCATGTACATTGTTTTGTCTTGGTATAAAAGATGGGCTACAGCAAATATTCTGCTCAATACCACAGATTTGCTTGTCAGTTGTTTGACCTTAACCAGTTGAGCATGTCCCTTAGTGGCTGACGATATGTGCATCTCTGATCACGAGCAGAAGTAGTGGGGGAGCATCATAGCCATGTGTTGAGAGGGATTCTTTGGGGTTTGAATAGTTTACCTCTGGAAACATGGGTGGTTCTTTCAACATCCTTAAGCAACCCTTATTCAGGGACCGTTTGAGCGGGATGGGCTACTCAACCTGAAGAAAATTCTAACTGGGCCCCACCTGCAAGGTCATGTGCTGTTTATCTTGATATGAGATCACCATGTCGCGCACATATGGTTGTGATGCATGTGCCTGGTGTACCTTTATCAGACGGGTAGTCATGATGGGTATATTGGGCTTCGTATATTTTACCCCAGTGTCACTTTGATGGCATGAACTGCTCTCTCACTCAATAATAATAATAATAATAATAATAATAATAATAATAATAATAATAATAATAATGATAATAATGATAATAATAATAATGTATATTCGTGTCATCGTTTTTCATTCGATATTACAGAATGCAGTATTGAGTGAAAACTGTGTCAGATTGATTAAGAGACAATGGTTCGTAACATTAATGTACATCACATATTTACGAAGACTGCCACTGTGTCTCTGGGGGTGATAAAACAAGTAACAGAAATTCATTGACTCCATAAATTTTTCCCCATATTGTATCACCTCTATATAATGAAATTAAAAATTGCACCATCTGAAAGTAAACTTGGTGCATCTGAATAAGGAGAATTTCCGATAGATGCTTTGTGATTATTTAGTTTCATATTCTAATGCTTGAATTCAAATACTGCTAAATTATCTTTCCTCACTCTGATCGTAATGAAGTATATACGAGTCAAGAACAGGAAATGATCTCATCGAATACTTGTATACACTATCATATGTAGCCTTGTGTCTCAGTGAATTTTTATGCAACTTTTTTCTAGTGTCGGGAAACATTGATTTCAATGTTTGGCACGAGGACAGCAGTTTCGGGGAGGGGGGAGGGGAGAATAAATCGATTTTATTGATCCCAGGGTTTAACTGGTACTTATTTCGTTGACCCCGAAAAGATGAAAGGTAAAGGCTCTCAGCTGAATCTGAACTCAAAACGTGGAGACGGACGAAATGGCTCCAGGCATTTCGTCCGGAGCGGTAAAAATTCTGCTAACTCGCCAATTTATAATTTGCAAATATTACTGAAAAATGCGAAAAAATGTTCAAAAATATTAGAAATGATTATATGGAATCTAGTTTTGGTTGCCTTTCCCTCGTGAATATGATTTCACTAAACTGAAAGATATAGGAGTAAATTTATATTGAATTCCTTTTTTAAAGTTATAAGGATGTGGATCATATTTGTGGATATAACCCCCAGTGTACATAAATAGTCAGTATAGAAAGTTTGCTATAACAAATGTTTTCTTAACTGAGAGAAAAATTATGGGTTAATGCATCTCATTAGCATTTTTACCATCATCGATTCCCATAATGTATATTCACATTCTTTTCAATCACATGAGCATTCAAAAAGCATTCTTTATTCTTGGAAATCTTATACTGGATCTCATTGAAACTATATGCGAACCATTAAAGCATTGGCTTATAAACAATGGCGTAGTGTCTATAATATTTCTTTACTCATCCTACACTTCTTATGCTGTGATTGGTCGTTACCAAATTCATGAACGCCTTTGTTTTTCAATAGCAAAAGAAATATTGAGAAAAGCTGTGCATTCATATTTAAAATTGAAGCGTTGCAACTTCAAACAGTGGAGTTCAGTAGCTGAATCTTAGACTACAAACGCCTGCTCTGTATTGCATGACTATATTTCTTTCATATGTGTAAATGGAATGGGTGTATATGTCTATATATATGTGAGTAGTGAGTATGAGTGTGTGAACATGAAGTGCAGCAAATGGATGTCATCCAGATGAGTGAAAGGCTGAGTTAAAGCCAAATCGTAGGTGTGCGCGTGTGTTTGTGTGTTTGGAAAGAAAGCTCGGTCACTTTTCCAGACAGGAGAGCAACATGCTTCTGTGGTCTTAATCAGAGACATCTGCGAAACTGGTTAAATCTTTGAAAATTAAAATCCCAGTGCATTTTCTTTTATATTTCTACCGATCTGGAATAAAATATCGTTTCTGCACACACACACACACACACACACATATATTCTTTTTCACTCTTTTACTTGGTTCAGTCAGTTGAAACACCGCCTTTAGTCAAACAAATCGACCCCAGAACTTCTTCGTTGTAAGCCTAGTACTTATTCTATCTGTCTTTTTTGCCGAACCGCTAAGTTACGGGGATGCGAACATACCAACATCGGTTGTCAAGCGATGATGGGGGTACAACCACACACACATATTATATATATATATATATATATATATTATATATATATATATATATATATATATATATATATGTATATATATATATAATATATATATATATATATACATACATACGGCGGTCTTCTTTCGGTTTCCGTCTACCAAATCCAGTCACGAGGCTTTGGTCGGCCCGAGGCTATAATAGAAGACACTTTCCCAAGCTGGCGCGCACTGGGAGTGAACCCGGTGCCATGTGGTTAGTAAGCAAGCTATTTACCACACAGCTACTCCTACGCCATAAATCGCACTACAGTTACCCAACTATCAATGATAATAGTCATGTAACATAAGGTCGTTCTAGATACATATCAGAAAATGTATTAGGATGGTCTCGATTGGAATGCTTCGATAACATGTCTTTTACTTAATAAAATATATACACCATAAATGAATAAATTGTAAAATTATCTATTGAATATTCTAGCAACTTGACCTAATACATTGCAGCTCAGCAGACAAACGTGCGAAAGAATTACGTTCTAATCCAGCAAAATATTTTATCAAGTTCAAAGATATAACTTGGTAACATCCCGTTTCAAAGTAACAAGATGTGTTAGCGAAGACATATAGATACTATAACTCATAATATTCGTTCAAAATTTCTGTGCAATTTGCTATTACTTATATATCTAGCGTTAATATGATATTTAGTACTGAACTACTGAAACCGTTGTAATCAGGTAAGGTGACTGTCAACAATATGACTCATTTTGCCTGTATCCAGAATCCTTATTCTTTTCTTTACTTTCATTTCTAAATTCGAATCCAGCGGAGGCTGGCTTTGTAGTTTAAGCGTTCCGGGATTGATAAAATAATTTCCAGTCAAGTACTGTGTTTATAATGTTGGCTTTTCGTGATTTCGACATTTGTGGTGCGTGATTATTTGAGAAATTAATATTTTCTTGTCTAACATAACAGTATTGTGAGTAACTCAGGTTTATAACCCGTTTATATTGACATTTAGGTTTTAGATCTGGAAGACGAAAAAGGAACCACATACTGAACATTAAAATGGTAATTGGAAAGGAACGTGAATACAATAATGCTTTCAAATTTTGGAAGAAAGTGAGGAATCTATTACATCAGCCCTATTGCTCAACTGGTACTTATTTTATCGACGGTGAAAGGATGAATCATAAGGTCAGAAGGTAAAGAAGAACGAAACGCCTTCTCGATAAATCTGTTGAACTCCTTTAACTTCTTTTGCTCCATTTTCACCTCTAGAACCCGTCGTACATCCGTAGTTACGCTTCTCCCAGTGGCTAAAGCTTGGCTGCCGACCGGAACTGGTTCGCTTCCCATCCTTCCTTTTTTATCTACTTTACTCATAAATGGGGAAGGAAACGATCATAATATCACAACAACAAAAAACAGCAACTAACAATTCAACAATTGAACAATGAGGTTAAACAATTAGGTTCACCCTTACAGGAGACATTTAGCAAACAATCAACAATGTGGCTCACGTCTAACAGGGATCAAATAATGATTAAACCGAACAGAAAAACACGCACACACACACACACACACACACACACAACAAAAAAAAATAGCTGCGATCACCCCCGTTGACAGTTGACTTCGTTCTTTTATATGGTAATCGGTCAATCCACCTTCAGTTAAGTGGGGATGTTCAGGATCCTCCCATAAGAAAGCCCTAAAAACAAATTTAATGAAAGCTGCTGGCGGAATATTTTTCAGAATTCTGTAGACTGATACAGGACAGTGCTAGGCAGAGGGCTGTGCGTGGGGGCGTAAATAATTTGAGCCTTTCCTCTTTTAGAAAATATTCACATTTAAACATTCCATGTTTAAACCACTCTCCATCATGATCTGAAATGTAAGATCTTTTTCTACCCTAATAACGGAGGTTCGATTTCTTCAAAGTTACTGAGTGCATTTTTTGTTAAATTACATCTATCGACACAATAATGCATCACCGAGCAGCCCAGAAACACTCGTTAGACTTATAACAACTTAATTCTTCCATTTGAATTGTCTCTGTTTTGTATAATTTTAATCTATTAATACATACATATACGAAGACACCCCCCCCCTACCTTCGGTCATGAATGACTATGGGATTGCACCTAGAAATTTCCCCTCAGAGGCACAAATCCGCGCTGGGTTGTTTATGGAAAACCAGGAATCACCCATGAATACCCCCATCCCTCACTGCACGTCGCTGATGTTGTCCGAGGCAAAGACCGATACAATTGGTACAAGTGACGTCGCAGATCATTTCTGCAGCTGCACAGCTGAGTGGGAGCAACGTGAAATGAAGTGTCTTGCTCAAGAACACAACACAACAATATATAGGCGTAGACTGAAACTGAAAGAAGCCTGTCATATATATATATATATATATATATATATGTATATATATGTATGTATGTATGTATGTATGTATGTATGAATGCATGTATGTGCGTCTATATATCTATCTATCTATCTATCTATCTATATGTCTATATATATATATATATATATATATATATTCATGCATATATTTATGTGTGTCTGTGCCTTTCTGCCTGTATTTCTCCCGTACCCATCGTATGGCAACAGACGTTGGTGTGTTTACGTCCCCATCTAGCAAAAGTGACCGATAGAATAAGTACTAAGCTTACAAAGAAGTGTAGGTCTTGGGGCCGATTTCTGCGACTAGAACACTTTAACAACTAACAATTAACAACTAGAACAATTAACAACTAGAACAATTAACAACTAGAACAATTAACAACTAAAAGAATAACATAATATATCAATATATATATATATTGTATATCAAACCCAAGTTATATATAGGTATATGTGTTTGTGCGCGCGCGTGTGTATTATTTATATGTACGCGTGTGTATGACTGTGAGTGAGTGTGTGTGTAGATGTAATTACCTTGGTATTTTAAACCTTATAAAACATGTTAACGTTTTGCGACATCAACTAATTTAGTAAGGTTTGTTTATTGAATTCCACATCGCTGTTTTCTCCAAGAATACAAAGTATAGTGTAATGTTTCCTCGGTATGTATCCCTGTTATAAAATTATTTACACCAACAATGGAATGGCGGAATACAGGCCGACTGGTTTTAGAAGGGATGGAGAATGAGATAAGTCGATAGAGTGTGAGAGAAAAAGACTACACAAATGAACCTAAGTGTGTGTGTGTGTCTATGCACTTGTATGTGTGTGCGTTTAGATGCTTAGGTTGGATAGTGTATGTGTTAGAGTCGGTAATGGTCCACGCGACATTTAATGTGTGCGAGTGTAAGGCTGAGAGGTGGAGTGTACACTACTTATCGATCACTGCAGACATCAGAATATCTTTCGACCATGATTTATTTGTCGGGCAGAAAGCTACAAAGGAGATAGAAACCAATCAATGAACTGACCACCACATCCTTCAACTTTAATTTATGTCTGTTGCTTTTCGTGGTTGATATTCTTACACATATCATTGTTATTATTTTCTCTGTGGCTAGTATCGTAGTTGTCTTTAGAAGTGAGTCTACGCAGTTTGTGGGGGAAATCTTTACAATTTTATCAATTTATTGTTCAGCATTTCTATTGGCGTTATAATTATTTTGCATAAAGAGGATATATATATATATATATGTGTGTGTGTGTGTGTGTGTGTGTGTGTGTGTGAGTGTGCGTGTGTGTGTGTGTATATATTGGGTCATCCTATAAATATCGCGGTTTTTTCAATTACATGATCTAAGAGATGGTGGGGGACGGGATAAACTACCACCATCAGCTTGCTATATATTCAAAAACCAATTTTTCTTTTTACTTATTCTTAGTGCAAGTTTTGAAGAGTGCAGTTCGATTTTAACAGTTATTTTTTCAAAGCTATTTTGGAAGTGACAAAGGAACATATTCGTCATATTTTGCTTTATGAGATCAATAAAGGCCACAACGCAACGGAAAATGCGACAAATATTAATGCAGTGTATGGGAATCGAACAATAAGCGTAAGCCAGTGCCAACGGTGGTTCCAGAAATTCCCAGCCGAAAACTACAGCCTAGAACACGAGCCTCGTCCTGAAAGATTAGTAGAGTTCGAGGAGGTAATCCAGCAAACCATGGTGGAAGAAGACCCCATCGTAACTGTTGAGGAACTGGCAGAAAATCTTGGATTTAGTGATTCAACCATTCATCGACACCTTTGTGCCTTCGGAAAAGTAAAAAAATTGGGTGAATGGATTCCTCACAAACTTTCCGAGTCTAATCGTGCGCAGAGAGTGAATGTGTGCTCTTATTTGCTGTCACCTCTCATGAACGATCCCTTTTTTGACCAAGTAGTAGCTGGTGATAAGAAATGGGTTCTGTATAAAAAAATATCAAGCTCTGAAGACAGTAGGTTGGGAAAGTAGAAACACCAGCACTCCAAGCTAAGAAGGTCTTCACCCACGTAAGGTGTTGTTATCTATTGAAAGGTGATATGAAAAGGATATGAAAGGTGAAGTCCACTTTGAACTTTTAAACTCAAATCAAATGATAACAAAGGAGATCCAATACGAGCAGCTTGAGCGGCTCAAATTAGAGCTCGATGAAAAGCGACCGTCTTTAATTTCAAGATGAAAGATGTTTTTCCATCAGGATAATGCTCGGTCACGTAAACGGAGGCTGACATTTCAAAGACTGGAGCAGTATGAATGGGAAATGATACTCTACCCATTATATTCGCTGGACATTGCCCCATCTGATTATCATTTATTCCGCTGTCTTCAAAATAATTTGAAAGGAAATAAAATGAATTTCATTGACAAGGTCAGGACAGTACTGGAGGAGTATCGTGGCGGACAAGTGAATTTTGGAAGAGCGTCCTTGTAATTCTACCAGATGGATGGAAGAGAATTGTGGAAATTGAAGTCAAAAAGTGTGGCAGCCCTATGTATGCGGGCCAGACATCAAAACACTCTTTGTGTGTGTGTGTGTGTGTGTGTGGTGTGTGTGTGTGTGTGTGTGTGTGTGTGTGTAAGATCCTATATTATTATGTCGGCTACGGCCTATTGATTCGAACTTGCAACAGTAGTTTTACGTGATCATACGAGTTTTGCTGAAATAATCGTAGGATAAATATATTAATAATAATAAAAATAATATATGGAGGGAATTTATAAATATTTTAATTCATAGCTGCACACGTTTTCACAAATCTCATGTTTTTATGACCAAGTACTGATTCTTTATTATTTTATGACCAAGTACATGAAGATCAGATGGGTCTATGTTCATGCGTCATGCCATATCGCCTGAAGAAATGAACGCATGAACAAAGACTCACCTGATGACCATAGACTGGGCTGTTATCATTCCAAGTATGCGGACTATGGTCACAAATGTGTGATTTGTGGAAATGCGCTTAGCGATGCATTGAAATATTTATAAATTCCATTCATGGATTTTTTCTATTATTATTATTACTATATATATATGTATTTATGCACACACACACACATACACACATATACATGTTTGTTCCTTCTCGAGTCATGCCTGGCTCATAGGGCCGGGTCCCGGTTTCCTTGGCGTATAGGTTCCCCACCTGGACGGGACGCCGGTCCGTCGCAAGTGAGCTGCAAGATGCGGGAGGAAAGAGTGAGAGAAAGTTGTGGCGAAAGAGTCAGCAGGAGTCCGCCATTACCTTCTGCCAAAGCCGCGTGGAGCTTAGGTGTTTCGCTCATAAACGCACACATCGCCTGGTCTGAGATTCGAACCCGCGATCCCTCGACCGCGAGTCCGCTGCTCTAACCCCCACGCCATGTGTCTCCACACACACACACACACAGAAACACATATATATATATATACATATATATAAATACGTATGCATGAATGTATGAATGTACGTATGAGAAATGGTAGATGTACATATATCTTGAGAGTAGTCTATACTGCATTACAGTGTGTATATTTATTAAGATAAATTCCCCAAATACAAAGCAAGTTGGACTTCGAAGTGAGAGCAAATCACTCGCCGATATAGACTGGCATCGTTCCCAATAAACGAAAATACTTCTTGCTTTACTTAACACACATAACAATTAAACACATCAAAATTTCATTTAGATCATGATGTCTAATTTTAGAAAATGTTGTAGAGTCTCATTCATGATTAAATAAATAACCGACGGCTGATTTTATTATTGGAGGAGTTTCCGGTTTCTCTCAACGAAGTGAGGACGGGGGAAGGATGTGATGCGCAATATGTCATTGTTGACAACCTTTCAAATATTATTGTAACTTTTGTAAGCAGACGCTGATGATTGAAGTATGAAGAACATTTCCCTTTCAGAAGCGAGCGAAATCGTGACATTCTCAATGAAGAGAAAATATACAAACATTCACATTTGAAAAAAAAGTTTTTATTCTGATTTCCTTTATCTTTCACATAAGATTTATATCAACAACTATATTATTCTAAATAATATATTGTGTGCAAAAATTATATATGATGTAAGACTTAGATAAGTTGCGATATATATATATATATATATATATATATGTATAAATATTATTGTTTCTAAGTCTCTCTAAAGGAGGCTACGGAGCGGTGCTGGATATTAATAGTTATCGCCATGCTAATGTGGCAGTCCATATTTTACCTCTCAGTTCGAATTGTAAGTCCAACCTGCTTTGTAGTTAGAGAATTTATTTAATAAATATACACATGTACGGACATTCATACATACATAAGTTAACAATTGTTAGATTTCAACTTATATCAGAAATTTTAGGGGAAATCATTCCTATTTACTAATTCATTGCTACAAGAAAATTGTTCTGAAGATGATTCTTATTGTGTATCGTAAAATGCCATTCTCCCACCTTAAAATCATGGTGGGGATGGAGTGGTTTTCGAATATGATCACATTACTTCTGAATGAAGTAACTTGATAATTGCATATTATAGCAGTTTGAATCGTCAAATTTATCTGATGATAATATACGAGGGAATATAGCCTGGATTCCGATGAATAAAACTACTAGAGCAAATGGCAAACTGCAGCTCTACATCCGTAAGTATTTCGTTATGTGTTACGCTGAAGTGAAATCACGTCATATCTGGTTTGTTGTCCTCCTTTCCCCGCATGAGAATACTGATGAATGACGTTGTGTGGACGATTCAATCGCTAGCAACCACATTTCTCTCAACTTGTATCCGAAGGTTGTGCAAAAGCAATAACATATTACCTAATGTAGGCCGTTATATGAAAAGTCAGAAAAGTGTGGTGGGAACACTTGGTCACATGACTGTTTGATCGAGGCTGACTTCGAGAAACAACTCCAATACCATTCGTAGAATCTATACAGTCAACCATTGACTTGGTGGCTGTTATATGAGTTCTCCGAGCATATGTTCCGAAAAAATAAATAGAACTAGAAAAAATATAATTCTTTCCTTCAGAATTCCAACTTGTCAATTCCATCCATGCAGTCGTCTGACTGTACTTTAATATTTTATCCACTTGGATAATTTCCAAATACGCAGGATGAAAATGTTTCTTTAAAACACGGTTTCTAAATTTTCTGGAAGTGGAAATGTCTATTGTTTGCTCAGGCATGTTACTAGGAAAATATTAGAGGAGAAAAATAACCGGTTTGATATACGCAAAGCAAACAGTACTTGACATTTCGGAAGTAGTTTGTGTAGACCACAAAAATATTAATCGAAACTAATATTTAGATATCACGATTTATTCATTGAGGCGAATTAAACTTTGAGAGAGAGAGAGAGAGAGAGAGAGCAACCTCTTTCAGTGACTAAATGTCTTGCTGTTACTTGAAAGTATTTCCTTATACGGAAGTTAAAAAAACACACTAGATTCAAGAAAAGGTCATTCGGAGAAACTTCAGCTGGTCATGCAGAATTATGTAAGTATATTGTGATGCGTGTGTGTGAGTGTGTGTGAGTGTGTATGTGTGCATGTGAGTTTGTAACATTGGATACATGTGTGTGTGTGTATGTATGTATGTGTGTGTGATAGACATATAGATAGATAGATAGACAGACAGATAGATAGATAGATAGATAGATAGATAGATAGATAGATAGATAGATAGATAGACATATTATTTATGTAATACATCTATAATATGTGAATCACTCGGTAATCAACAGTTCATGCAAATGTATTCCTAGCTTTATTCTGCGGACCAATACTGCAACTGATATACTTTTTCGCTATGTATGATACACATATAGCTATTTTATTCTAATACTACCTATGTTTCACATAACGATTATATCCATTGCTTCCCTTTTAGCAATTATTCCATGGCTCCTCATTCAAATGTGTAGTCAAACACACACACACACACACACACAGATATATATATATGCACACAGACACACACACATACGAACACATAAATATGCATACATGCAGGCTTTTCCACAGTGGAAGTCATAGTATCAGCAACATGGAGCACTGTCGCTCCCCGCATCCTTGTTGGTTAGTATTAAGGGTATACATTAATGGCTATGTTATTTTCACCCAAGATGTAGCAGATTTCTTTCTTGTTTCTCTCCTCCGCACAGTTAACACACTTAAGTAGGTGCAAGTGTAACCCCACCAGCCACGAAGTACAAACATGACGAATATCTTTTGCTCTCAGCCACGGTTTTTCTCTCACATGTCCGTTATATTCAGTAGGAATATATTGTGTTTCACCCGATAGTTTAGGCATCACTCTCCTGTGATCCTTGTGTTGTCACATACAAACTAGTTACGATATTTAACAATTGCTAAAACTCATAATGTTTCATAGACACAGGATGCACTCTAAACCGCTATGCAGTTCAATCACATAGTCCAAGAAATTCTTATTTTTAATGCATCTGATATCCCTGGAGTGTCGATCTCACTTCTAACAATACCACGTGAGCTGCCTTAACCAATCGCAGCGTAGCTTCCTTTAAACTTCTTGGACTTTCCGCAAATCTCCATTTGTCTAACTTCTGTAAAATGTCTACGAAATATTAAGTCGCACGAGGTCAAAGAAAACGGATTAAATAATATATGTAACACAAATTAAATATTTGTTCAGTGCTTCTTTCTTTGGCATATAGAACCACTCGTACACACACACACACACATATATATATATATATATATATATATATATTATATATATATATATATATATATATATATAATGGAGATGTTACATTAATATAATTTATTAACTGCAAAAATCCGACATATTTTCTTACAGCTGTTTCAATTTAGATCAAAGATTAAATTACAGTAAATAAAACATTTTATTAGGCAAAATTTCCTCAGTGGGGTAGAAAAGATACAGCGTTAATTTATTAGGTAATATGTTTTCAAAAAATCTCAGCAGTTTATGAGAAAACACGACACCTAATAAACAAATGGCATATCTTTCTACCGCTCTGATGAGATTTTGCCTAATACAATTATTCAATTATTGTAATTTAATCTTTTAGACTACACTGAAACAGCTGTAAGAGAATATGTTGGATTTTTGCAGCTAATAAATTGTATTAATGCTACATTAAATTTTAATTTTGAATATTTATATTTAGACCTATTATTTTAAGAATATTACTATCCACAAAAAATACTAGGTTATGAAACAATAATTAATTGAATATTATCATTCCCTAATGTTGCTATTGGAATCTCTTAGTAAATATATATATTATAGAAAATTCGGGATAAAACCACTTTAATAATCTTATCAATGGTGCAGCCTGAAATTAAACCATGTAGGTAACAATTTATACGATGTTATATATATATAACTTAATTATATTAAATGGTTTGGATAAAACCCACCAACACACCAGAAATAGACGCCAAATGGCTCTAAAAGCGACATCTACACTCCGTTAGCACAGGTTTCCCGCTTACAACCTGTGCTAACGGAACGTTGATGCCGTCTATAGAGCCATTTGGTATCTATTTCTAGCGTATTGGTGGGGTTTATCCTCACTCTTGAATATAATTATATTATATAATTATAATTTAATATGTATATATGTGTGTGTGTGTGTGTGTGTGTGTGAGAGATAGATAGATAGATAGATAGATAGATAGATAGATAGATAGATAGAGAGAGAGAGAGAGAGAGAGAGAGAGAGAGAGAGAGAGAGAGAGAGAGAGAGAGAGAGTTTGTGTATACATATATTAATACTTTACGAAGATTAAACACCAGTTTTACACAGCTGCTTTTTTAAAACTTGGAAATGTTTTTCAAATCTGCCAATCAATATATTACAGAAGGATGTAAATCATTGGAATGAATCACATTATGAAGCTAAAAACTGTAAAATATGAAAATATTTTGCATTCTTTTTTTTTTAACATGACTCACTTATTATGATTGTGACTGTTTCTACTTTTATAACCGCTCACTTGACGGCTATTTGACGCCTTTATCCCCTGGAGACACCACAGAATTCAGTAGTTCATTTATTTTCTGATTCAATTTTATTATCCCATCATACAATATTGCATTATTTTTGATACCTTCTTCACCATTTTTCTTTTGATAAGAATATTCTGCACTTCATGTCTAAATACAACCGCTGCCATTGTATTGCTATTTCGCAATCATTTTCCCAGAATACTTTATTATATAATTTGAATGGAAATATCATTGCTATTATAAACTTTCCACAAATTACTGAAATGAATGCAGTTGCCATTGGATATAAATGTATCGTTAGAAATTTCTAAGAGCTGTATCATTCACTTCCTTACTGACAAAGCAAACAGTGAAGAAGGGTAAGAGATGCAACTCAAAATCATTTAGCAAATAAATTGAAGGAGAAACACGAATGGTATATTAATAGAATCAACGGTCAATGTCAATAGTAACAAACTGAAAATTGTAACATAATTTACGGGATTTTTAAACCTTATTGTTTCTTTTCTTTTTGTGTGTTTTTTTTTCGACGCAAACCAGAAAAGACATTAGAAATTATTCACCACATTCTGAATCTAATTTCATCATAGGAATATCATTTCTAAATTGAAGTATGTTTGTGAAACCAGCAAAAACTTTGCAATGGCGTCAAAGTCGTTCTATTCACAAATGGACTGCCCTTGGACTTCTTTAGCTCAACATTTACTTACTATTTAATAACAATTGTCGAAAATTAACTTCGATCCAAAATAGATGAACAGAATGATTTGAAAATATCAACCAAATGTCTATAACTTGTGCGATTAATAGGCTGAATGTTTAAGATATTATATATTCTTTATGTCAGTGGTATAATTGTGGTGTAGATCCATCCAGCTTCGACTTAGCTCACTGGGGTTTGCACATTGGAAGCTGGTTTCGTGACTTGGTGAAACATACAGAAACACCATGTGATAAATCGTGCTAAGTTCATGCTTATTTTCACCAAGATATTAGAAGATATCTTCAGACAAAAGGCGGGCTCACCCTACAATAGTTTGACAAGGTGTGGTCGAATATTGATAAGTAAATAAACAATGATATAATATTTAACTATCAGTGATGGTGGCAATATTAATACTAAAATGTATTCACCGAATACTGCGTTATTAGCCTTGAGATATCCTCTCAATTAAGCTCTTGGTGCTTTAAAGCACGCACATAGATCGTAGCAGACAATAATCACTTGCGTCTGCACCGGAAATTCTCATATGACGTTATGTTATTCTTCCGGAAACCATCAGTGTGGAACGTCGGTCAACACATGTCACTCAAGTCTCGCTGCTACGATTTATGGAATATTAGAATTTTTTTCAGACACTGATGTCGCAAATAGCCAAAGAGATTATTTCTACAGACAGAAGCAGTATTCTTGCGAAAACGAATTCTTTATCCAAGACAGCAAGCGCCTCAAAGCCAATAACGAGCTGTTTGGCTCTTACAAGACATCCATGTTAAGCTGGCTATAGAGAAATGATATAATTTAAAAACAAATTGAAGTTAGCGTGTATCTAAGAAACTAATTCACTTGAGACATCAGGCTGGTAAAGTTTTTATTTTCTACCAGATTAATATGGGAAATTTGCCTATTTGTCTTAGTAGTAAACAAACGTTCAAAATCTGGCAACTTTTGTGTTTCGCTACAGTCGTGCATCTCAATGAATGCGTATATATATATATATATATATATATATATATATATATATATATATATATATATATATATAAGGCTTCTCTTACTTGAAAAATTTTATAAGATTTCTAAACGATGAACTTTTATTTTATTTACATGATATATTATATGTTTTTTATATGCTTCCTATATATATATATATATATATATATATATATATATATATATATATATATATATATATATTATATATATATATATTATATATATATATATATATATATAATATATATATATATATATATATATATATAACGGGAAGCTTTATGAAAATAAACAAAAGACGAAGGCAGGTGGAAAACAAACGAACAATTGTATTAGTATGGCGCTCAGGAAATATAAATAAAACAAGTCTTTAACGTTTCGAGCCTACGCTCTTCAACAGAAAGATACACAGAGAGAGAAAAACACAGAAAGAAGGAGAGAAAAAAATGCGTGCAGTAGCTAACGAATCAACATGGCGATCTGATTTCGGCCAGAGGTCAAAGATCAAACATGAGACGCGAGAGCGAAATAAGGGGAGATAATAGGGTTGATAAAAGGGTTGAGGGACCAGCTAAAAGTGCGTGGGAGGGGTCTGGATGTGTGTATGTATAGGGTTGGTGTATGTATTAGTATGTATAAGGGTGTGTGTGTGTGTGTGTGTATGATAGAGTATTAGTGCGTAACATTGGTCTGGACGTGCGTATGTATGGGGTTGGTGTATGTATTAGTATGTATTAGTATGTATTAGTACGTATTGGTATGTATAGGTGTGTATGTGTGTGTGTGAGAGAGTATAAGTGCGTATGCGGGGTCTGGACGTGTGTATGTATAGGGTTGGTGTAAGTATTAGTATGTACTAGTATGTATTAGTACGTATTAGTATGTATTAGTTGGTGTGTGTATTAGTATGGCACATCATATGTGATGTGATGTGTAAAGTCATGTGGTGTAGTGAGGAGAAGAGGGGGAGGGGGAGAAGAGGGGGGAGAGAAGGGGAGGGGAAGAAGAGGGGGAGAGAAGGGGAGGGGAAGAAGAGGGGGAGTAGAAGGGGGAAGAGGAGACGATGGGGGAGAAGGAAGGTGAGGAGGGGGATGAAGGAGGAAAGAGGGAGAGGGGGAGAGAGAGAAGGGGAGAGAGGGAGTGAGGGAGCAGAGAGAAGGGGAAGAGGGAGGGAGAAAGAGGGAAGAAGGGAAGGGGAGTAGGGGTGAAAGGATGAAGGACTGAAGAAGTAGGGGTCGGGGGGAGAAAGGATAGGTGAGGAGGGGGAGAGGGGGGTTAGATGAGGAGGGGGGGAGAGTTGAGACCAAATGGCGTATAAGAGCGAAGAGAGAAGATTAATTCCTGTTCACGGCGCAAACGGGAATCCGGATGGCCTCTGTGTAAGGACAAACCGAACACAGATAGGTGTTGCAAGAATCGCCATGTTGATTCGTTAGCTACTGCACGCATTTTTTTTCTCTCCTTCTTTCTGTGTTTTTCTCTCTCTGTGTATCTTTCTGTTGAAGAGCGTAGGCTCGAAACGTTAAAGACTTGTTTTATTTATATTTCCTGAGCGCCATACTAATACAATTGTTCGTTTGTTTTCCACCTGCCTTCGTCTTTTGTTTATTTTCATAAAGCTTCCCGTTATATATATATATATTTTATATATTTTTATATACCTATATATTTTTATATATTACTTTATATTATATTTTTACTTTTTAGATGTTGTAATGTTTTTTTTTTAAAAATGTATTTTTCTGAATCGCTAAATTATTAACTCTAAACCGTGATGAACTTTTTTCTCGCACTTTATTATATGCTTGTATGCTTGTACAGATGAATTACGTTCCATCTTGCGGGATGTTTAAATGTATATTCTATGATTAAATGCTCGAATTATGAAATGTTATGCGGATGACCTTGCATTTGTTTATTCTTTAACCTTAGTTTGATATATTTGTCTCTTTCAATAGAGCACTTCTATAGCGGTCCTATTAATCTTTTTGTTCCTGACAAGAAACAATCACTGTATTATTGATATATATATATATATATATATATATAATATATATACAAAAGAGATACCCGAAGAATAGGATATCTGACACGCTAGAAAGAGCAGTTAAAATTCCAAGCCACCACTACTGTTTCTAGCGAGTCAGATATCCTATTCTTCGGGTATCTCTTTTGTGTTTGAACGTATACTGTATTCTTCTTTGAATAATATATAGTCTATTGACTAATTTTTTTTTCTCGCTAGACCACTGGTAACTAAGAATTTTTCTATGAATATTCTTGCTATCCTAAGGTTTTAATTATATATATATATATATATATATATATAATATATATATGTATATATATATAACTTGTAAGAGTTATTGGGGTCAGTGAGACCCAAAGGTGTCAGGTAATACTGAATAAGTGCTATGGATAGACCATAGTTAAGCTCCAGGTTAGGTGATTATGCGAATAAGGAGTCCAACGTAGTTCATATATCAGCGTGTGTATATATATATATTTTTTCCTTAATGAGATAAAAATAAGAAACGAAATAGTGAGGTGGGAGAATGTAAATAGATGTCAGATATGCAGGGATATTGCTTTTGTAGATCCATTATTTAGACGGATTTGTATACATATAAGATTACAATACCTTATGAGTAAATTCCAATGGTATTTAAAATTGGTTATTCCAAGTATAGAGTTTATACACAGTGTTATTAAATAAAACCCTTGATTCAATAGCACCGTGTATACACTCTGTGTTTATGCTCTATACAACGTGTCTGTACTAAGTGTCTATGTCCCATACAATTTTAAATACAACTGGATTTTCCTCATAAGGTAATGGAATCTTATATGTATACAATCTTATATGTATCTTATATGTATATATTAAGGTGGCGAGCTGGCAGAAACGTTAGCACGCCGGGCGAAATGCGTAGCCACATTTCATCTGGTGTTACGATCTGGGTTCAAATTCCGCCGAGGTCGACTTTGCCTTTCATCCTTTAGGGGTCGATAAATTAAGTACCAGTTACGCACTGGGGTCGATATAATCGACTTAATCCGTCTGTCTATCCTTGTTTGTCCCCTCTATGTTTAGCCCCTTGAGGGCAATAAAAGAATAGCAATCTTTTATATATATGATTCTGCCTAAACAATGAATCTACGTATACAATATCCCTGCATATCTCACGTCTATTTTCATTCCTCCACCTCACTCTCTACTTCGTATCTTATCTAAATTGACTATTGCTAAACCATCTTCTTAAACCGTCTGCGATGAAGGAATATAAAAAAAAAGCTGTAAGACCTTCTATTTATAAATGTTATAAAATCTACAACGCCTCGGCTTTTCTTTTTATCTCATTACGGAAAAAATTATATATATATATATATATATATATATATATATATATATATATATAGTTGGAATTTACAAAAGCACAAACAAAACAAAAGACAAAGTAAACGACAAAAAGATGTATTAGTTGACGCTCGGGAAGGGAAGTGAGAAAATGTTTTACGTTTCGAGCCTACGCTCTTCGACAGAAATAAACAGAGAGAGAAAATAAAAAAGGTCTCGTGGCTAGCGATCAATCATGGTGAATGATATATATATATATATGTGTGTGTGTGTGTATGTGTTTTTGTATGTATATGTTTGTATACATACATACATACATGCTCACATGCAAACATACGGGCCAACGAAAGATCACACACATACACACGCGCATATGTATATTTAGGGAGAGTGAGAGAGAGAGAGAGAGAGACCGGGAGAGTGAGGGATAGAATGAGAGTGTGAAACGCGGAAGTAGAGCTATTAGGATAGAAAAAAATGCATTCCTGTTAACGAATGCGCTGCAATACTGTTCCGTAGATTCATTTCGGAGCACGTGTTTCGGCATTGCAAGAAAGATCAGTGGGCGAAGTTTATACATCATCTTCAGCCGCAAATGAAATATTAACTACAACATCTGCCTGGCAGTAAGAAGTACAACGTTCTGTATGAAGAGATAGAGAGAGTGAGAGAGTGCACATAACTCTCTCAGAGATACAATTTGTTGTACAATAGGAAACATTTAGATGAAGATTGGTGCACAACACCTGCTGTATGGCACTGTCATTAAATTATTGCATACTTATTATTGCACACACACTCTCACACACACTCACACACATACATGTATGTGTGTGTATGAATGAATATTTATACATATATATATATATGCATACACACACTTTCATAGATATATGCGCGTATATATATATACACATACACGCAAATGTATATAACATATAGACACAAACACTCAATGAGAATACATATGGATCAAAAATAGTGACACGTAACTAAAAGTTCGATCTCTGTAGTACGTCCCAAACTCCGTTAACGTCCAAAATTCGTTAATATATATATATATATATATTATATATATATTATATATATATATATATATATATAATATATATTGTGAGATAGAAACAAAAAATGCATATAAACATAGAAGTATTTAAATAGTTACAGAATAGATTTGCGTGGAGTAGAAAAGACGCAGAAAGCTGAGGGGGAGAGCATGATATTGCAGGCCCGGCGGCGGCTGCTCTGGGTGCTCGCAATTACATAATAGTTGGAATGTTGACAGAGTGTGCCGATTCGAAGAATATATAAACATTACCGTAAATCTGGTATCGCTCATCATGGAGGAAAGATTGACAGCTAAGGTTTGAGAGCATAAGAAGGAAGGTGTAAGGGTAGAACTCTTAACGTTTTTGAAAGTCATGAGATTTTATTAATTACATATTTACTGGACATGTGTATGAATAACATAATGACCAGTAACGGCCATGATCAAGCACGGATCATCAGCCAATACACACGTGCGTGCTAGCATACACGTCACACACAATCATATATATATATATATATCAAATAGATAAGTTGATAGATAAATAGATGAATAGATAGATAGATAGATAGACAGACAGGCAGACAGACAGACAGACAGACAGATAGATAGATAGATAGATAGATAGATAGATAGATAGATAGATAGATAGATAGATAGATAGATAGATAGATAGATAGATAGATAGATAGATAGATAGATAGATATGTAAGCATATGTGATACAGAGTGAATATAAATATTTTGTGGATATCTGCATATGCATGCCTGTCTGTATATATGCAAAGAAATGCGTATAGTAAACCACATTTTCAATTCTTAATGCGTTTATTATCCGATATTTCATTATGTACATTATGCAAAGTAACACTATATACATTATATTCAATATACAGGCATCCTCAACTACTCTGAGTTTCTATGTGACTGGAGAAAAGATAATCATTTCTTAAACTTTCTCCTCATCATTTATATCGAAATTGTCTTTTCTATGTAAAAAAAAACAACAACAACAAAAAACAGTAATGATTATTTGCAAAGATTTAATATGAAGCAGCGAAGTGTTTAATATAATTTGAAATACCAAATCATATTTAGTTGCTTTTTTTTTAACCTATAATATTGCTCCTCTGAAACAACGCGAAGCTAACAATGTTCTCATTCCCTGAGTATTCAACGACTCAGCACTATACAAGCCAACGCTCATATTTTTTTATCACTTCCTACACATAAATATATAGAAATCATTTTATGGATTCTCGTATAAGTCTTCTCAGAATCTATTGCTCTAATCTATGACGTAATTCACGACCACGTGTACACCATTGCAGACACAGATATCAGCTTCCAAAACAGGTGCGTATCTATACTACGATGCCTATGTGGGTGTCTGTGAGCACACACACAACTTCCATATTTGTGCATAGAGGCGAATACGTAGAACGTGTATAGACAGAATTGAATATTTCTTTAATACACGCAGTCGAATGTCAGTAAATATAATTTATTTGTGCTTTGGGATACCATCGTGTAGGCGTGTAAATTGCATACATATATACATATATAATTGTAAAATCTCCCAAGACAAATATATATTCCATACATCTGCATCCCTCTCTCTTTTTCTATCTTTTTTCTTTTTCTCTCTTTCTTTCTATCTGTGTGTGTGTGTGTGCTTGTATCTGATAGAAATCTAATAAGTATAATAAAATATGCAGACATATGCATATACAGCATATTGTAGTAATGTGCATATCATACTGGATAAGTGTGTGTCTATGTATGTATGTATGTATGTATGTATGTATCCAGTGTGATATGCACATTACAATATGCTGTATATGCATCTGTGTGTATTCTATTACACTTATTAGAATTCTATCAGATAGAAGCACAACCCTCATATATATATATATATAATTATATATGTGTGTGTGTGTATGATATTATTATTATTATATATATATGTGTGTGTGTGTGTGTGTGTGTGTGTGATAATAGCAGTAATAACAAGTACGTAAGTAGAAGTGGTAGCAGAAGTATTTACAAGAGCGATACAAGGGAATACCAATGCTGACTACGTGGGCAAATAGGTGACGTTGTCGGTGATATTCTGCAAAATATCTTCCAAAGCTAACTAGTCATAACTGTTGTATATAATATATTCATTTCTTTTTATTATCGTTCGAAAATATATTTTAGAATCTATTTTACCATGTGTTGGTTTTTCACCTTCACTGAAGGTACGAAAGCATTGGTGACGTACATGCACACCCTCACACACACACACACACACGAACGTACGCGCACACACAAACACACACACACAAACACAGACACAAACGCATGCACACACACACACAAACACACGCATACACACACATTGTCATTTATATATGTATAATCATATCACCTATCTGGGGCTTCGGTAATGTAAGGAATAACTTCCTTCAGGAGTTCTTTCATCTTCATCCATCTCGATGGAAACTTATTCCGAGTCTCGGGTGAGTGCCCCTATGATCCCCAACGATTTACCCCTTACGGTAATGAAATATTACTTTCCATGGTGCTAAACATTCCGTTCTTTATTCCCTTTTATTTCAAAGTTTAATTTCGAAATTGAAGTGTAGGCTGATATTTCGCTCAACGAACATAACTGTCGCATGTAGATATTTCAGACTTCTTTTAAACAAGCTTGCAGGCTTATAGAAGATTAAGAATCGAGGCACTCATGGTAAAATAGAAAAAGTACCACAAGCCTTTATTTCAAAAATAAATGTCGAAGAGAGAAGCAAATCTTTATAAATATTTATCGAAAATTTACATTTAAAGTCTAAAGTATCACTTTCTTGACTTCAAGGGTAAGTTCAGTAATTTAACAAATAGTCAACTTTAATTTAGCAAATAGTCAACTTTAATTTAGTAAATTCATAGTCTTAATTCATAGTCCTTCACATCGAAATCTAAGTTGAAGGATCAGTAATAAACAAGCAAAGAATGTGCACAGAAGATTCCAAGCCTTGCAGTGATGTATCACTGCCTGATAATAAGAAGCTTTTTTCTTAGCAATGCACTTGTATCCTGTTTTCTTTTCAGGTTCTTTTTTTTAGTTGTGTTCTGAAATAACAGTACAGTAATCCCTCGCCATATCGCGGTTCAGCTATCACGGTTCACATATCACGTTTTATTATTACTTTTATTAGAGTGAAGTTTTTCTGTCTTTCATGTTTTTCAACAAGGCTTAGCATCCAATCGTTGGTTGCTTCAAGGTATTTGGCCAGTCCGATTGTGATGGTTTTGTATGTAAGTCCAAGCTGGATCAAACCTCGACCTTCCTAAGCTCTGGGATGATAAAGACGATCCACGTCTGCCTTTGGATGGTGCATCTTATTACAAGTCAGCAGCTTGCGGATTTTTCTGTCAATTTTCATTATTTCACTGGTATTCCAGTTAAGTACATTGAAGCTATAATGAACAACTGGTACTGCTAAGGAATTTATGGCTAACACCTTATTATATGCATTCAGCTCTGACTTCAGGACTGCTCGAACACTTCTATAACATTTCTTCTTAACCTTCTCTTTCATGCTTGCATGCTGGATACCAGAGCCTTCATTTATTCCTAGGTATTTATAGGTTTGTTCCTGCTCAAGTTCCTTTACTACTGTTTCGACATCTAATTCGATTGAACTTGACTTTACCAATTTTCCTTTCTTAAAATAGAGGTTAATTCTGCATCTGTAAGTCTGGTATTTCTCTTCTAACATTTGCTAATCTGTTTTCATCCAGGTTTGGACTGCTAGCTGGATTCCAGCTACTCCAAATTCTGTAGGAGTTTGTGGTGTGTTTCTCTTGGGTTGGCCTACTTAATGCAAAGTAATAAGCATATATTACTTCTTAATATTCTTCCTGGTTCCATTTAGTTCTTTTACATTTTTTGATTTTCTGGTCGTTGTGGAGGTGAACTTCGTGGGCTTAATTTGGGACAAATCCCGTTTAAGTGACCTTCCAAGTTCGTATTCGGGGAAGATATTCTGCCATTTGAAAATGTTTCGCCATCAGGCTTGCAGCCTCCTGACGGCGCGCTTCCTGAATAACCGTTGGACAAGCGATTCGGTGTACTGTTTGAGATTTTCTTTTCAAGTAAAGTTAAATTATTATTAATCACTAATCTTCATACAAGTGTCTCATTTATCCTCATTAGCAGCAACAGCACCAGTAGTTGTAGTAGCAGCAGCAATATCAATATCAGCAGTAGCAGCGGCAGTGATAATAACAATAGTAATGGCGGTGGCAACAGCAGCAGCAGCAGCAGCAGCAGTAGCAGTAGTAGTAGTAGTAGTAGTAGTAGTAGTAGTAGTAGTAGTGGCAGCAGCAGCGGTGGTAGCAATAGTAGTAGCAGCAACAGCAGCAGTATTAGTAGCAGCAGCAGCAGCAGTAGCAGTAGTAGTAGTAGTAGTAGTAGTAGTAGTATTATTATTATTATTATTATTATTATTATTATTATTATTATTATTATTATTATTATTATTATTATCATTGTTGTTGTTGTTATTATTATTATTATTCATGTCACTGCCTGGAATCGAACTCGGAATCTTATCCAAGCAGTGACCTAAATGATAATAATAATAACATTGAAAAATACCTTAGGAATGAGAACCCAGGTTCGAAATCTCCCCAAGACACCTGAAGAAAGCTGGAGGGTATATCAGTTGAAACGTTGTGTTAGCAACAAACATGATGAGGACAAATATCCGCCAAATGTAAATAATGTAAAAATAATCTAAGGGTATTATGATATTATCCTATAATTACTATACATCAAATAAACCGACCTGTCAACATCTTCTATTCTAAACTGAATGGCATGGCTTAACAGTACTTTGAAGATACCCTACTAATCATGGCCTGTAGACTAGTTTACTGAATGCAGTCAGGTCGTGAAGACAATTGAGAAGCTCGCTATGCAGTAAAATGTTTTTGTATTAAACTAAACAAATATGCTACAGAATCCTATGAAATGATCCCGACTGCTCATGAGTTAACGTCTGCTTTTCGCTGGCACAAGAGTTTCAAGGACAGTAGCGAGGCTATAAGAGACGACGAAATGTACGCTACAACATCAGAGTTGGTTGAGAATAATCGCAATTGTCTTGAAGACATTTGAGTGCTCTAGAAAATAAAAACAATGTTTGGAGCCGGTGTGGTAACGATACACAAAATTATTTGAGATGATCCAAACGTGCAGAATATTTGTGGAAAATTTGTTCCCAGTGTGCTCAGTGAGAAACGGAAGGAAAGACTCACCTGTGACAGCAGAACAATGGATGAGCTCATTACCTTCAGTGCGTGAGTCACTGGTGGACTGTGACGAAAGCGAACCTACTGTTATCTTCTAGAAACGAAGAGTACCCAATGGGAGCACCCTAGCTCTCCCAGATCCAACACGGTCAGGTAAAGCAATTCCACCCGTAAGCTCATGGTCATTCCCGTTTTTTGACGGAAGTGACTGGAGCATTAAAGTGAAAAGATCCTAGCTTGAAGGAAATTAGTTTTACCTCTTTAATAAATGTCTCTCCTGAAAAATTCTAAAATCTTCTGGAATGCATCTTGTAAGTCATTGATATCTTGATTCGCAAAGATGAAGCCGACATCGATCCAAACATATTTAAAGATTAGTGTAAATTAACAAATCCTTACAGACAAACAAGGTTAATTCCGTATCTATCATCCCTTCACTTTTAAATGTAATACTATCATTCAGGTTGATGTATTGTATTTATCGTCCAGATTACACAAAAGAACATAAATTCATTATGACCCACATAATTAATTTTTTCCATTTATTTAACTTATCGGATTTTTATACAAATTGTAAATTTAGTAAAAGTACTGCATTTCTTATTTTCTCCATAAAACAGATGAATTCTAATAGCAATGAACAATAACGATAATCTGATGAATAAAAAATGAATTGAAATCTTTTATTTCGAAAGATCTAAAATGAAAAGTCAGCGACGATTTATGTGTTTCAATGATTCAGCGAGATATCGAGATTGTATTGAGATTGCTATTTTCATTCACTATAAAAGTACATTAGTATTAAAAAAGAAGAGAAACTACTTTGTAACTCTGCTGGCCATTGCCAATAAACACTGAAACATCTTTTTTCACCGATTTCAATAATGAGGCAAATATTGTCAGCAATTCTATGGCACGTACGTTAAATCAAATATTCTGATTTGTTGATAGTGGATTTTTACTTAAAGCACAGTCTTTGAGAAACTACAAAGGAATGAATAGAAGTCGATGATCAAAGAAGTATATATTGAATAAATTCGCTTTTATCAATATATTACGACTGAATAGATGCATGTGTGTATGATGAACATTCGAAAAGGTACTTCACTATATATTAATATATGCATACATATTTTTATGCACAGAAATACAAAAATATATTTATTGTTTATGGCTTGAGCCGAAGCATCGCTGTTTCGTTTACTTCGCCATAACCTGGTCATAAGATCCACGTCCCAAATGACTTAACCATCCAGTCGTCCAAGGTTCCAGAGTTAAATTTTGTGAAAGCAAACCGTGAGCAACACCATTCAAAAGACCGCTGATATTCATTGGTGGCTCAAGGTATTCCATCGCCTGGTTGAACACTGCCAACTATTCCTTTACTGTCTTTTTATTTTACTGACTCTGCATCGCTGAAAATATTTGAGTCATCTCACAGACTGACTGTAAAGTTCTACTACCGTACTCTGAGTCCATAAATCATAAACGATGTAGGATACTGACTTTCGCATCATGTGGTGTGTTGGTTTTGTGTGTGTGTGTGTGTTCCTGTGCGTGTACTGATGATGAGATACTTAATACAGAAGATGCTAGAAAGTGCTGAAGTAATATTCGTGATAAGCCAGTCAATCATAATGGAGAAACACTATGGTTAAAGAAAGTGAGGGAAAAAGTAGTGAGTGAGAAGCAACCAGATCTAAGACTAACTAGTGCTTTAATGAGTATAGGAAAATGCCGAGTTTGAAGGGCCCGGGATCAGATCAGTTCAAGGATACTGGCTAAAGAAATTTAGTAGTTTACATGGGAGGTTTGAAGGGACTACTTCAAGAATGCTTTAATGGAGGAATAATACCAGATTCGATGATTAGGGGGACAAAATACTCCTTATGAAAGATAAAAGGTAAGGATAATACAGCTAGCAATTATAAATCAATCACTTGCTTACCATTTGTGTAGAAGCTGTTAACAGGAATGCTTTCAGACAGCATTTACCAAAACCTTGACAACCAGAATTTACTTCCAGATGAACAGAAAGGTCGTAGGAAGAAGGCTAGAGGAGCGTATGATCTATTACATACAGTCAAAGCAGTTCTAAATGAAGTAAAGCTAGAAAGAAAAAATCTAACAATAGCATGGATAGATTATAGGAAAGCCTATGACATGATCCCACACTCATGGATAAGTGAATGTTTGTATATATGCAGTATAGCAGACAACACAAGAGAATTAATTAGCTTTAGCATGAAGAATTGGTAACTAGATCTCCACTCAGATGACACTCTTAGGGAAAGTTAATATCAAAATAAGAATTTTCCAGGGGACTGGTTCTTCTCTTTCATATTTGTCTTGTGTTTGATCCCACTCGGTTTGGTATTAAGGAAAGCAAATGCAGGGTTGTAGTTCAGAAATAGTAAGAGGGTAATTACCCATTTGCTCTACATAGATGATCTGAAGCTTTTTAGTAAGAATGAAAAAGAGGTAGATTCCTTAATGCAAACTGTACGACTCTACAGCAAAGATATAAGAGAGAAACCAGAAAAAATAACAAAATTTATCTCACTGGCAGGAGAACGCTTTGTATGGTAGATTCCTAAATATAGTTTCAGCAAATAGTTGTAGTGAGATACGGTTATGGTTGCAGAAAGGAAGGCTGAATAGGTTGACTAAAAGTTTGTTAGCAGCAGCCCAAGATAAAACGTTGACGACTAATTGGATAAAGACCAAGATAGACAAAGACCAAACAGATTCCCTGTGAGGGTTATGCAAAACAAAAGAGGAAAGTGTTACTCCTAGAGTGAGTGAATGCAGCATTCTGGCTCAGAAAGAATACAAAACAAGGCATGACAACATAAGGAGAGTGATCTGTTGGCAGTTATGCGGAAAGTTAGGATTAGATCATACTGTTATATGGTACGAACACGAAACTAGTAGAGTACTAGAAAGTAAGAAATATAAAATGTTGTGGGACTTTAACATTCAGACTGACAGAGTAATAGAAGCTAGAAGGCCTGATTTAGTAGTAGTAGATATAGAGAATCGAAAGTGCCAGAAAAATGACTTTACAGTCCCAAATAATGAAGAAATTAATTTAAGTATGAAAAAAATAGCAAAGTACCAGGACCTACCTATTGAATTATAGAAACTATGGAAAGTGCGGGTAAAATGTATCCCATTAGTTAAAGGTGCATTTGGGAACTATCCCTAAATGTCTGAACAGATGTATAGAGGAAGTAGGCATAAAACCCAGGCAAATACATAACGAAAACACCAGGACTTACAAAGATATATAAAATACAGAAAATTGCACTACTGGGCACTGCACACACCCTACTTAAAACACTTTCAATACAATAACCATAAGAGCATCACAGCAAACCACAGCTCATACCCACGGCACACAGAGCTGCACTCGGTAGTGAAGTGAAAGCACGTTATAAAATTAAAACTACTACTACTACTACTACTACTACTACTACTACTACTACTACTACTACTACTACTACTACTACTACTACTAGTACTACTACTACTACTATTAATAATAATAGCAATAATAATAATAATAATAATGATAATAATAATAATAATAATAATATAATAATAATAATAATAATAATAATAATAATAGTAATGAGATAGAGAATACGAAACCAGACATAGTCTTAATTGAGAAAGAAATCAAATGATGCTGGAACATAGATATAATATGCCCAGCTGACAAGATATACGATAAAGACGAAAGAAAAGTTGATAGATATCACAAGTTAGCTTAGATTTTTAAGCCGTTGTGGTCGGTGTAAAAAGGTGGGAATGGTACCAATAATTGCTGGATCCCTGGGGACAGTAAATAAAAGCCTTGAGAAATAAAGGAACAAATAGCGGCTGCAATAAAGGTGGAGCACTTGCAAGAAGCAGCGCTGCTGCGAACCACCCGAATACTTGTAGTGAACAGCTGACATCATGGTACATCACCAGCGTTAGAAGCTGTGCCAAGACAATAATATAATAATTATTATTATTATTACAAGATCAATTCCGTTAATAAGGTATGGAATAGAAATTTTAGACGACCAAAATCATGCAGAAACTTGACTGAAATAATAAGAAAGCTGCCCGTCATCCGAAAGCCGAAACCGGCTGTGCTAGGAGAGCGACCTACGTGGAAGGCTTAATTGCTGTTTAAATGTGCGTGCAGATGGAGAGGAAGGCTTAAGAAAATATTTATAAAACAGCACCGAGATATTACTAAAGTCAGTGAATAAAGAACAGTTTATGATGTGTGGTGTAGGAGAAAAGGACAAGAGGAAATTCAAAGAAAGCATATTAAACCAATTGAAGGGACACCTTTGCATGGTCAGTTTTGAAAAACCCATAAAACTGTATGTGGAACAAAATTCTGGGGTCAGTTAAAAAAGAGTGGCAATTAAAAAAGGAAACAGAGAGCATTATTTTACCTGCTCAAGATCAAACTTGAGAAAATGTGTGTATGGGGAGAAGGTTTCAGAATAAAGTTGGTTCTCTAGTATTTGGAATGAGACAGTGGAACACATTGTTGCAGAATGTCCCAAGTTACCCCAGGAAGTATATAAGAAATGGAGGAGTGGGGAAGTTGCGAAAGTTATACGCAGGAAGTTACGTCAGGGGTGGGGATTTGAAGCTGGAAGTACATGGTGTGATCATCGGATCGAGAGAGTGCGAGAGTGAGAGAAAAGCAAATTGTAACGGGATTTTCCTATTCAAAAAAAAAAAGAAGAAAATAATTGACCAGACACAACAATAATAGATAAAGCAAAGCGAAATTGCTTACTAATTGATCCACCGTGTCTGTTTGATTCCAGGATTGCAAAGAAAGAGAATGAAAGATTAAAAAATTACAATCCCTTAACATTTGAAATTGAAAGAATTTGGAGCATGGATACCGTAAAGGTTCCGCCGATAATTGGTGCGTCGGAACTGAGTGAATGTCTACACAAATGGTTGAAGGGGATTAGAATAGAGTGCCTTGTAAGAGCTTCTACAGACATTCTGCCTTTTAGGGACAGGGAAGGTTATCAGGAAGATTTTAAGTACATGAACGTCCATTAAAAAATTGTGGTTACATGGAGTAACCCACTACCCACAGGAACTACGTAATATCAATAACAACAGCAATAATGATAATAATTATATACTATATATGTGTGTGTGTGTGTGTGTGTGTAAGCTTGCATATATTTATGAATATGTATGAGTATGTACGTGCATGTATATGTGTTTGCCTGTCTGTCTTTCTCTCACACTCTCTCTCTCTAAATATATATATATGCGTATGTGTGAGTGTGAGTGTGTGTGTGGATATATATATATATATGTGTGTGTGTGTGTGTGTGTGTGTGGTATTATTGTATTAGTAATGTTTCGTAAATCACAAAAAAAGCCAAATATTTCCGCAGAAATCATCCCTAACGAAATATGAATATAAATATTTTACTTTAAAAGCATCAGATATTTAATTTTTCTTGCACTCGATAAACATCTTGACATTTATGCATACCTCTATTTATGTGTGATGTGTGTGTGTGTGTGTGGCTATTTGTAAATATATATTTGTGTGTATGTATAACTGTATCTATATGTGTGTATGTATACGGTTTAATATGTTCTGATGTTTTTCAAACTCCTTGGGCAAATATTGAAAACAGAACGATAGAGATGATGATGGTAAGTGGCCAACTTGTATTAATCATTTTTAAGGCCAAAGATTGACATTCACAATAAACACTTTCTGATGGAGAAAATGAGATTGGTGCCTACAGTTACAACAACAACAACAACAACAACAACAACAATAATAATAATAATAATAATAGTAATAATAATTAAGTCCTTCGACCGCATACTGCGGTATTTTTCAAGGTGACTAACTTTTACTTTCAAGTTTTTGCATCGCCCCATTACCGCTTACAAGTGAACTTAATGAACAAGGTATGGATATAAAATTGACGACGAGAAGACAAGTCATTTATTTTATATGGATGATTTAAAACTCTATGGCAAAGACGATAATAAGCTTGAAGGACGACTACGTACTGTGAAAGCATGAAGTGATGATATTGGAATGGAATTTGGTCTTGATAAATGTGCCAAGGCCACTTTCCAGAAAGGGAAATTAAAGACTTCACATTCAGTGGTGTTGGATGTTGGCACAGTCATGAAAGAACTCGAGCACGAACAAACTTACAAATACCTCAGAATAAATGAGAGCTCTGGCATTCAATATGCAAGTATGAAAAAAGAAGATTAGGATGGAGTGTGACAGGATAGTTCGATGAGTCCTAAAATCCGAGTTAAATGCACGTAACAAGTCCCTGTTGTTATTTATCGTCGTTTCAATGTGTTGAACTGGAATATGAGCGAAATACGGAAGATTGACAGGAAAATCCGTAAGCTGCTGATTTGCAATTAAGAGCGCCACCTAAATGCAGACGCATATCGTCTTTACCCACCCAGAAATCTAGGAGGTCGAGACTTGATCAATTTGAATTCTCCTACAAAACCATCACAAATGGTCTGGCAAAATATCTTGATACATCTTAAAGCTCGTTGAAAACCATGAAAGGCGCAAGAAGCTTCATTATGAAGGAGAGCAAAGAATTTTTAAGTGAGTTTATGTATGATACAAAGATGGAACAGCATGATGGAAGTGCTACAACTATAGTTGCAAAGAAAGTGAAATCAATTCAGTTCAATTCAATTCAATTTTATTGGCTCAAAAAGCAAAAGCAAGGTCATGTAGGGGGACAGGGAGTTATGTACAGAGAGGGTGGTCATACAAAGAGTTCAGGCCATTTCTGGTCAAGAGAGTATTTGAACCGAGTGGTCGTCGGCATCTTCACTATCTCGTCCGGCAGCTTATTCCACGGATCCGCAACCCGGACGGAGAAAGCCCCTCGCCTTCGATTGAGATGAAATCGTCGTAGATAGAGCTTTTTGGAGTGACCCCGCAGCCCACGCTCTGGAGCAGGAGTGAAGAACAGCTCTTTCGAGAGGTTACACCATCCGCTTATGATGTTGTGAGCAAGAATGAGATCACCAAGGCGTCGTCGTTTTTTGAGAGAATAAAGGTAGAGCGTCTTCAGCCTTTCTTCATAAGACAAATGCTTGAGACCAAGAACCATGCGGGTAGCCAGCTTCTGGACTCTTTCGAGATGATGTATGTCTTTGAGGAGATAAGGAGAAGAGGCTTGAATCCCGTACTCCAATATGGGTCTCACCAGCGTGACATAGAGCGGTAGGAATATGGCTGCCGTAAGCATTCCGAATGACCGTCGAATCAAAAACAGAACTTCGCGTGCTTTGTTAGCAGCACGGATGCATTGGGCCGAAGGCAAAAAGGAAGAAACTACCAAGATACCCAGTTCCTTTACTTGGTCGGTCTTCTCCAGCAAAGCAAAATGCGCTTGAACAATTGGCTGATAGGAGGGAACGAAAACCTCTGCATGACAAATGTGTGGCCTGTAGCAAATAAGCTGATGCAAACCAGAAGCATTCGTATTAGTGGCTATGGAACTCAGGGTTAAAGGCAAAGAGTGAAGGCTTTATCTTGGCTGCCCAAATTCAGAACTTATTGATCCGGAACTATCAAGCCAGTGTGATGAAAAAGTGTGTAGACACAAAGTGCCGATACTGCAACGGTGGGATTGAAACAGTGGATCACCTAATCTCTGGATGTAGGGTTTTAGCACCTGTAGTGTACAAAGCAAGATATGACAGAGCTGGCCAGTATCTACATTAGATAAAATGAAAACTGCTGACAAATGCACCATCCTAGGCTGTAACTGAGGGAGAAGATGTAACTATTCTCTGGGCCTTCCCAGTAAGTACAGACTGGACCATCAAGGCAAATAAACCAGCGATTGTTGTGAAAGACAAAAACAAAGTTTATTTATTGATTGACATGAGCATACCGTGTGACCATAATATTTCGGTAAGAAGAATTTGATAAGCGCAGAAGATATCAAGATTTCCTAATCGAAATCAAAAAGATGTGGCATCTGAAGACGGTTACAATACCAGTGATTGTAGGAGCACTGGGAAAGATCAGAAAAAAGAACTGAAAATTATCTAAGAATGATCCCTGGCTTACCATCCATGCAGGAAGTGCAAATGATTGTCTTAATTGCTACGTCACAAGTGTTGAAAAGAGCATCGTCGCTGGGAATTTTCTTTCTTTTTCGCCCTTTATTTTATTTATTTACTTCTTTATTTTATTTTTTCTCTTTTCTCTCTGTTTCCCCTTTTTTCTCTATCACATGACTCTGTAAATGAACAATCTGGTGTGCTTGTTTTTATGGCCTACCAGTGTATACAATATATTTTTCTGCCCTAAGTGTCAGGAAGACACTCGGCAAGAAGTGGGAACGGAATTGAAATCATAATAATAATAATAATAATTGCCCTGATGCAGTACCAGGCTGTGGCTCTCGTGGCTTCTGATCTTAACAGATTTGAAGTGTTATCATGTACATTGTTTTGTCTTGGTATAAAAGATGGGCTACAACAAATATTCTGCTCAATACCACAGATTTGCTTGTCAATTGTTTGACCTTAACCAGTTGAGCATGTCCCTTTGTGACTGACGATATGTGCAGGTCTGATCACGTGTAGAAGTAGTGGGGGAGCATCATAGTAATGTGTTGAAGAATTATTTGGGATTTGAATAATTCATCTCTGGAAACATGGGTGTTTCGTTCAATATCCTTAAACAACCCTTATTCAGGGAACTGTTGAGCGGGATGGGTTACTCGACCAGAAGAAAAAATTAACCGGGCCCCACCTTTGATGGCATGCACTGCTCTCTCTCACTCAGTAATAATAATAATAATAATAATAATATAATAATAATAATAATAATAATAATAATAATAATAATAATAATAATAATAATATAATAATAATAATAATATAATAATAATAATAATAATAAATAATAATAATAATAATAATAATTTGGAAGTGTTATCATGTACATTGTTTTGTCTTGGTATAAAAGATGGGCTACAGCAAATATTCTGCTCAATACCACAGATTTGCTTGTCAGTTGTTTGACCTTAACCAGTTGAGCATGTCCCTTAGTGGCTGACGATATGTGCATCTCTGATCACGAGCAGAAGTAGTGGGGGAGCATCATAGCCATGTGTTGAGAGGGATTCTTTGGGGTTTGAATAGTTTACCTCTGGAAACATGGGTGGTTCTTTCAACATCCTTAAACAACCCTTATTCAGGGACCGTTTGAGCGGGATGGGCTACTCAACCTGAGGAAAATTCTAACTGGGCCCCACCTGCAAGGTCATGTGCTGTTTATCTTGATATGAGATCACCATGTCGCGCACATATGGTTGTGATGCATGTGCCTGGTGTACCTTTATCAGACGGGTAGTCATGATGGGTATATTGGGCTTCGTATATTTTACCCCAGTGTCACTTTGATGGCATGAACTGCTCTCTCACTCAATAATAATAATAATAATAATAATAATAATAATAATAATAATAATGGCTTCTGATCTTAACTGATTGGAAGTGTTATCATGTACATTGTTTAGTCTTGGTATAAAAGATGGGCTACAGCAAATATTCTGCTCAATACCACAGATTTGCTTGTCAGTTGTTTGACCTTAACCAGTTGAGCAGAAGTAGTGGGGGAGCATCATAGTAATGTGTTGAAAGGGAATCTTTGGGGTTTGAATAATTCACCTCTTGAAACATGGGTGGTTCGTTCAACATCATTAAACAACCCGTATTGAGGGACTTTTTGAGCGGGATGGATTACTCGACCTGAAGAAAATTCTAACTGGGCCCCACCTGCAAGTTCATGTGCTGTTAATCTTGATATGAGATCACCATGTCGTGCACATATGGTTGTGATGCAAGTGACTAGTGTACCCTTATCAGACGGGTAGTCATGATGGGTATACTGGGCTTCGTATATTTTAACCCAGTGTCACTTTGATGGCCTGCACTGCTCTCTCACTCAATAACAATAACAGCATAGTCATGTGTAAGCGAGTTGCTGGGAAGATACAACAAATCTGAAACCATCATGAAGCAGAAATTAAGAATTTGCAAAAACAATGAAAGAAAACAGAAACATATTCTACACCAAGTGGCCTAGTGCTCCGAGAAACCTGGATTATTATAATATTTTATAATATATTATAATATTTTTACAAAATAAATATAATATTACGTCGGATGTAATCAATTGAACCACACGCGTATTTATCGTTATGGTAAAATCTGGCGTGTGATTGAGTGGATTTCATCCAGATAGTTTTGGCTGAGGATCTACAAGTGGATTTTTTTGTAAGTAAAATGACATTTAATTCATTAATGGTGAAACAATTGTCCCAAAATAATCTGTATTTTTGTTATTTTTTATTTGCCCTCTCCGTGTGAGCTAACAATCGTACTGACTTTCATGGGAAACATGTATTTTTGTGGTTGAAACCTTTTGGATTAACTGGTGCTAGAGTGAGCCATATAGTGACCACTCTCTTATATTTATTTTGTAAAAATATTATAATATATTATAAAATATTATAATATATTATAAAATATTATAATAAACCAGGTTTCTCGGAGCACTAGGCCACTTGGTGTAGAATAGATATACTATTAAATTAGTATCTAATTCTCTCACCCTTATTAATTAATTATAATTATGCTGCATTTACTTCTAAATGCTGTATTTGTTTTCGTGAAAATTTGGCGCGCTGTTAGTTGGGGCATTTGAATTATAACGTCGGATGTAATCAATTGAACCACACGCGTATTTATCGTTATGGTAAAATCTGGCGTGTGATTGAGTGGATTTCATCCAGATAGTTTTGGCTGAGGAGCTACAAGTGGATTTTTTTGTAAGTAAAATTACATTAATTCATTAATGGCGAAACAATTGTCCCAAAATAATCTGTATTTTTGTTATTTTTTATTTGCCCTGTCCGTGTGAGCTAACAATCGTACTGACTTTCATGGGAAACATGTATTTTTGTGGTTGAAACCTTTTGGATTAACTGGTGCTAGAGTGAGCCATATAGTGACCACTCTCTTATATTTATTTTATATATATATATATATATATATATATATATATACAAAAACGGCTTCCCCCCAGATGAACCATTGTAGGAGCATGTGCGTAAAAATGTCAACATTTTTATACGAAACCTGCAAAGCTGTAAAATTTTAATTAAATATACGTCCATATTTATACAAGATCTTCTCGGTCTCTCGCTGATGCACCAATAATAATTATAATTAGAACTAAATCAACTCATATCAACACATATCCCTCGGTGTTGCTCAGTTAAAACGAAATCCATAACAAACTCAACCAAAAGGTGGAAGAACGGCGGACAATCATAAATACTATGAAATATTTGATGATCTATGATTTACACAAACTACTATTCAACCCCTCAAGATACAAGAATATCTCGTATTGTATTTACCCAACAATAGGAACAAAAAGATGTCGAAAAATAAAAGTAATGATGACAATGTATACGAATGTTACCTTACATTAGTTTATGAGTGACAGGAGTAATCGAAGAAACTCAGATAGTAACAGTGAAAATGAAACTGGACGATTAAGGGAAGGCCTTTCCCTCGGCAGTGGTTCAGTAAAGATGCAGACTGACCACAACTGTCATCCTAATACAGCATCAGCAGATAACAGAGCAAGGATGAGGAATTGGACCACCGAAGAAAACAGGATAGTGATACAGTGCTGCTTAGAAAGTGAAGCTAAAAGAAGGGGTTAAAGAAAACGGATGTTAACACTTTACGTAGAGAAAGATATGTTTAAAGTCATTGAGCAGAGATTAGTTGATCAAGTTAATGTTATTAGAAGAAAGTGGATGACAGAATTGGAGATAGAAGAGATCACAAGAGAACTGGAAAAGAAAGACTAGGCAACGGGAATCACTAACAACAATATAAAAGATACAGCAAAAACAACAAAGAAGAATCCAAATGAAAAAATAACAATAGCGCAACCAGTAAGGAAGGGACAACTGGCATCAAAGGCTTAAGCAATTTAAGTGAGGAAGATCGAAAAACTTTAGATATGTTGCGGGAAGTAATGAGTAAAGAAGTAAGAAAAAGATTTCTGGCATTAAAATGCACCAACAGAAGCAAGCTGCTAGAAATGACTAGTAAAGTACATTCTGTTATCAGTAGAATAGATACTAAAGATATAGGAGACAGTAACTTAATGATCTATGCAGAAGATTAGTAGTAGATTAGGAGACAGTAACTTAATGATCACCAGAAGATTAGATCGAATCTTATCTGCATGTAATCGTGAAATTATTCTTTCCTGGGACAAAGTATTTGCCCGGCTCCGTTGTGCAGTTTTACTGGCTTGTTGTCCCACATGATTCCGTTTCTCCGTTTTGAACACTTTCAAGCTTTTAGAAGATTCACTATTTTAATGATCGCCATTTCAATAGACTCATTTTCTGAACGGACATAAAAAATATCACACATTTCCACCATCATTAATCATTGCAGTGATTTGATTGTCGATAAACCTGTAGCAGATATTTTTACATTGTAATCCTTTACTGAACAGACATTATGGGGGGAGAATATTCCTGCTAGACTCAGTTTCCTATTGATTACGGTATTCTTTTAGAAGTTCATTTTATTCGCGCAAGAAATAACCTTTCCGGTGGATATACCGCGGCTGATTATTTGTCAGAGTTGTTATAAGCTATGGTGACGACGTGGATGATGTATTTATATCTATTTGATGTGTCCCTTCTGTTGCTAACCTTGCCATCAGCTTCAACAACACTGGTGTAGCTCATGACAGTGATCGTGAGGTTACTTTTCGTAGATTTGTCATAGTTCTTGGTGTATCAACGAAATCGTAGGATTTCCTTCTTTCTTCCTTTCATTTGAGGGAAAACGTTGTATTAGTGCTTCACTGACCAGTTAGAGTACAAGCATAGCATGATTTTGGCAGAAAAAAGAAAACAAGTTGTTTAAATAGGCAAAGTCCAGTACAGTTATAACATAACCATGGATCGATATAAAACTGTGATGCTCAGATTAGGATAACTGACAAGAATGTCATTCCAAGGCACAGAGATCAGAAACCAGTTGATTCCTTCGACACAATTGCTCAACGGATTGTTACTTTAACGATATTGAAAGGATGAAAAGTAGAGTCGAGTGCAAATGTACGTAAAAAAAATCAGAACATAAAAGCCTGTAAGTTAATCTGGTACTGGTCTATCAATTCCGCCAATCCACCTTTTAAAATAATATTTGAAGAAATGTTGCTATCTTTGGTGATTCATCATTGGATAATGTTAATGACGATGTTGATGATGATGATGACGATGATGATCATGATGATGATCATGATGATAACGACGATGATGAGATTTTAAAATTCACCTAACAACAAATAATTGTGGTAATAAGGATTAGTCTGTTGAAACCTCAGCAGCAGCAACGCATCGCCATCTCTCCGCCTGCCTCCTCCTCCTTACTACACAAGCGTCTCTCATAAAAATCATTGGAAAATCTTCAGGTAATGGAAGTTGTTTTCTTTTATCTTTTTTTCTATTTCTTCAGGAAACATTGACTTAACTCTTTTTACAACGTTTGTATAGTTTTCTGCCATAAATGACATGTTTAATGTTTTTGGATCACGTTATTAATTTTATGACAAAATCACCCTCGACATTTTATAGCAATCATTTTTTTGTATATAATCTATTTACAGAATTCGCTGAGAATTTTCTGCGATTTTTTTTTATTCATCCTCATATTAAGAATACGAACAAGTTATCGATTATCTTCTTCAGCTTATTATTCTTAAAATTTTATAATTTTTCTTGTTTTCTTGTTTAGAAATTGATGTCAACCTTCACGCTATGTTTGTTCCCCGTGGAATGTCGACATGATGCTACTCTGTGTTAACATTGCTATATTCTAGTTGAAAATTGCAGCCAACATAAAATAGCCAGCAGGGTGTAAGAGGAGGGAATCTCCCACTGACTCCTAACACTACTGGTGTTCACCATATACTGACACATTTATACATACGTTTATATGTGTGTGTGGGTGCGCGTGTATATGTCTGTATGCATATGTGTGTGTGTGCATTTGTGTGTTAATCCAAACACACGTTTTTTTTCTTTTCTTTTCTCATCGCTTGTCAAATTCAATAACGATGAAAATATAAAAAAATATATTCAAACCCGTCCACAATATTGAAAGCAAGTCATAATTAACGACAGAAAGAGTTTTCTTGATTTTTCAGACTTTCGAAGTTTTTCCAGCAGAGGTGGAGGACTGCATAGGTAAATCCAATTTGAAACATCGCTGAATGGAGGAAACCAAATATGTAGATAATATAAGACGTGAAAGCATATTTAACAAACAAAATCGGCTTAGAGAATGCTTCCTATTTGTAGATCGTTGTATGACTGAATACGCACACACACACACACACACACACACACATGAGATAGTTTTTGTGAAGTATTGTAAGGTGTAATGTAATGAATGTAGATGTGTAAGCCTGGAACAATACGAGAAAGTACAAAGTAAAGTACAAATTAAAAACAGAACAAAGTTGCAGTACCTTGTATTTCTATATTTCGGGGTAAAGACCCTTTCTTCAGGACATTCAGAAAAGCGATGGTTGGGTATGTTTGCAGCTCAGAAGTGTGTGAGGGTACACATACTCAGAAGTGTGTGTGAGGGCATATATGCGTTTGACTGTTTGTGTGTGAAATTCCAGACACGAAGGCGAAATCTGGAATAGAAGGGCTTTAACTAAACTTAAATAGTTGAATTAAAATCTAATAAAAGACAAAGCTTGTAATTAAGTCTTTTTATACCGACCTCCCGAAACTGCCACGTGTTCTACAAAGCCGGATATAGTTTGATGAAAGCCAAATACCAAGTCGGAGTTTATTGCGTATGAGTCTTTCATTTAGAATGAATTGTTGATTGTGCGGCACTTGTTCGAATTACGGTGTCGCATAAACTTGACAGTTGTTCATATATTTATTATAGATTGGGAAGCACATCAAGTTGGTGTTACACTTTCACCTCTCATAATGCTCAAGCTTAAGCAGGACGGAAAACGGAATTTTGATTATGACCAGTTTTGCATAGTTTATTGATTTCTACCGTGCGTTTTTACAATATTCGATAACATGTAGTATTTAATTGATGTAAAGTTTTGTAACCAATAAAGTAGTTGATACTTCAAGCAATAAAATCTTTGAGATTGAGAAACCTGCATTAGAATTAGAAGAGGCAAATTGAAACTATCAATATTTTAAATTACCAAAAAGGATATTTCGCTAAAAGAAGGTCTCTGTGATTCTCTTTGCTTTTGTAACACTACAGATATGAAGTGACTTGATATGTTTTTATCTTATGTAGATATTTAAAAAATAATCAAATGAAATTGGGAACCTTGAGGAAATTCTGAATAACATTTACAGAGTAATGAGAAAATAGCTTTTATGCAAAAAAGCAATTTCGTTATTAGAAAGGAGTTTTATCTGCAGTGGTTTTTATGGTTGTAGCGATCTTTTAATTTGTTTATTGATTAATTAGTTTCTGATTACACGATGAGGATTTAATGTCCTTGTCTTTATATGTCGATCACCTTAATCATTTGAACTAATATACATTAATCATGATACTGAGAGCTTCACTTCTCTAATATATTGACTTTTCGGTGAAAAACTATGTAGCAAGTGTTCCGAACGAAAGATCACACATTCCCACCGTCATTAATCATTCCAGTGATTTGATTATCGATAAACCTCTACCAAATATTTTTTTTTCATTGTAATAGGAATGAATTATTTCTACTTATCACAGACTGCATCATTAACCTTTTGTAAGAAATATACCTTTAATGGCGACATGACTTACATAAAATCTGATTAAATATTTCCTTCCATACTTACTTGTCAAATATCTTGTATTAGCATTTGCAGGCAATGAATTCTTAATGAAGTTCGCCCAATGAGAAACCATTAGACTCATGTTCATCAGAGTTGTAAAAAAACATTGTGTTGGGGCTTTCTTCTGTTCAATTAGTAACATAAATGAATGCTAGTGTTTACATCGAATGAGATGGTCAAATGATTGCAATTACAATATGGCTGCTGTATTACATGGTACAACGTAAAACACATACATGTACACTCAAGTTGAATATTACAAGCTTTCATTATATGTGAACGCTGTAAAAAGGATTGGTCAACCAAACTAGAAGTAATTTTTACCAATTGAATTATATACATTTAAAATGTGGCAGATGACCATTTCGCTTAGAATATTATACACCGACGTAAGTATTTGCTTACTACCGTTGCCAGATGTCACGACATGAGGAAAATAACGCACTCAAATACACACACACACACACACACACACACATATATATATATATATATATATATATATGTATACGTTTAGTCCACAACGAAAGATATATATATATACATTTATCTCTGTCTGTCTGTCACTGTATATATATATATATATATGCATATATATATATATATATATATATATAAATATGCATTTATATATATATATATATATATATATATATATAATATTAATTAGAGACAAAACCACTATTTTGCAAAACAAACAAGGAAAGACTTAATCAATACATAAAATTTTAATAAAATTTTATGTATTGATTAAGTCTTTCCTTGCTTGTTTTGCAAAATAGTGGTTTTGTCTCTAATTAATATTATATAATATTTTACTATAAAATTGGATTTAATCCTAAATCTGATTTTTTTCGCTGTAAATTTGGATTTATTCCCTAATATTTATTATATATATATTATATATATATACATATATATATATATATATATATGTATGTATATAGAAATAAATATATATATATATATATATATATATAGATATATATATAATATATATATATATATATATAATATATATATATATATGTATGTATATAGAAATATATATATATATATATATATATATATTATATATATAATATATATATATATATATATATATATATATATATATATATATATTATATATATATATATATATATATATATATATGAAAAAACAAGTCAAGATAGAAAATGCTAAAATAATTTTATAAAGAACATTTCGGTACCGGTTTCTGTCATTTTGAGACTTTTTCAACTGTAACGATTGAATAATTCAATTTAGAAAAATTAAAAGAAAAGTTTTTTAAAGGAATATTTGTATAGTGTTCAAATATAAGTGGCATTTTCCTTGTGTCTGCCTTTCTCTGTCTCTCCAGAAAGAATCAACTCCTCCTCCTACAACTCATCATCATTTTCATCAACAGCAATAATGATAACTTTCAAACTAAATACTGCACAATGTGATTTCCAGCCTTTTCCAGCCCTTAACTAATGCTCGATTCTAATTGGACAAGATTTACCAAAGTGTAAACTTGCATTATTTCCGAAAATCCGTGCTCAGTAGCGCTGGCAAAAATCAAGGCTTTGTGTGGTACTGCCTGTACCAAACAGAAATCGATCTTTCCTGATAAGCTATTGTGACAACGGTAACTCTTCTTACAGGTACAACTTTACAGGCTAAACTATCAATTGCTCGTAATCATTGCGCTTATTTTTCTGTTTCTTACAGTAAACAAGTTTTCAGTATTACTACGTACTTGTACAAAAAGTGACAGAATATAGACTGTCACCCGCTATGATGCCCGGGACTGCACTAATATATGACACAAACCACGACATAATAAAAGTAAAGATATTTTGATTTTTTAATTCTATACAGTAATTTATAAATATGGTGAATACGTAAATGAAACTATATATTTTCATTCTGAAGGTTATACATTTTTATGATGGATGCATTCACATGTATTTACGCCTCATAATATACAGGCATCTGTACATTCTTACATACAAACATTCATAAATGTAAAGGAGTTATTGCATAAATATTTTGCATCTCTATCGTATCTAAGCTGTTGAAATCACAGGATGAGACGGGACTGCCTAAATGTTGAAACTATAATGAAATCCATTATGTAGCTGATGGTGGATATATACATTGTGTTCTTGTGGTTCTGCGTTGTTTATACTTCTTATTTGAAATTCTAAATCTTGTAGAGCTTTTAGGCGTTTCTAGTTTGTGAAGATACTCAGTATAGAAGACAACAGTGCACAAATGATTCAAACTTAAACTCCGATATCTTTACAAGGGATCCGTTATTAACGTCCAAGCAGCTGTACCTAATATTAGCGACAGTAATAAAGGTTTCAGTGTGGTCAACTGTAATTTGCCTTTGTTTATTGATATCTATCCTGGCTTCATTTAACAGAAGACATCATATTATCATAACGTAAACCGTATTTCATACGACAACCAAACATCCTTATTGCTAAAGAGGGATCAGATTGTGCAGCAGATATGGAGGCAATTATGCGGATAAACAAATTATATATATTACATATATACAGTTTGGGTATGAAATGCAATATATGTATATATACGTATACAGGAAAAACGAAAGAGAGAGGGGGAGTGGATTCCTTTAGGCGATGGATATTTAAGTATGAATATATAGAAATATTTGAAAACAGATCTAGCTAACACAGAGTAGAAACTACAGAGCACACGTGAATTCTTTCTACAACCCAAATTCTAAATTATCTACCTCCTTAGCAGCTTATTTAAACAACCACAAAATCCCATGTTCGTCATAAGTGCGACTCCCCATGCAACACAAACCCGGTATTTGTAAATTATGTTTAAGGGGATTGCTAACCATCCTTTGCAACTACAACCCCTCATTACTTAATAGGGTTTTAGATGTAATAGTCTCTTGTAAACACAGGTTCTACTCACCATTCTCACATTTTATTGAATTTATATAATCTCATAGCTGTGATTATCCTTAATTATAATTAACCATTGGGTACCACTAGGTCAGCCTAGCAACTTACCCACTCTGCTAACACCACCCTTCCAACTAAATTATTCCTTCCCATGATTACCTTTTCAAATTCCTGCAACCCACCACGTCCCACCTCCCTCACAGCCACCCCATCCTCACAAATGGTATTGTATCCTAATTCTCTCCCTTTTCCTATTCAACTGAAAGCACTTAAATCTATCTCTCTGAAATAGCTACTAACCTATCAACCTCTTCCTCCCTCTCTATTTAACTCCCTCTGTTCAATTTCATGCACCTCTACATTCCTCAGTACTTCCTCTCCATTACCAACATTATTCTACTAATCCCTGCTACATCGATCACCGACTCAAACCCACCATCTCACTCTGTCCACCTCCCTATATCTTCTCTCATACCTTTCTACATATCCTATAAATCTCCCTCTGCCACTGAATTTTACACTTTCCCTTCCTCAAATAACTGTCATTCCTATTCTCACTATCTCAACTTCCAATAATTCTATAGAATTTATCCCTAAACCTTGACACATATACACAAACGCAACGGCAGACCACCATTCAATTACTACACCTCCCACTCCTTCTGCTCATCTCCTAATTCCCCATCCATACTGCCACTCCCTTGATACCCTCATTATTAACGGCCTCACTCTTCCTGAACTGGTTTTCTTACCTCCTCTCGCAATTCTCTGTCTTAACACTCCTCATAACCCCACTAATCTTCCTACTTCTTTCCACTAATACGGTTAGCTCTGCACACTTCATGATTCCACCTTTGAACTTATTAACATTTGAAATGTAAGATCTTCTCAACCCTGATGTCGGAGGATTGATTTATCCAATGTTAATTCCTTCCACTATGGCTGTATATTGTGATGAACTACACTTAACAAAATTATGATAGATTTACGAGACCACAGAAACGGATGTTGGACTTATAACACCTCTTACTTGCCTATCTATCAATATAAGTTTCAATATATTTATACTTAAATATTCATCGTCTGAAAATTTCCGCTTTCGCTCTCTCTCGTTTTGCATGCATACATATATTAGATGTTCTGTATTTCTTACCCAAACTGCTGCATTTAAAATATCTTATTTGTTAATCTGCATAATTACCCCCCCTCTCTCTCTCTCTCTCTCTCTCTCCCTCTGTGTACCTCTGTATATATACACACAATCACATATATATGCATATATATATATATATATATATATATATATATATGTATGTATATGTTTATATATATACTAGCAGCATAGCCCGGCGTTGCTCGGGTATGTAAGAGCCCCTAGTAGGGAACGACTAATCCCAATCTAGTCCTTTCCCTCTAAGGAACGAAGGCGCATGTGTAGGTTACAATGTCTTCTCTTCACTCCCAAATAACTATCAAACAGCTATCGATAATTCAACCCAACCAATTCCTACCAGGAAGAAATTACATTCGAGACATTACCCCCAACACTGCCACTTCTGCTAATAGCTGCTGCAGCCGCAAGTTATTCGAATACTTTTTTTGTTTAAACTTTCTTTATAACTACCATCCCAAACGTTTTACCTTAAATTTTTGACGTACCCTAAGGGTCCTCGGACGCTACTTCCAAACTCTAGGTTTATTATAAACCGCTTGTGTCGTGTGCACCAAAAAACCTTTTCCATTCGTTTGTTCAGATTAGTCACTTTTGACTTTTTCGTTGTTGTCACTCACATTGCTGCCCGCTTTTTTGCCGTTTTTGTACATTTTTATACATTTTGGAATACTTACCCAACCTGTTCCGAGAGTTAAAAAGGTCGAGTTGCCTCCCCTAGACAGTCTGTGGTTTGTGTTTAATACACAAATCGGTTTGCTATGTGTGCCACATATGATTTAATTAACCATCAGGTCTCGGGAGT